>NC_143488.1:10942515-11273140 GCF_027475165.1 Benincasa hispida | reverse complement strand
TAAAACCCCACACTGCTCACGTATGCTTATAAAATCAGGTTAACAACGCTCAATTATTCGGCCATAATCCCAAGTAGGATTTATTTGGATTGTGCTTGATTGTGGTTTGTCTTGTTGTTTGGTTCCTTGCGATGACTAGTCTATGACGCACTCGTATGAATTTTTTTTGAATGAGAATAGGTCAGATGAAAGGATTCATGATTTTCATGGCATTTTTTAAAATTTTGCTTACTTTTTTTTTCCATACATCTACAAGCCCTTTGCATATCTATCTTGACCTTGTTTGCTTGCTTAGAATTAAATTATGGGACCATAAGTTTGTTGTCACTTTGAAAGGCCTTGGTGATAGATATTAGTCTTTCCACGGTTCAATTTAGTAATGCATGTCTTGAGATGTAGTCAATTAATATCACACACACACACAAAAGTGTTTACTTCTCTTCTTCAAAGGTATGATTAGCTTAGGTTGCCATGACACCTGTGGTTTTCCTCTGAGCTAAAGTATCCCAAAGGAATAAGTAAGCTTAGGCATTTTTGAAGGGCAATTGACCCGTAGTTGGATGTCATTCACATAACCCGTGTGGGCAAGCCAAAACAAAAGTTGCCTTCCTAAATTAAGTTTCCCCATCATTTGGGGGGGGGGGGGATTTGATCACTCCAATTTATTATCATTTCCACTTTGAACTTAGGAAGCCTAATTCCGGATCCTTCGAGCTAGTGTAGGAGGAAAACAAACTGAGGATTCATAAGGCTATTCCGGATTTGCTCTTGTTCAAAATAAATAAATTTGTGCATGTACGTGCATTGATTGTATGTATGATTCTAATTGACTATTGAGACTTGAGTAGAGAATATTATGGTTTGTAAAACTGATTATTCGTGTATGATTGCTTGTTCTACCTTGCTCAAGGACGAGCAAGGGCTAAGTTTGGGGTGTTTGATAGCACAAAAAATGTGCTACCTTCCTCTGTTTAATTCGGGATCGTTAAGCAATTTAATGTGTGTAAATTGATGATTTTGTAGGACTCGACTATACAAAAGGTTGAATGAAGTGTTCATGACAAAAAGACGTTAAGATGGCCAAGATATGAGCTAAATTGCACAAATGGAGAAAAAAGGCCAAGAAATTGAAGAAATTTACCAGTCGGAGCGTTGCAACGCTATAAGGCAATAACTACCTGTTCATGAAGAAACAGGGTGTAGCGTTGCGATGGTGCAAACATGGAGGCAGATGCGTGGAAGCAGGGCAGTGTTGCAACATTGCAACAAATTTTATAAATACACCGTCAGTCCATGTTTAGGTCACACACTACAAGCAGTCAATCGACATTTTGTTTTTACTCGATTTCTTCCTCTCCTCTGATCAGATTATTGATTTTCCTTGCCCTTTTGAGCACCATAGAACTTGAGGATTAAATTTAGAAGATAATTTATGGCTAAAGGTTAAGTACTTAGCTTGGGTTTCGTAGTTTATTTCCATTCCGTTTTCATTATTGGGACTCGGTTTGTAATTCTGCTGAGATTATTCTGCTTCGTATGAGAATTTATCTTGAATTTAGTATTCAATCTGTCTTGCATGGGATAATCTGACAAATTGGCTATGTTAGTGTGATTAATTGCTTTTATTGATCCAAATTTGTACCCTTAAATAGTAATCACCTAGAAGTAAGGATTAATAAAGTTTGTGAAGTTAAATTGGGATTCCATTTAATAAGCATATCTTTATAATCTAGATAATTCTCACTCAAATAATTTATTAGATGATGGAAATCGATTGTTTAGCATTGTCTTTAATCTTAATGCTTGTTGATTTATAGATTAGTGGAGGATTCTCACTTTTTCTTTAATTTAACTTGATTTTATGGACTACTGGTTAGAATTCTAAACGAGTAGCCTATGTTTCAATTGGAAAATCTCACATTAACTATATGAGTTAGTCTATGATCAAATTGAAAAGGGAATGGAATAAACTAGAATGACCCAAGCTAAGTGTTCTGTTTCAATTGACACTTTTACACAAATTCTCTCAATTTACGTTATGCATTTTAATTTTCACACAATTTATTGATGGAACGAATACATGCGCAGCGAAAGAATACGGATCTAAAGTACTATAATTAGGTTAATTACAAATATTAGCATGCAATTGAAAAAAAAAAAAAGGAAAAAGAATACAACCTTTGTAGACTTTGAATCTTCTCCAAATTAGCTCCAATCTCCTCATAACGGTTTGTAGACCACCACGAGAGTCTTCCCGATTATTCTCCGGCCTTAGAACGAGATGATGGGATTCGTGAGTGACTAATTTGGAGAGGAAAAATAGCTAAAACTATGAGAGAAAAATGTTATGAGATTATTACATAATCTCATCAAATTCCACTATGGCCATGAGGTTTTAAGATTTAAGAAACTCTTCCTTTTAAAGACCATTACATGCAAAACATGCAACTTTGAGTTTGATGAGAATTTGACACTAAAAAATCTACTAACTCAAAGTGGAATTTAGTGGGACAAGTGTCTTCAAATGAAGACAACACTTAGCCATGCAAGAGTTGACATTTCTCACTCACAAATGTTAGATCTTTCCACTAACTTGGTCAAAGTTTGACTCTCAAAATCCAAAGTCAACAAATTTGACTTTTTGACTTCAAAGTCAAAAGTCAACAACTTGACTTTCGTTACATTTTTTACCTAATCAATAATGTGACTTTTAATTCAATTTTGACCAATTCCATTTAATTTCAAAATTAATTATAATAATCAATTTTAAAAATTAAATTAATATTAAATAATTAATTAAACGATTAATTTAATTTAATTTAATATTAAATCCAATACTAATCCCAATCAATATGAATCACTATTCATAATCTTGATATTTAAATCTTATTCCAATATCTCCTATTTTCTCTCTCTGTATGTTTAATTCATAATTAAACATTAGGTTAAATATATCATATATATTTAACGCCTTATTCAAAAAACCAAATTTGAACACTTCAAATTCGTTTGTCATGTTGTTCTAAGGTTTAGTCCGTTATGAGCTAGTAGGGGGACCTAATGAACCTACAGATCATGGGCTCCAATGATTCGCGATTAACTGGCTAAACTCTTTAACCTAATTAACCACCATTCGTTAACTATCGGGTCACTCCACTAAAGCCCAATATTCTCCTCACCGTAGATATATTACATCAATGCGATATGACCATGATTTATAAGTTAACCCTTCAAGTTGTTCGTAATAACGACTGAGTTAAAAGTTGTTTTACCCCCAAGATTACATTTTGCTCCTTAAGTTCCACTGATCCTATAATGAATAATTGGTTTGTGATCCAGTCACTAAACTGAGTCCTCTCGGGCCAATGAGAGGGTGAGACCCTTTGTTTAAGATCCAGAGTCAGCACTTAAGGGAACAACCTCTGTACTATCCCTAAAAGCGGGTAGAGTGAATTTCATCTTGCACCTCATGTCCCAGCTATCTACCCAGTCTTACCCCTAAAATGGGAGGCTTATTGAATCGGCACTATTGAGCCAACCCTCACCCATGCAAATCTAAAGATAATCCTGAATAAACAAGAGTTCATAGTTAGCTTAGGATTAAGGTCAAGTTACTTAGGTCATCACTTCGAAATAGTCAGTCTTAAACAGTAAACAACGTTATAAAGTAAGAGTGACTTACTTCTTGGTTTGATCTTATGAAAACTCATTACATAGGACGCCCCCGCTCTTCATGTCAGTACATGAACGAATCAGGATCACTTCGTTTGTAGCACTTTACAACAAATTGTAACAACTATAGAGTGGGTCACATCCGATAGTGTTGCCGGAATAAGGTACCTAGCCTTATTCATATACTATAGACCATTTTGGCTATTTACTGAACTTGATCCACTCTTATGTCTCCACACAAAGTTCATGTATTCAAATAATAGCCATGGATCTTTAGTTTATTGGATCTAGTCTTTATAAGTGCAATTCATATATTTAATAACAATTTTATTGATTAAACATCAATAACAACTTTATTGATAAAATAATATGTTTAACATTACAAACTGCAAGTTTTAGGACATACAACCCAACATTTATGATTTACACCCCCCCCCCCCCCAGTTACATCCTATAAGTTTCAAATTTGAGAAATCCAAATCGATTGTACTTCCCTTGCTATATTTAGTGGAGTAACTCGCTGAATTTAATTTGGGTGCGATACGACCTAGCGCTTGGTTCACACTGTACCAAATGTTACAAATGATCCGATCCTAATCATTCATGTGGAGACATGTGAGCAGGGATATTATATACAAAGGAGTTTGTATAAGACCAGACCACAAAATGACTAGTCTCATTATATAACACCGTTAATAAAATAGGCTTACATTTCACCAGGATGACCATAGGTGATATGACTTGAATCCTAAGTGAGTTGTAGACTCCTGCCTATGAAGGCGGTCCTTTGATTTGTATGGGTGAGAGTGGCTAAATCGTCGACTCAATAAGCCTACCATTTTGGAGATTCGTCTGAGTGGGGAGCTAAGAACATAGCTACACAAGATGGAATTCACTCTTTCCCCAATGTCGAGGTAAGTAGATAAATTGCTCACTTAAGAACTGATTTTGGGGCTTGAACATGTGGTGCCATACCTCTCTTGGCCCGAGAGGGTTTTGGTCATAGTTGATAATTGAACTATGACTTATTGTTCATTAGAGGGATCAGTGATACTTAAGAAGTTAGATGTAACTATAGAGGTAAAACGGTAATTTTGGCCCAATCGTACTTACAAGCAATTCGTGAAGGGTCATCGTACTATTGACTGGTTATATCCAATAGACACAGAAATATATCTATAGTGCGTATAATGCAGTTGTCGGTCTTTAGTGGAGTGACCCACAGTTAATGGATGTTGAATAATTAAACTAAAGGAGTTTAATTAATTATTCAAGTATCATTGGAGCTTTAATCTATAGGTCCATAAGGTCCCCTTTGTATCTCAATATGAATTTTATGAGAACCAGTTTTGGATTAATTTGAATTGTTCAAATTAATTGAGAGAATTAATTATATATGATATAATTAATATAATGTATTTGATATATTATAGTATAAAGTATAATTTAGAGGAAATAAATATTTTAATATGATTCAAATATTAATTATGTGAATTGGATTCATATAACTAAATTTAGTATAAATAGAATTTATATTAAATACCATGCATCAATGAGAGAATTAAAATCATAGGTTATCTTGTATTTGATACAATATTAAACTATAGGTTATGTGTTATATATGATATAACATATATATATAATAAGTTAGTTATTATATATATAATATATATTTATTTAAAATAAATTAATTTAATTTATTTTTATTTTAAAATTAAAGGGAGGGAAATAACTTTCCTCCTTGTAATTCTCTCTTAATCTTACGTACTGAGTGGCGCAACTAGGCGTGATAATCTTCTTCACATAAGATTTGTTACAGAGGCCTTATCTGGTTTTTTGTGATCTCTTTGAAAATTTTCTCCTAGTTACTCTCTTCTCCTCTCAATCTCTCCCTCTTCCAAAAGTCAAGAGTCCACACCTCCTCTGATTCTCTTCCCCTATAGAGAATACGGAGGAAGATTTGTGGTGGTGCCCATTTTGGATCGTGATTGTTCATGATCGAAGAGAAGAACCCATGGGGTCGAGCCTTGTGGGGACCCGCCCTGAACGGGACGGAGAATCTCTGAAAACACGAGGAATGGGGGAAGGAGTGGGGAATTTTTTTTTCCCGTTTGCAATTTGGGGCCAGGACGGGGAATATATTCTTCAACCCCGACCCCACCCCGTGTCCCCGCCCCACCTCGACTTTTGTATATAAATTTATAACACACATACACACACACATATATATATATATCAATGTTGATATTAATATTGTAGACTTTGTTAGGATAATTATGAAGGTTTTAATTATTTAAGTTTAAGACTTTATTACTTTAATTCTTTATATGTTATAATATTTAAGATAGGATATATTAATGGTTGAATTTTAATTTATAAAAATTATGGAAATTTAGCATTTTAATTATATTTTTTAAAATTGAATGAGTATTATTGTTTCTATTACCAAAATTGATAATATTTTATTTAAATGAAAGTTGTGTTGGATATGTTTAAGGAATTGGTAAAAAAAAAATATTTAATTGAATTAAAAAAATTGTTAGAAAAAATGATGTAGGAAAATTCACGGGGACAGAGAATGGAATAGGGGAGTGGGGCGAGACATCTGTAGAGGAAATTCACGAAGAATGGTTCTTCAAAGGTAAGTTTCCTATTTTCCTAACCCTTATTTCTCTCTTCCTTATCTTTTTGAATGCTATAATTTTATGTGATAAAACATATTTTATTCTATGAATTTTTTATTCTGTGAAAATAAAAATCGGGTTGATCCCTGCTTTTGCTGGGAACTTCATAGTTCCTTCACTTTGCTCTTCCAACAGCATGATCTGCTTTCATTGAGTTTATTTCTATTATTAGTCTAGATTGATCACCTAGATTAGTAAACAAAAGTTTAGACTAATATTGAAAGGGTTAGGTAGAACTTGGTTTTCATAAAATCAATCTAGGAAAAGATTTAAGACACGAGAGTTTTTTCTTACCCTTGTACATTAAGGGGGTGTTTGGTCCAAAGAGTTGGATAATAAGAGTTGACAATAGTGGAGTTGTTAACTCCACTCCTTGTTTAGCCCAAGGAGTTCGTGGGTCCCGCTACTAAAAAGCATTATTTTATATCTTATCAACTCTTTACACTGCGGGCTCAAAGATTCACAACTCCTTGAAGTTCACTATTCCACCCACTGCCCAAACATTCCCTCAGAACTGTGGATTATATTTTTATTCACCTAAGTTCTCATTAATCATAGACATATAGGTTTAGTGACTTAGACTCCTAGTGATACTTCATAGAAGGCCAAATAGGTGTTGAATCCAGCTCACCATGGTAAAGTTTGAGTCAAAATTGCAATTGGATGAAATGTGACATTTTCTGACCGAAGGGTACAAACATGTTTGAGTTCCTCCTCTATTTTCATTATTTTTAGTCTGTTTTCACACACATGACTATCTTCCAACTATTTTTGTTGGTTACTTTGTGATTGCATTCTTGAGGAAAGTCTTGTTCATCTTAAAACCTTTGCTACATTTGTTCCCTTAGGTATGATATCTGATGTATTTTTTTTATATCACTTGCCGAAAGTATGCATTTGCACCAAATACCAATTTATTTTCATAGGGTTACGTATATTCTGAGAGGAGGCTCAATGGTCTCTTGTTAGAGGAAATGATTTTTGGAAATGCGATCAAAGTCCTATATTGGTTGGATAAGGGGATAAACATGGGTATATAAAGGAAGACAACTAAAGTCTGTTTGGATCGCCTATAATAACATCTTCTTCAAAAAGTCATTTGCATTTAAACACTTTTTATAAAAGTTGTTTAAAATAAAATTAGAAATGAATTTGGTTACATGTTCTCAAAAGTGTGTTGGTTAAAGTTAGTCGTTGGAGATGATCGATGGAGATAATGGTCAAAGTTGATTATCAAAGGAGAATGTTAAAGTTGGCTGTCAAAGGTGGCGGTTACATGGAGTTGCTCATCGGAAGCAATTGTTAGAGATGATTTTCGGAGATGGTTACTTAAGTTTGGCAAGTGAAGGTGATTGTCAAAGATGTCACTCGTTTAAGGTGACAATAGTTGACGATGGGGTGATCTCGGAGTTAGGCGTTAGTGCATGTTCTTGTTGAAAGGATTGGAATTTCCCACAGTGGAAACAATTGGACGTATTAATCTATAAATTTCGTTTTACAAAATGCAAAATTCAGAGTGACGAAAACCATGAAAAAACATGAGAGGGAAAGAACTCTCTCTCTCCTCATCTATTACGTGAGAGAATGACAGATTAAGGGGTGGGGGAGTTGTAAGTAACTCCCTCCCCTTTATAAAATTTGAAATAATTAAATTTAAATTCTAAATTTGAATTTAATATATATATATATATATATATCAACCACTTTAACGTATATTTAAACTATATGTTATATCACATATAACATATAAGCTATAGTTAATATTATATCACATATAACATAAAATATAAGTTATTGTTATCTCAAATAACCTAAGGTATTAATATGAATCAAATTCATTTTAATTTTAACCTATAGATTTAATAATTGAATCATATTCAAATTATAACACATCTCAATAAAATATATAAATTTAATATGAATCATATTCATATTAATTATAACATATTGTTCCTACCTGAATCATATTCATATAATTAATATTTGAATCATATTCAAACATTTATTTCTCTCATAAAACTGTATAAATTTAATATGAATCATATTCACATTAAATTATAATATATAGTTTTGATATGAATCATATTCATATAATTAATGTTTGAATCAAATTCAAATTTTTATTTCTCTCAACAAATTATATTTAAACTTACGAATCATATTCACATTAAATTTTAACATATAGTTTTTATATGAATCATATTCATATAATTAAGGGGCAATTGCAACTTTAATAAAAAATAAATTGAAAATTTGACGCGTGTTCCTGAGTTTTACTTTTTTGCAAACATGGCAAATGACTTCCATGTGAAAAATTGATCACTATCTGATTTCTATGTGATTGTTATGTGATTGTTTTATGATTTCTATGTGATTGTTATGTGATTGCTATATGATTTCTATGTGGTTGTTATATGATTGTTATGTGATTGTCACGTCTGCAATTACAAAAAAGTTGAAATCACAGCTTTGGTTTCTTAAAATGTATTTGTCATACAATGTGATTTCCTATAATTAATATTTGAATCATATTCAAATATTTATTTCTCTCATAAAAGTGTATTGACATACATTATATTATATAATGTATCAATATACATTATTTAACAGTATCTTATACAATTAATTCCCTTTAATTAATTTGAACAATTCAAATCACACCAAAATTAATTTGATTCCCATCAATCCTCATTAACCTAACGATGGGGCTTTATGGATCTATAGATTGAAGCTCAAATGATACGAGATTAATTGATTAAATTATTTTAATCAAAATAATCAACATTCATTAATTGTCGGTCACTTTACTAAAGTCTGACAGCTGAATTCTTCGCACTATAGATATATTTTTGTATCCATTGGATATAACGAATCAACTGTGCATTGACCCTTTACAAATTACTCGTAAGTACAGCTGGGTCAAATTACCGTTTTAAATACCATTGATCCCTCTAATAAAAAATTAGTCACAGTCCAACTATGACCAACCTCCTCTCGAGCCAGAAGAGGGTGGGGCGCCTCATTAGGGAATGAGTGAATTCATTCTTGTGTAGTTGTGTTCTCATTTCCTCAATCAGACAAATCCCCAAAATGATAAGCTTATCGAGTCGGCGAATCTGACCTTTCTCATCCAATCTGACCTTTCTCATCCATACAAATCAAAGGATCGCCCTAAAATGCAAAAGTTCACAACTCATTCAAGATTAAGGTAAAGTCACCTATGGTCATCCTGGTGAAATGTAAGTTTCTTCTAGCAATGACGTTATAAAGAGAGACTTAACATTTCACGATCCAATCTTTATACAAACTATTTTGTATAAGATACCCCCATCCACATGTCTCCACAAGAATGATCAAGATCAAATCATTTGTAGTACTTTACAACAACTGTAACAACTACAAAGCGGGTCGTATCAGTAGTGTTACCAGAAACTCAACCTTATCTATATACTACAGACCATTTAGGTTATCACTTAAACACGATCCACTTGTATATCTCCACATACATGTTTAAGTTACATCAGATAATCATGGATCTTAGGTTAATGGATTAGTGATATAAAATTAATCAACCATTGATTCAACTAACATAAAATTACGAGGCTTTAAGGCATACATCCCAACAGTTGCGGCAATTGTCATCAGAGGGTGGAGTCATTGCAAACATTGTGGAGTTGATGAGCCAAACATTTTACTGGTTGTTTTAAATAACTCGACTTAACTAAAGTGAGTAAGCCAAAGACCCCTAAATGGTGTGACTATGATCTGTTGCCGACTTATCATGTTGACTAAATTATAGGCAAAACTATAAAAAAAATGCCCCCAAACTTTGGGAACTTGTCCAAAATACTCTCTTTAGTTTTCACATTTAAAAAATAGCATGCTTTCTAAAATCTCGTAGAATTAGTTTTTCTCGAGCCTTCTCGGGCAAGAACGAGCCCTAGATTGTGCTAATTGTTTTAACTTTTGGATATCAAATTCGATTGATGGAACAGGAATTTTACGAACATGCCCTCAGTAATATAAAATAGTATAATTATTATAATAACCCATTTTTTGGGAAAGAGATGGTTGGTTTGCTCAACAACTTTGATCCAAAATTTTGGAAAATTGTCAGAAGTAACACCTTTAAGTTTTCCCTTACAAAACTAGCACCCTTTGTGAAAACTCGTTCAAATAACATTTCTTGGTCCATCTCGGGCGAGATAGACCATCGAGATTTAGTTAAAATAATTAGTCTTTTCTAACCTATCGATTGTTTTGACCCTTTTGTGCCTTTCTTGGTACATCTCGGAGAGATTAGACCGAGATTCTAGTAATTTTTCCAAAATATTATGTGATCTTCCTAAATCTTATACCAGATCTTATACATTTTCAAATTTTCTCCAAATTCGATTATATTTACCAAATATTATATCAAAATATTACGTAATTTTTTAAATCTTTAGCCAAATTTCTAATTTCCAAATCAATTTACCGATTATCCAAATGATTTTTTTAGATGGATCTTAGGTGATTGATTTTGCTTTTTTTAATTTTTTTGAAAGATTAAATTTTTCAAAAAAAAAGGGTAAAATATGAAAAATATATAAAATCACGATATGAATCTCGGGCAGATTAATATCGAGATCGGTGAATTCTCGGGCAAACTAATACGGGGATTTTATAGAATTTTCATATATTACCTATTTTTTTCTTTTTGAAAAGTTTATTCTTTCCCAAAAATAAAAAAACGAAAATGCAATCATCCATCTAAAAAATCTAATTGATAAATTCATTTGAAAATTTAGAAATTCATATAATCATGGAAATAGAAATTGGCCTAAAATTAATAAGAATTGAATATAATATTCGATAAAGATAACCGAATTTGGAGAAAATTTGAAAACATATAAGATTTGGTATAAGATAGATTATCTAATATTTGGAAAAATTACTAAAATCTTAGCATTTTAATCTCTCTAAGATGTACCGAGAAAGGGCCAGAAGGGTCAAAACAATCGATGAGTTAGAAAAAGTAAAATTTTCAACTAAATCTTGATGGTTGATTTCGCCCGAGATCCATTGAGAAAACTAGTTTAACGACTTTTCAAAAAGCGTGCTAGTTGACAAGTAAATGCAGTGATATCGTCTTTTTATAAATTTGTTGTAGTTGTTATTAGCATGTTGTTGAGGCCTATAATTTATGTTTTCGTGGTTGTTTATGCATTCTCGATGAAAATTCAATAATCTCGGCCGCGATTGAGTATAATTCCACCGAGATTCAACATAAGGTTAGAAATCCTGTGCGAGATATTTATATAGTTGCACTAAGATTATTTAATATCCCTAAGATTTTGACTGAATTTATTAAGTTTGTTGAATCTGTATATGATTTCTTTCAATGATTCCCATATATTTGTTTGTTTTGGGAGTGAATGGAAGGAGGATGAGAAAGAATACATAGGGAGTCAGTTGAAAGGGTTGATTGTTGACATCAGAATAAAGTTTGAGGAGTTTTTACGAGAAACATATATAATTAGTGGTATAAATTCTGTTGAGTTTGAACTGGTTATAAGGTATTTGTACGGTATTAAGACAAATGTATCTACCATTGTGATCAATAATCAAGAAGATCTCCATTTTTTCTTAACTGGTGACGATGTCTCTCAAGTTGTCTTTTTAGTATTGAAGTTACCAATAATAGTCCATAAACCTAGGAGTACAATACCGCCATATCCAATTAAAATGTTCCAACATTTGCATCCGTACTTGAGTTTACTCCTGAATACAATGTGGTTTCCAATGAGGTATGGTCACTAAGTCCATTGAATAATAATTATGTCCGTTAGATTTGAGAGACAATACGGATGAGTTGTTGAATATGGAATATGTGGACCTATCCAAGGATGCTGTTAACGATGAGTCTGTGTTTAAAGTGGACATGTCAATGGATTATGATGTGAATGTTAATGTGGCAGATATAGATATGTCCAAGGCAGTTGTTAATGTTGATCATGTGGTAGAGTCAATGATTAAAGTAGAATCAAGGGTTGATAGAGGACCTTTTGATGACAGTAACCCGACAATTAACGGTGAGCATTATGCAGATTGTTCGGTTTTATGTCCTAAAACTCGTGGTTTATAAACAATCAAACTTATTTTGAAAACTCAATAAGTTGATATTGAATAGATGTTTTACTTATTAGAAATCCAATAAACCTGAAAGTCCCTTGACTATTACATGATTACTTGAAGTTTATGTGGAGACATAAAAGTGGATCAGATTCGAGTAAATAGTCAAAATGATCTATAGTATATGAATAAGGTTTGATGCCTTATTATGATAATACTATTAGATGCGGCCTACTCTGTAGTGGTTGCAAAGAGTTGTAAAGTGCTACAAACGAAGTGATCCTAATTCGTACATGTTATGATATGAGGAGTGGGGTTGTCCCGATGCAAAAGTGTTTGTACAAGATCGGACCACGAAATCAGTCACTTTTACTTTATAACGCTGTTTATTATTTAAGACTAACTATTTCAAAGCGATGATCTAGGTAACTTAACCTTAATCCTGAGCTAGCTATGAACTCCTCTTTATTGGGGATTATCCTTATATTTGCATAGGTGAGGGTTGGCTTAACCGCATCGGCTCATTAAACTTCCATTCTAGAGGTAAGACCGGATAGATATCTGGGGACATAGGGCGCAAGAAACATGTTATGACATGAGGAGTGGGGATATCCCTGTGCAAAAGGGTTTGTACAAGATTCGGATGTCACTCTTACTTTATAATGCTAATTACTGTTTAAGACTGACTATTTCAAAGTGATGACCTAGGTAACTTGACCTTAATCCTGAGCTAACTACGAACTCCTGTTTATTCGAGATTATTCTTAGATTTGCATAGGTGAGGGTTGGCTCGACAACGTTGACTCAATAAACTCCCATTTCAGGGGTAAAACCGGATAGATAGTTGGGGACATAGAGTGCAAGAAGGAATTCATTCCTACCCCATTTAGGGATAGTAGAGAGGTTGTTCCCTTAAGTGCTAATTATAGGTCTTGAACAAGGGGCCCTACCCTCTCATTGGCCCGAGAGGGACTCGGTTTGTTGATTGGATTACAAATCAATTGTTCATTAGAGGATCAATGAGACTTAAGGAATAAGAGGTAATCTCGGGGTTAAAATAGACAGTTGACCCAGTCGTTATTACGAACAACCTGTGAAGGGTTAACTTACTAATCATGATTATATCGAGTGAACATAATATATCTATAGTGAGGGGAGCTCAACTATGAGCTTTAGTGGAGTAACCTATTATTTAACGAATGGGAGTTAATTTGGTCTACTGAGTTTAGCCAATTAATCTTGGATTGTTGGAGTTCATGATCTGTAGGTCCGCGAGGTCCCCCTACTAGCTCGTAAATGGATTAGCTTTAGAGTAGCGTGATAAGTTAATTTGAAACGTTCAAATCATAATTAAAAGAATTAATAATTAGATGAGATATAATTACACATTTAATTTTAAGAATTAAACGGAATTGGAGAATTAATATTTAAATATGATTTAAATATATGAAGGTGGTTTTGTGTAAAATTAATTTAGTATTCGATATTAAATTAATTAGAATTATTTAAATTGTTTAAATAATTAATTATTAATTTTATTAGAAAATTAATTTATGAAATTAATTTTGCAAAATTAATAATATTTTCAATTTTATAAATCAAATTTATTTTTGAAATCAATTTTGTAAAATTGAAAAAGATTAGAAAATCACAAAATGGAAATTCGGTATTTTCCATTTACCTTCAAGTTGCTCACACAAAACTCATAAACTTTGGCTTCAATGACTCCAAGCATGAGCTGCATCTCATGTAGCCATCTTCTTTGCATGGTAGTCTGCAATATATCAAGAAAATTGGAGTGAAATTGATGCAATGTAATCGATAGAATTTTGCCGAAAATTCGCGTTGAAGAAGGAGTTCTTCAAGTGGGTTGCTGCTGTAAGTTATTCTTCAAGTTCCCTTAATTCAAGCTTATTTTGAGTCCCACAACTCAATCTAGAGCTCCAAGAAGATAGTAGGGAAGATCTTGAGGTGGTCTACAACAAGATTTGGAGAATTTTGCAGTTGAAAATCGAGATTTCAAGGGTTCTACAAAGGTATGACTCAAAACCCACTTGTTTCTGCAAGAGCATACTTTAGTTTCTTCCAAAATTAATGAATTAGAGTGCTTATTAATCCTTGTTGCTTCTGTTGCGTGCTGATACAATCCATCACAGATTTAGTAGGAAGCGGTGAATACCATCTCGATTGGAACAAGAGGAAGCATATTGAAAAAATTAATGGCAAGTACCATAGTCCTCTCATCCGAGTCTATTATTGAAGATGTCTAGGTTGGTGATATGTTTTTAAGCAAAATAATATTTGGCTAAGAAGTAACGTCTTTGCCATTAGGAAGAACTTTCAATATAGTGTTGATAGATCTAAGAAGAAGTTATATAGTTTAAGATGCGTAGAATCTGTTGGAGTTAGCAAGCTAACAACGGAAGATTTCAGGATCATTAAGCACTCTAATTCGTTAATTTTAGCAACAAACCAAGCATGTTCATAAGATAAAATGAGGGTTTCAACAACATACCTTCAAGACCTTCTTCAATCCACGAAATCAACTCCAATTTCCTCAACTACTGGTTGTAAACCACCAAAAGATCTTCTGTACTATTCTCTAGGACCTTAGATTGAGTAATGAAACTCAAAATGAGCAGAATTTGAAGGGAATTATGAAGGAGATCACATTGGTTTTGTCTTATGTTAAAGAACACTTCTTCATCAGAAAAATCATAACAATCACCACTTTTGCATGCCTTTCTTCAGTCAATAATACCCAGTTTTAATCAGTATCTTCATGCAACTCAATTACACAAAATGGAGACAGCTCCTACTTGATTGAATTTAGTGGATTGATGATGTTTGTGTAAGTGGAAAAATCCCACTTTAATGGGTCTTTCCAACTTTTCAAATTTAAATCAATTTTAATCAAATTAAAATTGAATTTCCAATTTTCAAAATCAATTCTATTCAAAATTGATTTTGAAATTATTTAATTGAATTTTCATTAAAATTCAATTTTAATCCAATTTTCCAAAAAAATCAATTAAACAAAAATGATTTTCTCAATTTGAATTTTTCACAAACGTTCAAATTTCCAATTTTAAATTTAATTGATTTAATTAATTAAACAATTTAATTATTCTATCAATTTAATATCAAATATTAAATTAATTAAATATCAATTCCACAACCATATATCTCTATTAACGAAAATTAATATTTAAATCATATTTAAATTTGATCCATTCCTCCAGTTTTGTTTTATTTGATAATTAAACGTGTAATTATATTGCATATAATTTCTAATTCCCTTAATTTGAATTTGAACGTTTCAAATTAACTCATTATGCTATTCTAATGTTTATTCCGTTTGTGAGCTAATAGAGAGATCTAATAGACCTAAAGATCATGGACTCCAATGATCCGAGATTAACCGTCTAAATTTTTTAACCTAATTAACTAACATTCATTAACTACTGGTCACCCTACTAAAGGCTAGTAGTTGTATTCCCCTCATGGTAGATATATTTCTGTCCACTTGATTTAACCATAATCAATAAGTCGACCCTTCAGAGGTTATTCGTAATAACGACTGGGTCAAATATTGTTTTACCCCGAGATTACATCTTGTTCCTTAAGTCTCACTGATCCTTCTAATGAACAATTGGTTTGTGATCCAAATACTAAACCGAGTCTCTCTTGGGTTAGTGAGAAGGTGGGGCTCCTTATTCAAGACCTAGAATTAGTAATTAAGGGAACAACCTCTCTACTACCCCTAAAAGTGGGTAGGAGTGATTTTTTGGGTTGTATGTTCTAAAAGCTCGCAGTTTTTAATGTTAAACATATTCTATTATCAATAAAGATGTTATTGACGTTTATTCAATAAAACTGTTGTTGAATATGTGAATTGCACTTGTGAAGACTAAATCTAATAGACTGAAGATCTATGACTATTATATGAATACATGAACTTTATGTGGATATATAAGAGTGGACCAAGTTCAGTAAATAGCCAAAATGGTCTATAATATACGAATGAGGTTGGGTACCTTATTCTGGTAACACTATCGGATGCGGTCCATTCTGTAGTTGTTACAATTTGTTGTAAATGAAGGAAATCAATCGCGAGGATTTCCATGAGCAGCGAAAGAGATCGTTCCAAATTCCATTCGAGTGAACAAAATTAATTACAGTCTAAAACGGAAACTTAACGGGTCATGCACAAAACGAAATTACAGCGTGCTAAACGATGATACAAGGGATAGAGGATGCATACCTTTGAAGAACCATTCTTCATGACTCCCTCGATCAATCTCCAAACGTCTAAGAACAACACGTTCAAATGCAATGACCGGTACACAACACGAACACAACGAACACAACCTCCACAAAACCAACGAGTCTCACTCGATCCATGAATTGAGTGAGGACACCACCACAATGGTTACCTTGGTATTATCGATGTGAGAATCTAGGAGTTGTGGGCTTTATCTGATCTTGGCTTGAGGAAGAGACTGGAGGTCTACAATTGAGTAGATGATTGAGCAAGTGGGAGATAATACACTATCTATCATATAGATGATGTTCTCAATCGTGTAGCAAACGACAACCTATCGTATAAACTTAACCACTCGATCATTTAGCTACGACTAGTTGAGTGACTATCGTATAATCAAAGGTATACGATCGTTTAATCTCTACACAACAATCGCTTGGTGAAACTCTTTCACTTGATAGCTTATCCGTGAGTTCTTTCCGAATCAAGTAACTTAATTTAGGAAAACATTTTTTCTTTTATCTCACGGTTACCATAAAACCACCAATAATCTCCCACTCAATCGGTTATTAGAGAAAAAGAAATTAATTATCATATAATCAATATATTATAAATAAATATGATAACCAACTTACCATATTATATTTATAACCTATAGTTTTAATATTTCATCTCATGAAACATATAAATCATAGTTTTTTTTTTTCTATTTTATGGTACTTAATGTAAATTATATTTACATTAATTCCTCTACTTGATGTATCTTATACATCACACCAATTGTATCATATATAATTGAATTTTCTCTTGTTAATTTGAACGTTTCAAACTAACCCCAAGAATTGATTCTCAACTTGAACCCATTGAGCAACCAATGGGACTTTATGGACCTGTAGCTTGAAGGTCCAACGATACATGAATAGCTAACTAAACTCTCTAGTATATATGATACAATTGGTGTGATGTATCTTATACATCACACCAATTGTATCATATATAATTGAATTTTCTCTTGTTAATTTGAACGTTTCAAACTAACCCCAAGAACTGATTCTCAACTTGAACCCATTGAGCAACCAATGGGACTTTATGGACCTGTAGCTTGAAGGTCCAACGATACATGAATAGCTAACTAAACTCTCTAGTTACGAGATCCACCATCCATTAACTGTTAGACACTCCACTAAAGACTGACAGTTGCACTTTTCTCACTACAGATATATTCTGTGTCCATATTAACCAATCAACAGTGCGATAACCCTTCACAGATTGCTCGTAAGTACAGTTGGGCCAATTTACTGTTTTGCCCCTGAAGTTACATCTAACTCCTTAAGTACCACTGATTCCCATAATAAACAATAAGTCATAGTCCTACTATGACTGGGTCCTCTCTTATAAGAGTTCTCATGAAGGATCATCGTACTCATGATTGGTTATATCCGATGGACACAGAAATATATATATGGTAAGAAGAGTTCAGCTGTTGGTCTTTAGTGAAATGCCTGACAGTTAACGGATGGTAAATCTTGCGTTGGAGCTTCGAGCCATAGGTCCATTAGGTCCCCTGGGTAGCTTGGATAAAGTCGAGAATAGGTATTTGGGTTAATTTGAAATGTTCAAATTGACAAGAGGAAGTTCGATTATATATGATATAATTGGATAGGTTAATTATATATGATATAATTGGCTAAATGTATGAGATACATTATTTTGGAGGAAATTAGATATAAATATGATTTATATCAAGTACATAGTAGATATATGATATCAAACTATAGAGTAAAAATATAATATGATTATATTTATGAATAATTTAATTGGTTAATTATATGATAATTGACCTAAAATTTCTCTTGGACATGCGTTAGTGGGAGCAGCCGCTTCGGTTTTGGTAACCGAAGAATAAAATGAAAATTTGTTTTATTTTTCAAAGGTTGGGAAAAAGTTGGCATCGGTATGGAAACGTAAACAATCGCGTAGTTGAGAGCCTATATGATAGTTGCTTAGCGCCTAAATGATTGCACGCTAGTTCCTAAATGATCGCTCAACTTTCCTAAACGATCACATAATGTGTCGTGTTTTCTAAACGATCGTCCAAATCGTTTAGTAAAACCTACACGATCGTGTAGCTTCTTCTAAACGATAAGCATTAGCTATACGATAGCTTCCTGTTCTCTCCCACTTGCTTATCGTTTACACGATTTGTTCTTCCTCATACCTCTACCAAACTTACTAAAGACCACACTTTGGGTTCTCACTCTGAGAATACCAAAGGCTCCATTTTGGTGGTGTCGTCCTCGTTGTTGTTCACTTATTCGTGATAGTTCGTACTGCTGCAGATGACTTGTTTGCTGGGTGATATAGATCGCGTTGAGGTCTTTCGCTGCATCGGAGTTCATCACTTGAAGAAGGTCTTCAACTGGTATGAGAACTCTTTCCCTTTATATTTTTATTGTTCGAAGTATGCCTTTAATTAGTGTGAATTTGCATAATTGTATGTTAGAATGTACGTGTTGTATGTCGGTCATTATGAAATTGGAAAGATCCAAATGTGCCCATGATGCTCTTCGTTAAAAGATCCTTCAGAGAATTCGTCTAATTTGGGAGCTGGGAACTCAGCTTCACAAGATGTAGTTCACTTCTTCCCCGAAGCAGGGGTAAGTAGATAGATTACTCTCTTAAGGGTTGATCCCAGGGCTTGAACGATGTGGCGTCACACATCTTCTCATGGCCCGAGAGTTGTTCACACATAGTAGAACTATGTTGTATTGTTCATTAGATGGATCAGTGGTACTTAAAGTGTAAGATGTAACTACATGGGCAAAATGGTAAATTGGCCAAACTGTACTTACGAGCATCTGTGAAGGGTCATCGTACTGATGATTGGTTATATCCAATGAACATAGAAATATATCCATGGTAAGAAGAGTTCAACTGTCGGTCTTTAGTGGAATGTTTGGGAATTAACAGATAGTGGATATCGTGGCTAAAGAGTTTAGTCAGTTATTCAAGTACCATTGGAGCTTCAAGCCATAGTTCCATAAGGTCCCCTTGGTAGCTTGGATACAAGTTGAGAATCAGTTTTTGGGTCAGTTTCAAATGTTCAAATTGACAAGAGGGAGTTCGATGATATATGATATAATTGAACTAGTTGATTATATATGATATAATTAACTTTATGTATGAGATACATTAATTTGGAGGAAATTGGATATAAATATGATTTATATCTAGTGAAGGAAAAATACTATGGTATATATGATATTAATCCGTAGGGTATTAATAAAATGTGATTATATTCATTGTCTATTAATTGGACGGTTAATGGATAATAGGTCGACGTCTCTTCTATTTTATAACGGATGAGTAAGTTGAAGAATCGTTTTGAGACGCTTAAATAGCTCACGGTGTGTTAAGCATTAGATGTGCGACATAGTGTTGAAGTGTGTCATCGTTTAGTAAAATCAGTGCCTATACGATAATGCTAAACGATCACTTACTTATACGATAGTGCTGAGCGATCGCTTAACGCTTACATCTGCACACGCTATTTACTAAACGATCGTTTACCTTTTTCTAAGTGATCGTTTAGCGCCCGATATTTACTAAACGATCATATAGATGATTGCTTAGCTTTTCCTACACGATCGTTTAGACGATCATATATTTCACCTAAATGATCGTATACTTCACCTAAATTATCAAACATTTTGTCTATAAGATAGACGAGCCTTTTTCCCACTTGCTTGATTGTTGTATATGATCTCCCTTCCTCCTCCCCTTTACCAAATCCAAACAAAGGTCACCCTTTGGATTCTCACTCCGAGAATACTGAGGGCTCCGAGTGGTGGTGTCGTCCCCGTTTCCTTCTATTTGTGTGGAGATTGTTTGAGGTAGACGATTGGGATTTGATGAACGATAACTTATCGTTCCAGCAAAAGAGAGATTTACTGTGAAGAATAAGTCTTCAACTGGTATGATTTCTGGATCTCTTATTTATTGTTCCTTTGAGCATGCCAGTAATTTAGCGTTATGAATGCATATTAGTATGTTTGAATGTATATGTGGAAGTTTTGTCACAATGAATTGGAAAGATTCGCTTCCGTTCGTAGGTACTCTTGAATAAAAGTTCCTTCACCACTTGTATATCTCATATACATGCTTAAGTTTACATACAATAACCACAAATATTTGTTTATTGGATAAGAGTAAATGCAAATAAAATAACTCTTGTTTTATTAATAACAATGTGTACAAAATTTACAAAGTACGAGACCCTGGGAGAATTAGGACACCAATCCCAACAGTAAACTGCTACAAATGAGTGAAGAAACCCATTCTGAAGGGAACCGTGAACGGAAGCAAGAACGATCCAAATACATACAATAACCACTTGTATATCTCATATACATGCTTAAGTTTACATACAATAACCACAGATCTTTGTTTATTAGATAAGAGTAAATGCAAATAAAATAACTCTTATTTTATTAATAACAATGTGTACAAAGATTACAAACTACGAGACTCCGGGAGAATTAGGACACCAATCCCAACAGTAAAGTATAACGAGTGAAGAAACCCATTTTGAAAGGAACCGCAAGTGGAAGCAAGAACGAACCAAATTCCATTTTTCGTTGAATTTGAGATTTACAGTAGAACAAGAAAAAGATATGCATTGATATATAAATTACAACATGCTATCAAAAGGTTTTAGAAACCTTACCTTTGAAGACCTTTCTTCAAGATTCCCTCGAACAACACATGAACCCCTTGAAGACTTTCTTCAAGAAACCTTCGAACAAGAATGAACATGATCACAAAGACTTACTCCGTATTATTAGGTAGAGAGCCCAGGAATGGTGTGCTCCGACTATTTTTAGATAAGGGAATTTTGTGGTAAGGAGGAAGGTTTGAGAAATGTTCACCAACAACTCAAACACACACAGAGAACTCTTCTGTGGTTATTCCTCTACTAAATTTGAACAATTCAAATTAATCCAAAAACTGATTCTCAAATAATCCTATCGAGTTACCAAGGGGACCTCGTGAACCTGTAGCTTGAAGCTCCAATGGTACATGAATAATTAATTAAACTATTTAATTAAATTATTCACCATCCGTTAACTGTCGGACACTCCACTAAAGACCGACAACTGCACTCTTCGTTCTATAGATATATTTCTGTATCTATTCGATATAACAAATCAACAGTACGATGACCCTTCACAAAGTTCTTGTAAATACAACTAAGCCAAAATTACTGTTTTGCCTCTATAATTACATCTAACTCTTTAAGTACCATTGATCTCTCTAATGAACAATAGATCATAGTCCAAATATGACTAAATCTCTCTCGGGCCAGGAAAGGGTGTGGCGCCATATTGTTCAAGACTCGAAATCAACCTTTAAATGAGAAATTTATCTATTTACCCCTACCTCAGAGAAAGAGTGAATTCCTTCTTGTGTAGCTGTATTCCCAACTCCTCAATCAGACGAATCCCTAAAATAGTAGACTTGTTGAGTCAGCAATTTGGCCACCCTCACCCATACAAATCAAAGGACCGTCCTCATAGGCAAGAGTTCATAACTCACTCAGAATTTAGGTCATGTTACCTATGGTCATCGTGATGAAATGTAAGTCTCTATTATGAACGTCATTATATAATGAGACTAAACATTTCATGGTCCAGTCTTATATAAACTCCTTTGGATAGAATATCCCCGTTCACATGTCTATACATGAATGGTTAGGATTAGATCATTTGTAGCACTTTATAACAATTGTAACACCTATGATAAGGTACCTAAGTTTATCCATCTACTACAGACCATTTAGGTTATCACTTAAACATGATCCACCCATATGTCTCTACCTACATGTTTAAGTTATAAGATAACCTTGGATGTTAATTTATTGGTTTGTGGTTAATGCTATTGGGGTCGATGCCCTAAATCTTCTAGGGTCCTATAGTTTGTAAAAATTGTTAAACAAACTCATTATGTATTAAATAAAATATATGATATTTTATTCAATGTCTATAAAATATTTTATATTTTAGTTGCATTAACCACAAACGTAAAAACAAACATCCAAGGTTATCTTTGTAACTTAAACACGTATGTTGAGACATACGAGTGGATCATGTTTAAGTGATAACCTAAAATGGTCTGTAGTAGATGAGGCTGTGTACCTTATCCTGATGACACTACGAGTATGGCCCGCTTTGTTGGTGCTAAAATGTTTTAAAGTGCTACAAATGATCTGATCCTGATCATTCATGTATAGACATGTGAGCGAGAATATTCTATACAAAGAAGTTTATATAAAATCGGACCATGAAATGTTTAGTCTCATTATATAACACCGTTCATAATAAAGACTTATATTTCACTAGAATGACCATAGGTAACATGACCTGAATCCTGAGTGAGTTGTGAACTTCTGTCTATGAGGGCGGTCCTTTGATTTGTATGGGTGAAATTGGCTAGATTGCTGACTCAACAAGCCTACCATTTCGTGGATTTGTCCGATTGGGGAGCTGGGAAAACAACTACACAAGATGGAATTCACTCATTCTCCGAGGCAGGGGTAAATAGATGAAGGAAATCGGACATGAGTATTTTCATGAACAGCGGAAGGATCTTTCAAATTTTCAATCATATATGAACATACACATTTACAGTCACAAATGATAACAATATGATTATGTGTAAAACAGAAATTACAACATGCTTTTCTACAGATCAAGGAAAAGAATCAACAAACCTTTGAAGACCCATCTTCAAGATCCCTTAATCATGAATGCTCGATCACAGTAACACAGCAACACACAAATGTTCGTACAACATGACCGTTACACTGAACAATCACAACGAACACGAACAAAGCGATCACCAAGGTCACGAACACCCCGACCACCACGAAAAACCTTCACAAAACCTCGACTGTGTCGAGTTAAAAATGACACCCCAAAAAAGGTTACCTCGGTATTCTCGGTGTGAGAATCCAGAGTGTAGGCTCTGTTTGGACTTGGTTAGAGGCAGAAACCAGAGGAAGAACAAACAGGTAAACGTTTGAGCAAGTGGGAGAAGATAAAGCCTATCGTATAGGTCGATTCCTAATCGTTTCACAGAAGTTATGCGATCGTTTAGCTCATCGTCTAGCTGAGTGTCTATCGTGTAGGAACACTCCACGATCATCTAGTCTCTCCAACCTGTCATTTAGTAAGTCTGATTTACTTGACAACTCTTTCGTGAGTACTTTCCGATAGTGGAAATCTCAAATCCGCATTAACTAAATTTTGGAAAACATTTTTCCTTATATCTCACGGTTACCATGAAACCACCAATAACCTCCCACTCAATTGGTTATTAGAGAAAAAGAGATAATTATCCAGTAATTAATATTATTATAAATATAAATGTTAACCAACTTATCATACTATATTTATAACCTATAGTTTTAATATTTTATCTCATGAAACATACAAACCATAACTATTTTTCTATTCCATGGGTCTTAATGTAAATCTCATTTACATTAACCCTCCACTTGATGTATTTCATACACCATACCGATCATATCATATATAATCGAACTACCTCTTGTCAATTTGAACTTTTCAAATCAACACCAAGAACTGATCCTCAACTTGAATCCATTAAGCTATCAAGGGGACCTTATAGACTTGTAGCTCGAAGCTCCAACAGTACGTGAATAACTAACTAAACTCTTTAGTCAGGGATCCACCATCCGTTAACTTCCAGGCACTCCATTAAAGACCGACAGTTGAACTCTCCTTACCACAGATATATTATGTGTCCATCTTAACCAATCAACACTGCGACAACCCTTCTTCACAGATCGCTGTAAGTACAGCTCGGCCAATAACCTTTATGCCCCTATAGTTACATTTAACTCCTTAAGTACCACTAATCTCTCTAATGAACATAAGTCATAGTTCTACTATGATTGAGTCCTCTCTTCCAAAGAGAAGTTGTGGCCACTATGTTCAAGCCCTGGAATCAGCCCTTAAAGGAGCAATCTATCTACTCACCCTTGCTTCGGGGAAGGAGTAAATTCCATCTTGTGTAATTGAGTTTCCAACTCCCAAATCAGACATGTCCCCAAAAAGGTAGGTATGTTGAGTTGGCAATCTAGCCACTTTCAACCATGCTAATCAAAGGACCGTCCTCAAAGACAGGAGTTCCCAAAATACTCAGAATTGAGGTCATGCCACATATGGTTATTTAGGTAAGATGTAAGTCTCCAGTATCAACGACGTTATATACAAATACTAGTTATCTCGTGGTCCGGTCTTATACAAACTCTTTACGTAGGACACCCCTGCTCACATGTCTCCACATGAATGGTCAAGATCTACTATTTGCAGTAGTTTACAACACTTGCAAACCCCTACAAAGTGGGTTGTATCTGTAGTGTCATAAGGATCAGGAATCCCTCCTTAATCCTTATACTTAAGGCATGATCCACTTGTATACCTCATATACATGCTTAAGTTTACATAAGATAACCATGGAATTTTGTTTATTGGATATGAGTAAATGCCAGAATGAAATAATGCTTATTTTATTCATAAACAATGTGTATAATTACAAACAATGAGACTCCGGGAAAATAGGACACCAATCCCAACAGTAGATAAATTGCTCCCTTAAAGGCTGATTCCGGGTCTTGAACAATGTGGCGTCATAACCTCTCCTTGCCCGAGAGGGGTTTAGTCATAGTTGGACTATGATTTATTATTCATTAAAGGGATAAGTGGTAGTTAAGAAGTTAGATATAACTACAGGGGAAAAACAGTAATTTAGCCTAGCTATACTTATGAGCAATTTGTGAAGGATCATCGTATTGTTGATTGGTTATATCCAATGGACACAGAAAAATATATGTAGTACGAAGAGTGCAGTTGTGGTTTTTAGTGGAGTGGTCGACAGTTAATGAATGGTGAATAATTTAATTAAAGAGTTTAATTAATTATTCATGTACCATTAGAGCTTCAGGCTACAGGTTCATGAGGTCCCCTTGGTAGCTCAACAGGATTTAGTTGATAATAAGTTTTTGGATTAATTTGAATTGTTCAAATTAATAGAGGGATTTAATTATATATGGTATAATTAAGTTGTTTCAATTATATGTGATACATTTGTCATAATGTATTTGATACACTATAGCCTAATGGGAGGAAATAAATATTTGAAGAGATTCAAATATAATTTCTATAAATTGGATTCATAGTTGTTAAATTTAATATAAATATGATTTGTATTAAATGTCATACGAAAGAGAAAAGAAACTATAGTTTATATTGTATGTGATACAATATTAAAACTAAGTGGGTGGTGGTTATTTTAGCAAGGAGAATAAAAGAAAAATGTTTTCTTCTTCTTTTTCTAAGGCTGTTAAACGATTAAGATAGTGGAGAAAAATACAGAATAGTGTGTTTTGTCTTGAGTTTTGAAAGTTCTCAACCTTTCCTCCTACACATTAAGTTTTCTCTCTTGACCAAAATAGTCAGAGCCCACTACTCCTAGCATCTCACCTTGAGAATACCAAGGTATCTTTTGTTGTAGTGTCCGATTTTGTTCGAGGTTAATCTTGAAGAAGGTCTTCAAGATGTTCATG
Organism: Benincasa hispida; assembly: GCF_027475165.1. Classification (NCBI taxonomy): domain Eukaryota; kingdom Viridiplantae; phylum Streptophyta; class Magnoliopsida; order Cucurbitales; family Cucurbitaceae; genus Benincasa; species Benincasa hispida. Next base: position 11,246,757 of record NC_143488.1, on the reverse strand, counting down.
ATTTGTTCGAGGGAAAAACACAAAGAAATGTCTTCAAAGGTGAGGTTTCTTGAAACCCTTTCTTTTAAAATATGCTGTAATTTATAATTAAATACATATCTTGTTGTTTGTTTACTGTAAACTTTATATTCAATAAAAATGGAATTTGGTCGTTTCCGCTCAAGGTTCTCTCCATGTTAGAGTTCCTTCAAATGAAACTACAATATCATATATTTTATAGACAATGAGTTTGAATAAAATATCATATATTTTATTAAATAAACAATGAGTTTTTTCAATAATATTTACAAACTACAAGGCCCTACGAGATTTAGGGAGTTAACCCTAATAATCTCCCACTTGTCCTAAAGTTAGTGGGGTGTACAAGAAAATTACAAGTACAAAACAAAAAACTAGGGCACAAAGGCACTGTAAAAACATCTCTCATTTGCCTTAGTCCAGCCGCGGACGGTCTCATAGACCTATGCTCTATAGGTGACCCTTAAACACTATAGCCATGAGAGCCTTCGTAAACGGATCAACAACGTTGTGCTCCAAAGCTATCTTCATGATAATGACATCCCCTCAATACACAATCTCTCTGATGAGATGGTATTTTCGCTCTATATGCTTGTCATGCTTATGACTCCCAGGCTTTTTGGAATTTGCCACAACACCACTGTTATCACAATAAAGGGTGATGGGCCTAGACATGTCTGGAACAACTTCTAGATCAATCAAGAACTTCCTGAGCCAAAAGCAGCTTCACAAGTCGCTACATATTCGGCCTCCATGATGGAGTCAGTAGTGCACCTCTGCTTAGTGCTTCACCAGACTACAACTCATCCGTTAAGAGTGAATACTGATCCTAAAGTGGATTTTCGAGAATCCTTATTAGCCTAAAAATGAAAGTCTGCATATCCTGTAAGGATCAAATCCTTAGAACCATACACAAGCATGTAGTCCCTCATTCTCTGAAGATACTAGAGGATATTCTTTACAATAATCCAGTGAACCTATCCTGGATTAGACTGATATCTACTGACTATCCCCACAACGTAGCAGATGTCAGGTCTAATACATAACATCACGTACATCAAACTACCAACGAAAGATATATAGGGGACTCATCTCATGTCCTCAACCTCTTGAGGTGCTTAGAACATTTCTTCTTAGACAATGTAACTCCATGACGAAAAGGCAAAAGGCCCCATTTGGGGTTATGCATAGAGTACTAGATCAACATCTTGTCAATGTACGATGCTTGAGACAGTGCAAGCACTTTGTTCTTTCGATCCTGAAAGATCTGAATCCCAAGAATAAACTGAGCCTCTCCCAAATCTTTCATTTGGAATTAGGTTGCCAGTTCTGAACTAAAGTCAGTAAACCTATATAATTCCCAATGAGTAGGATATCGTCTACATATAACACTAGGAAAACTACTGTACTGTGATGATTTTCTTGTAGACACAAGGCTCATCAATGTTTTGGTCAAACCCATAAGATTTGATCACAGTATCAAACCTTATGTTCAAGGATCGAGATGTTTGTTTCAGTTCATAAATGGATCGATTCAGTTTGCAAACCTTTTTCTCTTGACCATGGGCTATGAATCCCTCGGGTTGCACCATATAAATGGTCTCCTCAAGATTACCATTCAGAAAGGCAGTCTTGACATCCATTTGTCGTATCTCATAGTCAAAACATGAGGTAATGGATAGGAGGATGCGGATAGACTTAAGCATGGCAACAGGCGAGAAAGTCTCCTCATAGTCAATTCCCTCCACCTGGGTATAACCCTTTGCCACAAATCTAATCTTGAAAGTTTGGACCTTCCCATCAGCACCCCGTTTCCTCTTGTAGATCCATTTACAACCTATAAGTGTAACCCTATCAGGAATCTACAAGATCCTATTGGGGTTGATGTTCTAAAGTCTCGTGTCTTGTAGTTTGTAAACAGTTTGTACAAGTGCTTATGTTATATAATATATGATATTTTACTTCATATATTATATTTTGCTCAGTTGCATGTTTTATTTGTATTACCACAAACCAATAAACATAAAATACCTGATTATTTATATGTGACTCAATCATGTATGTGGTGACATACAAGTGGACCATGTCTTGAGTAATAACTAAAATGGTCTGTAGTATATGGATATAGGAGGGAAACCTTATCTTGGTAACGCTATGGATGCGGCTCGCTTTGTGGAATGGTCATAAGTGTTGTGACTTGTCACAGATGGTCTGATCCTAATCATTCATGTTAGGGACATGTGAGCGGGGGCATCTCATACAAAGAGTTTGTATAAGACTTGACCACGAAATGTTAACGTCTCGTTATATAACAATGTTCATGACAGAGACTTCACTTCACTAGAATGACCATAGGTAACATGACCTTAATCCTGAATGAGTTGGGAACTCCTGCCATTGAGGGCGGTCCTTTGATTTGTATGGGTGCAAGTGGCCAGGTCGCCAATTCAAATCTACCATTTTGGGGATTCGTCTGATTTGGGAGCTGGGAACTTAGCTACACAAGATGGAAATTACTCCTTCCCTGAGGCAGAGGTAAGTAGATAGATAGCTCCCTTAAGGGCTGATTTCAGAGCTTGAACGATATGGCGCCACACATCTTCTCTTGGCCCAAGAGGTGTTTACACATAGTTGGACTATGTTGTATTGTTCATTAGAGGAATCAGTGGTACTTAAGGAGTGAGATGTAACTATAGGGGCAAAACGATAATTTGGTCCAGTTGTACTTACGAGCATCTGTGAAGGGTCATCGTACTCATGATTGGTTATATCTGATGGACACAGAAATATATCTATGGTAAGAAGAGTTCAGCTGTTGGTCTTTAGTGGAATGTTTGACAGTTAACGGATGGTGGATCTCTGGCTAAAGAGTTTAGTCAGATATTCACGGACCATTGGAGCTTCGAGCCATAGGTCCATTAGGTCCCCTGGGTAGCTTGGATAAAGTCAAAAATCTGTGTTTGAGTTAATTTGAAATGTTCAAATTGACAAGAGGAAGATTGAAGGTTTGCGTTGGTGTGAAAACGTAATCGATCGCTTAAACTCGAGAGCCTATACCATAGTAGCTCAGCGCCTAAATGATCTCATACCTCGCACCTAAACGATTGCCTACTTAGCGCCTAAACAATCGCACACTAAGTCCTAAATGTTCAGTTAGCTTTCCCAAATGATCGTATAGTGTATCGCGTTTGCTAAACGATCACCTACCTTTTTTTCTAAACGATCGTTCAGTAGAATCTACACGATCATGTAGTTTCTTCTAAGTGATAAGCATCTTGCTCTGCAATAGCTTCATATTCTCTCCCACTCTTTTATTACCTACAAGATCAGTTCTTCCTCCTACTTCTACCAAACTCACCAAAGACCACTCTTTGGGTTCTCAGTCCGAGAATACCTGGGGCTTGTTTTTAGTGGTGTTGTCTCCGCTGCGTTCGTGTGTTTGCGGTTGTTCGTGCTGTTGTAGTTGACACATCTGCAGGGCATTGGTTGATCAAATAGAGATCTTCCGGTGCGTTGAGTTCCAAAGCTTGAAGAACGTCTTCAACTTGTATGAGAACTCTTCCCCTTGTTTTTGCTCGTTCAAAGCATGCCGTTAATTACTGTTTGTTTGCATAACTATGTGTTTGAATGTATATGGTGTATTTTGGTCACTGTGAAATTGGAATGATCCGAACACGCTCACGAAACTCTTCGTTAAGAGATCCTTCAGATCCCATACTCAACATGATTTTAATTTTTGGTTTGTGCTCCCTTATATGATCCTCCTCAAGGAAGGTAGCGTTTGTCAACACAAACACTTTGATCTCCTTAGGATCATCAAAGTAACCCCCTCATGTCCCTTTGGGGTACCCTAGAAATAGGCACAACCTCGAACGTGGTTCCAGTTTCTTAGAACTAGCCTCAAGCACATGTGCTGGGCAACCCAGATGCGGAAGTGACGCAAACTAGTTTTACATCCGTTCCACAACTCCAAAGGTGTTCTAGCAACACTCTTGGAAGGAACACAGTTGAGGATATAAGCTGCAGTCTCTACTACAAAGTCCCAAAACGAGTTCCGTAAGAAAGCGTAACTCATCATTGATCGAACCATATCCAACAGGGTTCAGTTTCTCCTCTCCGATATGCCATTCTGCTGAGGTATACCAGGTGCTGAGAGTTGGAAAACGATTCCATGTTCTATCATATAGTTCTGGAACTCAGAATCCAAAAACTCTCCACTCCGGTTAGATCGAAGTGTCTTAATTCATTTATCTAATGCGTTTTCAACTTCAGGCTAACTATTTGAACTTTTAAAGGATTCTGACTTCTGTTGCATTAAATAGACATACCCATACGTCAAATAATCATCATTAAAAGTGATAAAATACTCGTAGCCTCCTCTAGTTCGCACATTCATCGGACCACAAAGATCTGAATGCACTAACTCTAAAGGCTTTTTAACTCGATAACCTTTTCTAGTAAAAGGTCTTTTAGTCATCTTGCCTTCAAGGCATGACTCGTACACAGGTAAAGAATTTTCCTCTAACTTGTTTAGAAGTCCATTCTTCACCAACCTCTCAATCCTATTGAAATTGATGTGCCCTAATCGAAGGTGCCAAAGTTGGGAATTTTCTTTAGGATAAACTTTAAGTCGTTTATTTTGAGTTACAACGGTTTTAAACATCTCTATGTTGTAGAGGTTATTTGTTGCTAACGGTCTTAGCACATATAAATTATTTTCTAGCAAAGCTGAACATATCTCAACACTATATTTCAGAATAAACACTTTATTAACTGAAAAATTAAGAGTGTATGTACATTCAAGCAAGGAATTTACAGAAATTAAGTTCCTCTTTAACTCAGGAACAACATATACATCTTCCAAAATGATAAACCTATTTTGTAAAGTCAATCGGAGGCCTCCCACTGCCACAGCTAAGACGACATACCCGGTGCCTATCGCATTTTCATCTCATCAGCCTCAAGCTGCCACCAGTATCTAATCCCCTGAAAAGAAGAACAAATATGGTTTGTGGCCCCAGAGTCTATAATCCAGGTAGAATCATCATTCTCCACTAAACAAGTTTCCAAAACCAATAAGTCACATTTACCTTCTTTGGCCTTGGATTTTGCCTTCTTCCTTTCCTTTAACCAACGTTGGCAATTTCGCTTCCAGTGCCCATCCTGGTTACATTGAAAACATTTTTCTTTTTCAATCGGCGCTGGTTGCCTACCCCGTTGAGTGGCAGGTTGTGGGTTAGCCGATGCCTTCCTATTCCCTTTACTACCCTTCTTCTTCTTCCATTTGTTAGTGTCGGAAGAAGATGGTACAGACTTAGTTCCTAAGGTCGAACCTCGAAGGAACTTTTTAGATAATGAAGCAACATTTACCTCACTAATTATCTTCTCCTTGCTCTTCAGCAAGGATTGGAACGTCTACAACTTGTTGAAGATAATTGTAGAGGTGTAATCAACCTTGTTTAGAACAGTGTTGCTTACAAAGTGCAGGAAGCTTTCTGGCAACATTTGCAGAATTATGCTAACCTAGCTGCCCTCGTCGATGCGAGCCACATTCATCTTCATCACATTAAAGTGGACCATCATGTTTAGAACATTTTCTTGAACAGATGTACCCTCCTTCATTTTGGAGTTGAAGATGCACTTCAATGCATCATGTTTCGCTGCCCGAATGGTTTTTCGAACATTCCTTTTAGGAACTCCATGATCTCACGTACAGTGACCATGGGCTCATGCTTCTTGGCCAAGACATCGTTCAGGCTGGCCAAGATATACACTCGGGCCTTCTCATTTACCCATGTCTATCGCTCATACGCGTCTCAAACGTTTAGAGTAGCAGTAAAAGGTGGAAGAGGAGGACACTCCTTCGTAAGGGTGAATTAAAGGTCATCAATGATAGGTATTATGAGTAATGAATTCTTCCAACTAGTGTACTTGTCGCTAGTTAGTTTGTCGGTGGCTAATAAAGCTAAAGTAGTGGTTGCCATAATTTAAAAGTTAATAAAAACAAGAACAAACTTAATAAGTCTACTTGCATTACAACTTTTAACACCAATTTTAGGTTTTAGCAAAAAAGTCCTATTGTACCCTAAGTGATTTGACATCTATTTTGCAATGATGCCCTAACGAGATAGGACAAAAGTCACCGTTGGGGTGATCAAGTGCCCCTTCACTAGGATGTGGCATTCTCAACTATTAGATAGAAACAACTTTTGTAACTGGCTGTAATAGTCACCATTTTTCGGTCCAGAATTCGTTGATGGCCTTAACAATTTCGCGTAAGTGTAACCCCTCATTTTAGGCCCAAGAGTCCCGCCCTAATGCGCCCACCGTAGGGGAAAAAAATAGATTAGGACAAGAGACTAAAGCAATCTTATCCTTTTCAGAAGTTCAAATAAAGAGTTGTGCAAATACTGTTATCCTTCAAGGGGACACTCCCAGGGTGCCTCGAGGCGATGCACAAAACGTTATCTAACCTAATGAGAGAGAGCGTGGGATATGTTGTCACACGTCCTACTCCTACTTACTATGAATATTCTCTCCATTTACCTTGGTATTGACATACCTAAACACCATCCTTTAGTTGGACACTCCCAGGGTGCCACAAGGCCGAGGATAGATCTCACGGTGTGAACTTTTAGGGAGAAACGTGTAGAGGTTTAAGTGAAGTATTATATACCCCAAATACCTCCCACTGAATGCTGTACCTAGGGATTCATTAACTTAGACAATCCGGCTACTGATTTCATGAAAGTGAGAGTTTGATTTGCTAAAAACAACTCTTGCGTTTGATAATAAAACAAGTTCGAATCAAGTCTTATTAAACACTTTAACATACTATCATCAAATTTGCATGCATGCGGCAAATCAATCTAATTCACTTTTTCAGGTAGGTTCCCAAGCAAAGGTATTCTGTTTTCGTCAGCTTAAAAACCCTAGCCTAGATAGAACCCGCCTTAGACAAAAGGTCCCTTATAGATAGATTTGGTACATATTTAATCTTTTATTAGTCAATTTAATCCTACTAAACCGATTAAAAGATTAAACTTACATTTCTAATCTCATTAGAACCGTGATCTCAAGTCTATCTCAATCAAATTTTAAAACTCTTTTAAAACATGATTAAACCTAAGTTTGCATGCATATCTTTCTTATTAATTTCAGTTCTAATTTCTATTATGACACTTATAAAAAGAAAAAACTAAAACCAACAACATTGCTAAGCTAGACTAGGTATTTATAACTTTAATAAATTAACCTATGTGTCATGCTTCATGCAATGTTCATCCATTACTATATATAACTCTTATATAACTTGTAATGAACCTAGCATACATGCTTTCATACACCCTTATACTATAACATTTATAATATAAAGATGATGCATGGATATGTTTAATGCATGCATATATTATAACTTTTATATTATATGATGCATGAGCATGCTTTAAAGTAATTTAATCATGCAAACTACTATATTATAACTCTTATAATATAAAGATGATGCATGAACAAATGCATAACCTATGGTGGGATTTAAAACTATATGACAAACTTTATGAAATATAATTAAACACACATCGCATGTACATTCATAAAAAATCAATGGGCCAGGATAGTTAGCCTACAAAATCGGAAAATAAAAGCTATCTTTTACAAAAACCATCGAGCCAACCAATTCAAACAGGCGAATTGGGTCTTGAACCGGCCGGGCGAAGCCTCGATCCATTGATCACATAGTAACTTCTTGTAATCGTCGAGTAACGCTGAACAAATGTAAACGATTGTGTAACATGGATCGAGTGCCTATGACTATGCGATGAAGCATGAAGGCCACACAATCGTGCAACACACATCATGTAATGCATGTCCAAATGATCAAGTAGACGACAATATGCGATGAATCATGGTCGTCTAAACGATCGTGGAGCAAGTGTCACGTATCGTATACCAAGTGATCGAATAGCCAACGACTATGTGATGAAGCATACTGGCTTACTCAATCTTTCAGTGTGTGCGCCTACCATGCAGAGTATTATATACTCAACGATCATTTACCTCAGTGTCTACGCGATTGAATAACCAATACTACATGACCAAGTAATCTTTTTACTCGATCACGTAGCATCAACCATGCGATCTTTTAGCAAATACTACACGATCGAGTAGAACTTTTCTACACGATCATGTAGTCAAATCTAAACGATCGTTCAGCCTGGGCTACACGATGTGACCAACCTTTAGTCGTCTTCCTCGATAAAAATGATATCTCCATGCTTTGAACCTTCATCACGAATGACTCTTACAGACTCAAACTCTTTGAATACGGACTCGATAGCAAAGTTATTATGCCAAAAAACACAGGGGCCCTTACAAATTAACTTGAAATGTAAAGAAAACTTTAACAAATAGAGGCAATCATCTCGAAACATCCATCAATTCACATCCACAACTACATCTAACGTTTAAACGCATTGCAGACATCATAAAACCCACCACGACTGCAAATGTAATTCAATACATCAATGGAATTTGGAATATCAGAACAACCTGACTCTGATACCAATTGAAGAAACTCTTAATAAAGAGAACTAGTGAGTGGAATCAAATCGTTCTAAACACTATTGTGAAAGAACATACACATTTACAATCAAACAACACTAGTTATACATAAACGTTAAATTACAGTGAACATACCCTTGAAGATCTTTTCTTCTTGTATCCCTCGATCAAACAGCATGAATGCAATGCCTCAGCAATATCCTCAAACAGCAATGAGTAACACTCGACCCTCGACCCTCGAACAGCAAGCAGACACCACCACGAGGTTACCTTGGTATTCTCGGTGTGAGAATCCAATAGTGGTGAGCTCTATATGGATTTGGTAAAGGGAAAGGAGGAATTGACTGATCGTGTAAACGATCTAGTAAGTGGGAGAAGACAAAAATCTATCATGTAGACTTAAGTACTCGATCATTTAGAAGCGAGTGACCATTATATAGAAAACTCGATGCACAATCGTTTACCTCTCAAGCTCAAGCTATCATATAGCTTTTTGGTTAATGTGCGTTCTATTATCATTCGATTATTAAAAAATGAAAACGATTTTCATTTTATCCATAAGTTACCATAACTGATTACAACTTCCCATTAATTTGGTTATTAGAAGAAAAACTGAAACCAATTATCCCATAATTGATTTAATTATAAATAAATAATATATTCGTAACCTATAGTTTTAATATCACATCTCATGCAATATACAAACTATAGTTCTTTTTCTCCTTTATGACATTTAATATTAATTCCTCCAATTAATATATATAATACATCAAATCAATTAGATCACATATAATTGAATCAATTTAATTATATCATATCATATATAATCAAATTCCCTCTTGTTAATTTGAACACTTCAAACTAACCCAAAAACTTATTCTCAACATGAATCCATTGAGATGCCAAGGGGAGCTTATGAACCTGTAGTTTGAAGCTCCAACGGTACGTGAATAATTGACTAAACTCTTTAATCACGATATCCACTATCCGTTAATTGCCGGGCACTCTACTAAAGACCACAACTGCACTCTTTACATTATAGATATATTTCTGTGTCCATTGGATATAACAAATCAATAGTACGATGACCTTTCACTAATCACTCGTAAGTATATATGGGCCAATTTACTGTTTTACCCTTATAATTACATCTAACTCCTTAAGTACCACTGATTCCTCTAATGAACAACACATCATAGTCCTACTATGTGTAAACAATTCTCAGGCCATGAGAAGGTGTGGCGCCACATTGTTCAAGCCCCAGAATCAGCCCTTAAGGGAGCAATTTATCTACTTACCCTTGCTTCGGGGAATGAGTGAATTTCGTCTTGTGTAGCTGAGTTCCCAGCTCCCCAATCAGACGAATCCCCAAAGTGGTAGGTTTGAGTCGATGATTTGGCCACTCGCACCCATGCAAATCAAAGGACCGCTCTCTTAGGCAGAAGTTCCCAACTCACTCAGGATTAAGGTCATGTTATCTATGATCATACTAGTAAAATGAAAGTCTCTATCATAAACGAAGTCAAATAACAAGACTAAACATCTCGTGGTCTGGTCTTATAAAAACTCCTTTGTATAGAGCATCCTCGCTCACATGTTTAATACATGAATGGTGAGGATCAAACCATTTGTAGCATCTTACAACACTTGTAACATCTACAAAGTGGGCCACACTAGTAGCGTCACTAGGATAAGGTTTCCCTCCTTTATCCATATACTACAGACTATTTAGTTATCACTTAAAGCACGATCCACTTGTATGTCTCCACATACATGCTTAAGTTACAACGACAACCAGGAATCTTAGTTTATTGGTTTGTGGTTAATGTAACTAAAATATTTCATATTTTATAGACAATAGTGAATAAAATATCTCATATTATTACATCACAAAGAGTTTGTTCATACTACAAACTATAGGACCTTACGAGATTTAGGACATTAGTGGCGTTGTTGAATAATTGAAGCATTGTGACGCTAGGAGTAGCGTTGCAATGCTGAGTATTCTGTCAAAAACTCTATACTTAATGCTCGATGACACGATACTCGATGCTCGTTTACTCGGTGCATTTTACTCGATAATACTCGACACCCCTTTACTCGATGATACTCGATGATACTCGATGGCTGATTATACTCGTTGGAACTATATGGCATTTTGGTAATTTCAACTTCTTTGAAGCCCGGATGCTCAAATCAACTCCAAATTGCTTTAAATCAGTCTCGTTCTTCACCAAATGATTAATTTTACCTCTTGATTACTCGGTACCTGCAAAATAGGGAAATAAACACATAAAATCCAAAGACGAGCCCAGATTAAGTTAGGAATAATAACTCTTTTTTAAAGCTAACAACCACTATTCGTAACTACTGGGTGACTCCACTGAAGCCCAGTAGTTGCACTCTCCTCAGTGTAGATATATTGGGTCCACTCAACATAACCATGATTAGTAAGTCAACCCTTCACAGGTTGTTCGTAATAATGGCTAGGTCAAAAGGTTTGTTACCTCCGAGATTATATTTTACTCCTCAAGTCCCACTGATCCTCTAATGAACAATTGGTTTGTGATCCAATTATTAAACCGAGTTCCTCTTGGGCTGATGAGAGGGTGGGGTCCTTTGTTCAAGATCTTGAGTCAACACTTAAGGGAACAACCTCTCTACTATCCATAAAAGCGGGTAGGAGTGAATTCCATCTTGCAACCTTTTTCCCCAGCTATCTACCTAATCTTAACCCTTAAATGGGAGACTTATTGAGTCGATGTTGTTAAGCCAACCCTCATGCATGAAAATCTAAGGATAATCTCGAATAAATAGGAGTTCATAGTGAAGGAAATCGTGCATGAGGATTTCCATGAGCAACGGAAGGATATTTCCAAATTTCAATAATATATGAACATACACAATTACAGTCACAGACGGAAACAATAAGCTATATGTAAAACATAAATTACAACATGCTTTTCTACGAATCAAGGGAAAGAATTAACCATACCTTTGAAGACTCATCTTCAAGATCCCTCGATCATAACCGCTCGATCACAGCAATACACGAACGCTCGTACACTACGACCGCTACGCAGCACGATTACAACAAACTCGAACACCACGAACAACCTCCACAAAACCTCGACAGTGTCGAGTTGAGTATGACACCACCAAAAATGTTACCTCAATATTCTCGGTGTGAGAATCCAGAGTGTGGGCTCTGTGTGGAGTTGGTTAGAGGCAGAGACCGGAGGAGGACAATCGTATAAACGATTGAACAAGTGGGAGATGATAAAACCTATCATATAGGTCGATGCCCAATTGTTTATCAAAAGCTATGTGATCGTCTAACTAAAGCTATGCAATCGTTTAGCTCAATGGCTAGCTGAGTGTCTATCGTGTAGGAACAGTCCACGACCATCTAGTCTCTCCAAGCCGTCGTTTAGTAAATGAAATTAAACTTGACAAGCTTTCATGAGAACTTTTCGAGATTAGAAATCTCAAATAAACAATTTCTAAAATTAGGAAAAAAATTTCTTTTATGTCACGGTTACCATGAAACTACCAATAACCTCGCACTTAATTGGTTATTAGAGAAAAAAAGATAATTATCCAATAGTTAATATTATTATAAATATAAATGATAACCAACTTTTCATACTATATTTATAACCTATAGTTTTAATATTTCATCTCATGAAACATACAAACCATACCCCTTTTTCTCTTCCATGGCTCTTAATGTAAATCTCATTTACATTAACCCTCCACTTGAAGTATCTCATACACCATACCAATCATATCATATATATCAAATTACCTCTTGTCACTTTGAACTTTGCAAATCTACACCAAGAACCGATCCTCAACTTGGATCCATTGAGCTACCAAGGGGACCTTATGAACCTGTAGCTAGAAGCTCCAACGGTACGTGAATAACTGACTAAACTCTTTAGTCACGGGATCAACCATCCGTTAATAGCCAGGCACACCACTAAAGACTGACAATTGAACTCTCTTTACCACAGATATATTATGTGTCCATATTAACCAATCTACAGGGCAACAACCCTTCACAGATCGCTCGTAAGTACAGCTCGGCCAATAACCGTTATGCTCCTATAGTTACATCTAACTTCTTAAGTACCACTGATCCCTCTAATGAACATAAGTCATAGTTCTACTATGACTGAGTCCTCTCTTCCAAAGAGAAGCTATGGCCATTATGTTCAAGTCCCGGAATCAGCCCTTAAAGGAGCAATCTATCTACTCATCTTTGCTTCGGGGAAGGAGTAAATTCCATCTTGTGTAACTGAATTCCCAGCTTCCAAATCAGACAAGTCCCCATAAAGGTAGGCATGTTGAGTTGCAATCTGGCCTCTCTCACCCATGCTAATCAAAAGATCACCCTCAAAGGCAGAAGTTCCCAAAACACTCAGAATTGAGGTATTGTCACCTATGATCATTTAGATGAGATGTAAGTCTCCAGTATCGACAACGTTATATACAGAGACGAATAATCTTGTGGTTCGGTCTTATACAAACTCTTTGTATAAGACACCCTCACTCGCATGTCTCTATATGTGGTCAGAATCTACCATCTGTAGTAGTTTACAACACTTGTAAACCCCTACAAAGCGGGTTGTATCTGTATTGTCACCAGGATCAGGTATCCCTCCTTAATTCTTATACTACAGACCTATTTAGGTTATCACTTAAGGCATGATTTGCTTGTATATCTCATATACATGCTTAAGTTTACATACAATAACCATTGAGCTTTGTTTATTGGATATGAGTAAATACCAAAATGAAATAACACTTATTTTATTCATAAATAATATGTATATTACAAACAATGAGACTTCGAGAGAATTAAGATACCAATGCTAACACACAGTTAGTTCAGGATTAAGGTCAAGTTACCTAAGTCATTGCTTTGAAATAATCAGTCTTAAGCAGTAAACAGCGTTATAAAGTAATAGTGACTTATTTCTTTGTCTGGTCTTATGCAAACTCATTTCATAGGATGGCCCCGCTCCTCATATCATTACATGAACAAATCAGGATCATTTCGTTTGTAGCACTCTACAACATATTGTAACAACTAGAGAGTGGGCCACATCCGATAGTGTTACGAGTATAAGGCACCCAACCTTATTCATATACTATAGACCATTTTGGCTATTTACTCGAACTTGATTCATCTTTATGTCGCCACATAAAGTTTAAGTATTCATATAATTGAAGGAAACTTGACATGAGGAGATCCTTGAGCGGAAGCAAATCGTCCAAATTCCATTAATTATTGAAAACATAATTTACAGTAAACATACAATAGATATATGCATATAACATTAAATTACAACATGTTTTTAAACAAGAAACAAGTCAAGAGATATCACCTTTGAAGAACCTTTCTTCACAAATCCCTCAAACAATCACGAACGGAAATCTTTCTTCATGGATCTCTCTTTCTTCTTGCACTGACACTACCAAGTAAGAACCCTCTGTATTCTCTTTTGGGATTAAAAGATTCAAGCAGGAGTTGTGAGCTTTGCTTGAATCCTTGGTAGAGGGAAGGAGAAGGAGATGATGAGATTTTTCTTAGAGAACTCTTCTCTTAGATTGAGAACACTTGAAGAAGATCATCTCTCCAACCAATTTGAAAAACGCGTTAGTTATCTTGAAAGAATGTGAGAGGGAGTTATCTTCATCCCTTCTATTAATTTCAAATAAATTAATAAAATAGAATATATAATAACTACTTTATTATATATATATATACATACACACTCACACACACACTATATGTTATATCAAATGTAGGTGCTGAGATGATATAGGATGTGGGGAGTTCTGATATCTAGAGAGTTTTGATGTCTGGGGAGTTCTGATCGAGTATATTCAAGCATTAAGATGATATACGATACACGAAAGGAAAATGATGATGAGATACAAAACACGTTCCGAAATTGGCCTATAAATAATTAAAATCGGTAAGATAGGATAATAGGCCTCCAAACACTAAGATGATATAGGATGTGGGGATATACCATCTCATGTTGGGCCCCGAAATAGCCCCATAAGTTTTATTTTGCATCAAATACAACATAAACTATAAATTTTATTCTCTCTTAAATATACGTGACATTTAATATAAATCACATTTATATTAAATCCATTTATATGATTCTCATTCATATAAGTGATATTTGGATCATATCCAAATATTTAATTCCTCTCAATATAAATCATATTTATATTTAATTATATGAATCTCATTCATATAATTGGTATTTTAATCATATTCAAATTCCTCTCATATATAATGTATCAAATACATTATAATTAATTATATCATATATAATTAATTCCCTTACTTAATTTTAACACTTCAAATTAATCCAAAGATTAAATCACTGTTGAGCTATAGTAGGGACCTTATAAACCTGTAGATTGAAACTCCAATAGTACTCGAATAATTAATTAAACTCTTTAATTAAATTATCCAACATCCGTTAATTGCCGGTCACTCCACTAAAGACCGACAGCTGCACTATTCGCACTCTAGATAAATTTATGTGTCCATTGGATATAACCAATCAACAGTGCAATGGCCCTTCACAAATTGCTCGTAAGTACAGCTGGGCAAAAATACCGTTTTTCCCCTGTGGATACATCTAACTCCTTAAGTATCATTGATTTCTTTAATAAACAATAAGTCATACTCCCACTATCACCAAGTCCTCTCGGGCCAAGAGAGGGTGTGACCACTATGTTCAAGACCCAAAATCAGCCTTTAAAAGAGCAATTTATCTACTTGCCCCTACATCGGGGAAGAAGTGAATTCTGTCTTGTGTAGCTGAGTTCTCAACTCTCCAGTCAGACAAATCCTCAAAATGGTAGGCTTGTTGAGTTAGCAATCTGACCATTCTCACCCATACAAATCAAAGAATTGCCTTCATGAGCAGGAGTTCATAACATACTCAGGATTCAGATCATGTCACCCATGGTCATCCTAATGAAATGTAAGTCTCTATATTAACGTTGTTATATAAAAAGACTAATCATTTCGTGGTCTGGTCTTATACAAACTCTTTGTATAAGATACTGATGCGTTGGAAATGTGATGCGATTATGGTGTATGTTTGCGGTGATGAGCTATGCGTTGCACATGCAAGTTTTCCTAGTAAAACCCAAGTATAAATCTCACAAGGTTTCCTGGTAAGTCCATGGTCGAACCCAGGGACTACTGAGTTACTATACGACAGTAAATTTGATTCCTTTGCGATTGCATAAACAAATAAGTTGGTTGATGTTTTGTTTAAGTATATTTCCTATATGACGGATTCGAGTAAAGAGTTGATGTAATCAAAAATTTCAACGAGTAGGCGATGAACGGGTTGATAAGGGATTTGGTTAACACTTCCTAAGATTGCGTTCAAGTTATGCGATCATGCTACACACACACAACAGCATGTCATCTCTCATCAAATGTCATAGTTCTTATTTCTAGGACGCATGTGATGTATATGATAATGTCGATAGGACTTATGTCAAAGCCTCTATTATTGTCTATGCGATGATGAATGATGCTCACATATACAAGGTGATCGCATACTATCATATCGTATCTCTAGGGTGCATGCGATGCATAATAGCAAATAGAACTTATGTCTAAGTTTCTATCTCTTGCTTATGCGGTTCTAATCTGACTCTCTCAAGCCTCGATTCTAATCCGACTCTCTCAAGTCTAGATTCTTTCTTTAGACTACTCAATCAAGTATCTTTAAAGGTTGAATGACGCATACATAAGACAATATGATCGCATAAAGTGTAAATCTTAGGTCATGCTAGTTAAGTACCTCTCAACCCATTCGAAAATTTAGCTACTCATGCGAAATGTTGAGAGATTGAACAAATGTTGAGATGAGAATTCCATTTTCTATAAATAAAGTGCAGAATACAAAACAACAATGGAATGTAGGGATAGAAAGCCTGGTAGCAATGTCTTGCTTCTCGTGGCTTTTTACACTAGCTTTTCACTCCAACTCTGCCCAGAAGAATATCCTTGCTTTCGGAAGTGTCGACCCTCTCTCCTTTTATAGCGCTTCCCGGTAGTCTTTCGAGCTATCCAGAAATGATCTTTCAGCGTCTTCTTCTCTTCGCTCGTCTCCGTCTTCTAAGTATAAGAATAACTCTGAACAGACTAACGACTATCTATTTTTGTATACGATCTTTATTCTATATGGCGAACTTGTTAACCCCTTTCACAATGCTAGCCTCCGGTATTTATAGAGCTCAAGATGAAGAAGCTTTTCTCTCTAATGATTGCAATGATGGGCGATCATTAAATCTCCTGCTTTGATGGGCCGATTAATGGTCAACGAAAAGTTGAGTGTACTTGCTATAGTGTGTCGTTAACAGCTTGTCAACTACATTTGGATTCGACCGTCATCAGCTTTCCGTCTCATCATGATTTATTATGTTTTTCACTTTGATGCGTCGTCTTTATGTGACCACCTTCTTAAGCAACTTCTCTTCAGCGCATACGATCGCATGACTTTGCGATCGCAATCTTTTAATGTGCGCGGATGCTGAATTTCTTGGATCAGAATTTTACTTGCGTCAATGCATTTTTCTTGCACAAAATAAGTAAATTAGCTACTTTTATGCGATGGGCGCATGTGATCACAATATTCTCAGTTTAACGCTTTTGGACATGATTTTGTATATTTTTATCGTTGCATTCCCTCATTGTTTAACTTATTTGCGCTGTAATAACGTTAATTTCTACCCATTATCAGATACCTCCGCTCACATGTCTCCACATAAATGATCAGGATCAGATCATTTATAGCACTTTACAACACTTGTAACACCTACAAAGTGGGCCGTATCCGTAGTGTCACCAAGATAAGATACCCAACCTTATCCATCTACTACAGACCATTTAAGTTATTATTTAAACAAGATCCACTTGTATGTCTCTACATATTTGTTTAAATTACATGAAATAACCTCGGATCTTAGTTTATTGGATTTAGTATTTGCTTATAAAATAACACTTATTTTATTAACAACAATATGTTTATACAGAGGTTACAAACTACGAGATTACAAGGAGATTTAGGACACCATTCCCAACAATAATAGTCATGGATATTTAGTTTATTAGGTTTAGGTTATTTCTAAAACAAAATGAGCAATTCATACATTCAATAACAAATTTATTGAATAAGCCTCAATAATATCTTTATTGATAACATCATAAGTTTATTGTTTACAAACCACGAGTTTTATGACATAAAACCCAACAAACTCCCACTTCGACTTAAACTCTAGTCGTAACACATGTATTCAAATAATGTTGAGTTGTTTGAGTTTTAGAGAGAAATTCAATAAACTAGGGAATCACCTAACTAAGGTTTTTAAACCCCCGAAATTTCACCTAAATGAATTAGGTTAGAACTTGGTTAATAAGGAAGCTTAAAGAAGAAAGTTTTAAGTGTTGAAACAGGGCTCTCGAGTAGTATGTTCGGAAGCACTTGGTGAAAGAAAATTGGCTAAGTGTGGAAACCAAAGTGCCCATGCGTTGGGATCTTGATGCATTGGTGCATAGGGCCTGTGGGTAGAAGCCATGCTCAATAGAAGTTAGTAGATTGCATGGTAGGCGTGAAAGAAGAAGTTGATTTTTAGGCTAAGTGTTAGTTGAGTATGAGTGCCATGTGTTAGCATGGATGATATGCTAGTCAAAGGCCATAAGAGGTTAGTTGGGCTGGATTGTGCATGCAGCAAGGCAAGACCTTAGGCTAGGCGATGGACATAGCCAAATGATGGAAAAGGCCCATGAGTTGAAGGGGTGTCTTAAGCGATGGCAAGTATAAGCGAGCAAGGCTAGGCGATGCTTTAGGCACAAGGCATGACAAGGTATGCATTAGCCGAGAAGGCATGCGGCCAAAGAAGTATGCGATGATGAGCATGGGCGCCAGCTAGATTGATGTGCAATGGCCAAGAGTGGATGCGATCAAGTAGGGCCAGTGGCCAAGACAAAGTTATGTGATCAAGTGAGGCTAAGGAAGGTTGGATGTTGGATGAGCTATGCACATGCGTGGGAAGGAGTGTGTGACTAAAGGAGAACATGTGATGATCTTGAGGTTGGTGTGGGCGCAAGGAAGAGTCAAGCATTAAACAAGGCCATGCAATCAAGAGAGGTATCTAGTGTCGGAGGATGCTAAACGATCGCTTGGTGTCCAACACTATCGCGCAGCTCCATCGTTTAGAATGGACAATTACTACATGATCGTTTAGTGCCATCGTCTAACGCTTGGACTTGATTGTTTAGCACGCACTTAGTGCTATTGCATAGCTCTTGACGCATCGCCCAGCTACCGAACATAGGTAAACGATCGCTTAGCTTTTCAACGCATTGCTTAGCTGCTACATAAAGGTAAGCGATCATGCAGCGCTATCGTATAGCTCTTCACCGCACGCTTAGCTCCCACCCAAAGCTACACGATAGTGTAGTGCCATCACATAGCAATACAACGCATTACATAGCTCCGGTAAGTACACGATCGTCTAGCGCACTACACCTCAACAATCAACGTCTGAAGCTACACGATCGTTTAGCTTTTCTTCAAATCAAACGATTGTTTAGCTACTGAAGCTCATCGACGACATGAATAGAGGCTGATTTTCTAGAATTTGCAACTCGGCCTCTTCGCTTGTTTCTTCGATTTATAGCGTAATTTCAACTCTAATGACTCCAAATAAATTACAGACTCTTGGGAACACATATAAGCTTATCAAGCAAGAGCCAATTACAAATTTAATTGAAAAATCAAAGAGAAATTAAAAGCCAAAACTCAAACAACCATATCAGTACAACAGTTTTTATATAACTCATATAAAACACTCACCATACCAAAATTAAACCGAATTGAATGCTTATAAGATGCTCTGATACCAGTTTTTGGAATATACCATCATACAGCGAAAGTGACCAGGATCATAAACACTCTAATTCATTAATTTTGGCAGAAACGGAAGCATGCTTCAACAGAAATAAATGAGTTTTATGACATACCTTTGTAGAACTTCCTCTAAGCTTGAATCCAGCTGCAATTCTTCTCTGAATCTTATTGTAGACCACCCCAATATCTTCCCTACTATCTTCTTGGTGCTCTAGATTGAGTAGTGGGACTCAAAGTAAGCCTGAATTAAGGGAATTCAGAGACAAGCTCACAACTGCAACCCAAATGAAGAACACCTTTCTTCATCCAAATTTTCAGAGAAATTTTTCGGTTGCTCTACCTCAAAACACTCAAATCTCTTCAATATATTGCAGACCATCATGCAAAGATATTTCTGTATGAGATGCAGCTCATGCTTAGAGTTAATGAAGCTTGAAGAGGTGGGTTGTTAGTGAGCTACTTGGAAAAAGACAATGGAGAAAATCAATTTTCCATTATGTGTTTTTTCCTTTCTTTTTCAATTTTGATAAATATTGATTTCACAAATCAACAAAATTAATTTCATACATTAATTTTCTTAATAAAATTAATAAATAATTATTTGAACAATTTAAATAATCCTAACTAATTCAATATCAAATATTAAACTAATTTTACACAATTCAATCTTCAAATATTTAAATCATATTTAAATATTATTTCTCCAATTTCATTTAATTCTAATTTAAACACTTCAAATTAACTTATCACGCTACTTTAGAGCTAATCCACTTATGAGCTAGTAGGGGGACCTCGCGGACCTACAGATCATGGGTTCCAACAATCTGAGATTAATCGACTAAACTCATTAGACCGATCTAACCCCCATTTGTTAATTAATGGGTGATTCCACTGAAGCCCATAGCTGAACTCTTCTCATTATAGATATATTATGTCCACTCGAATAACCATGATTAGTAAGTTAACCCTTTACATGTTGTTCGTAATAACAGTTGGGTCGAATCTTTGTTTTACCCCCGAAATTACCTCTTGTTCCTTAAGTCTCACTGATCCCCTAATGAACAATTGATTTGTGATCCAATTAACAAATTGAATCCCTCTCGGGCCAATGAGCAGGTGAGACTTCTTGTTTAAGACCCATAATTAGCACTTTAAGGGATCAACCTTTCTACTAACCCTCATCGGGTAGGAGTGAATTTCTTCTTACACCCTATGCCCCAGCTATTCATCTGATCTTATTCCTAAAATAGGAGGCTTATTGAGCAGAGACAGTTGGTCTACTCTCACCGTTTGCAGATCAAAGGATAATTCCGAACAAACAGGAGTTTATAGTTAGCTCAGGATTAAGGTAAAGTTACCTAGGTCATCACTTTGAAATAGTTAGTCTTAAACAGTAAACAACGTTATAAAGTAAGAGTGACTGGTTTCGTGGTTCGATCTTGCACAAAACTTATTTGCACATGACACCCCCACTTCACATGTCCCAACATGAACGAATTAAGTTCACATCGTTTCAAGCACTTTACAACTCTTTGTAACAACTACAGAGTAGGCTGCATCCAATAATGTTATCAGAATAAGGCACCAAATCTTATTCATATACTATAGATCATTTTGACTATTTATTCGAATCTGATCCACTTGTATGTCTCCACATAAAATTCAAGTACTCGTGTACTAATCAAGGGACTTAGATTTATTAGATTTCTAAAAAACAATATATTCAATAACAGCTTATTAAATTTTTAGAATGAGTTATGTTGTTTACAAACTGCGAGTTTTATGCCCAATAAAAAGAACGTTTGACCCGACCGTTATTACGAACAACCTGTGGAGGGATGACTTACTAATTATGGTTATATGGAGTGAACAAAATATATCTCCAGTGAAAGGAGTGCAATTACTAGGCGTTAATACTAGAAAAACTATTAAACTATTGATGACTTTCTTATATACACAAAGCTATCAACGTTTTGATCAAAGGCATAAGATTTGATCGTTGTATCAAATCTTATGTTTCAATATCGAGAAGCTTGCTTTAGTCAATAAATGGACCGATTAAGCTTGCAAACTTTTTGCTCTTGATTTTGGGTTATGAATCCCTCGGGCTGCTCCATGTAAATGGTCTCCTTAAGATTGCCATTTAGAAAGGTTCTTGGCATTCATCTCCCAAACCTCATAGTCATAATATGAGGCAATGGACATGAAAGTTCTAATAAATTTAAGCATGGCAACACATGAAAAACTCTCCTCATAGTTAACTCTCTCAACCTGGGTATAACCCTTTGCCACTAATCTAGCCTTGAAAGTTTGTACCTTCCCATCAGCACCTGATTCCTCTTGTAGATCTATTTACAGCCTACAGGTTTGACCCCATCAAGTTGATCTACAAGATCCCATATGAAATTGAAGTACATAGACTCCATCTCGAGATCCATCACTTTGATCTATTCATCTTTGTCAATATCCTCCATATATTTATTGTAAGACAATGGATCCTCAACTTCAACATCAGCTACCATAGCCAGAATTTATGTTAAACCCACATAGCGAATAGGTGGGTTCACAACCCTCCAATTACGTCGAGGTTCCCTCAACACTTGAGGTGGATTTGACCTACTTGGATGATCCTACTTCAACAACTTTTGTTAAGATACTAGGTTCTTTAACAACTCTTGTTGAAGATTCAGTAGTTTCTTTGGAAATTTCATTCAACACAATCTTACTTCGAGGCCTGTGCTCCCTTATGTGGCCTTCTTCAAGACAAGTAGCATTTGTCGACACAAACACTTTGTTTTCTTTAGAATCGAGAAAGTAACCACCTCTCGTTCTTTTGGGGTAGCCTACGAATAGGCACAATTTTGAACGTGGTTCTAATTTCTTAGGATTAACCTCAAGCACGTGTGTTCGGAAACCCAAAATTCTGAAATGTCGTAAACTAGCTTTACGACCATTCCATAATTCCAAAGGTGTTATAGCAACACTCTTGGATGGAATGCAGTTCAGGATGTATGCTATAATATCTATTATATAATCCCAAAACGAGTCAGGTAAGGAAGCATAAATTATCATTGACCGAACCATGTCTAACAGGGTCCGATTTCATCTTTCCGATACACCATTTTGCTGAGGTGTACAAGGTGCCGAGAGTTGGGATACTATTCCATGTTTTATCAAATAGTTCTGGAATGTTAAATCTATGAACTCTCCACCTCGATTAGATTGAAATGTTTTAATCGTTCTGTTTCATGCATTTTCTAAAGGAAATTGGATTCGAGATTTCCATGAGCAGGGGAAAGAAGATTATTCCAAATCACAATCATGAATGAACATTACATTTACAGTCGACTTCAAAATAAACAGTTATATAATTCTTACAGAAATTACAGCATGAATAACTCAAATGAACAAAGAGCAAACTCTATGAACATTTGAAGATGCGTTTCCACACTCCTTTGCGCACGACTGCTCGAACAACAGCAACCTCGAACGCTCGATCTACACAACTGCAACACAGCACGAACACTTCGAGCTCGTCCTCAACGATCGCCTCGGTCACGAACTCCTAAGCAACAACACGAACGGCCTCCACATCACCTCGACGGTGTTGAGTTGAGTAAGACACCACCAAAAAGGTGACCTTGGTATTCTCGGTGTGAGAATCCAGAGGGTGGGCTCTGTTCAGACTTGGTATGAGACAGACGAAGGAGGAAACACCGATCATGTACAAGACTGGGCAAGTGGGAGATGGCAGAGACCTATTGTATAAATCAACGCCCAATCGTTTAGCTCAGTTTGTCGCCTACAGACATTACATGATAGTTTACTTTAGGCAAGCGATCGTCTAGCAAAAGCTATGCGATCGTTTGGTAAATACTGTACGATCGTTTAGCTTGCCACTGCACGATTGTTTAGCTAGCCGAAGTCGTTATTTAGTAAATCTATATTTACTTGACGACTCCGTGAGATCCTTTTGCGTGAGAGAGAAATCTCAAAAACTTTTTATGAAAACTTTTCAACAGTTTGTGAATCTTTCTAAAATTAGGAAAACTATTTTCCTTTTATCTCACAATTACCATGAAAATTCAATAACCACCCACTTAATTGGTTATTAGAGAAAAATATTTAATTATCCAATAATTAATATTGTTATAAATATAAATGATAATCAACTTATCATACTATATTTATAACCTATAATTATAATATTTCATCTTATGAAACATATAAATAATAGTTCTTTTTCTAATCCATGGTACTTAATGTAAATCTCATTTACATCAATCCTCCACTAGATGTATCTCATACATCATACTAATTATATCATATATAGTCAAAATACCTCTTGTCAATTTGAACATTTCAAATCAACACCAATAACTGATCCTCAACTGAATCCATTGAGCTACCAAAGGGACCTTATGAACCTGTAGCTCGAAGCTCCAATGGTACGTGAATAACTGACTAAACTCTTTAGTCACGGGATCCACCATTTGTTAACTGCCAGGCACTCCACTAAAGACCGACAATTCAACTCTCCTTACCACAGATATATTATGTGTCCATCTTAACCAATCAACAATGCAACATCCCTTCACAGATCGTTCATAAGTACAGTTGGGCCAATAACCGTTATGCCCCTGTAGTTACATCTGTCTCCTTAAGTATCGCTGATCCCTCTAATGAACATAAGTCATAGTCCTACTATGGCTGACTCCTCTCTTCCAAAGATAAGTTGTGGCCAATATGTTCAAGCCTCAGAATCAGCCCTTAAGGGAGCAATCTCTCTACTTATCCCTACTTCAGGAAAGGAGTGAATTCCATCTCATGGATTGAGTTCCCAACTCCAAGACAGACAAGTCGCCAAAAAAGTAGGCATGTTAAGTTGGAAATCTAACCACTCTCACCCATACTAATCAAAGGACCGCCTTCAAAGGCAGAAGTTCCCAAAACACTCAAGATTAAGGTTGTGTCATTTATGGTCGTTTAGGTGAGATGCAAGTCTCTAGTATCAACGACGTTATATATATAATCTAGTCATCTCGTGGTCTAGGTCTTATACAAACTCTTTGTATAGGACACCCCCGCTTGCATGTTTCCACATGAATGGTTAGGATCTACCATCTGTGGTAGTTTACAACACTTGCAAACCTCTACAAAGTAGGCCATATCCATAGTGTCACCAGGATCAGGTATCCCACCTTAATCCTTATACTATAACCTATTTAGGTTATCACTTAAGACATGATCCACTTGTATATAACATATACATGCTTAAGTTCATATAAGATAACCAATGAGCTTTGTTTATTGGATATGAGTAAATGTCAGAATTAAATAAAACTTATTTGATTCATCAAACAATGTGTATCTTTACAAAACAACGAGACTCTGGGAGAATCAGGACACCAGTCCTAACATTTTCAACTTCAACCTTGAATTCTTTGAACTTTTCAAAAGATTCAAACTTGTGTTGCATTAAATAAACGTACATATATCTTGAATAATCATTAGTACAAGTGATGAAATATTCATAACCTCCCCTTGCTTTGACATTCATTAGACAACAAAGGTCTAAATGTATTAGCTCTAGAGGTTGTTTAGCCCTATAACCCTTTCCAGTAAAAGGTCTTTTAGTCATTTTGCCTTCAATGCAAGACTCACACACAAGTAAAGAATTTTCTTCTAACTCACTTAGAAGTCCATTCTTCACCAACTTCTTAATCTTATTGAGATTGATGTGTCATAGTCTTAGATACCAAAGTTAGACATTTTCTTTATGAGAAAATTTAAGTTTTTTTATGTTGAGTTACTACAGTCTTAAACATTTTTGTGTTATAGAGGGCGTTAGTTGATAACGGTCTTAGCACATAAAGATTATTTTCCAATTTTACAAAACAATATCAACACCATTCTTAAAAATAAACACTTTATTTAAAAGAAAGTTTATAGTATAAGAACGTTCAAGCAAACACTTTAAAGAAACAAGGTTACTTTTTAAATCAGGAACTACATAAACATTTTCTAAAATAAGAAATTTGTTCTATAAAGTCAACCGGAGACCTCCATCTACCACAGTCGAGACGACGTGCCCAGTTCCAACCCGCATCATCATCTCACCAATATTTAGTTGCCACCAGGAACTAATTCTCTAAAATGAAGAATAAACGTGGTTAGTGGCCCCAGAATCCATAATCCAAGCAGAATCATCATTCTCCACTAAGCAGGTTTCCAATACAAGTAAATCATATTTACCTTGCTTGGTCTTCTTCTTTTCTACCAAGTATTTAGGGCAGTTCCTCTTCTAATTTCCATCTTGGTTGTAATGGAAACAAATTCCTTTTGTAGCCTTGATTGGTCTTCTGCCCCTTTGAACAACAATTACAGGGTTAGCTTTCTCATTTTTGCCATTATTCTTCTTCCACTTTTTGGTGCCAAAGGAAGAAGGTACAAACTTAGTCCAATAGGTCGAACCTCTGTGGAACTTCTTAGAAGACGAAGCAACATTTGCTTCACCTTTCTATTCCTTGCTTTTCATCAAGGATTGAAAGGTCCGTAGCTCATTTAATAGAGTGGTCAGGTTGTAGTAAATCTTGTTCAAAATAGCATTGCTACGAAAATATAGGAAACTGTCAGGAAAAGATTCCAAAATGAAGCTAACCTGACTGGCTTCATCGATGCTTGACCCATTCATCTCTACCACGTTGAAGTGGACCATCATGTTGAGAACATGTTCTCGAATAGATGCCCCTTCTTGCATACGGGCATTGAAGATGTGATTGAGAGAGACATGCCTGAGCTATGCGGATGATTGTCCAAACATTCCCTTCAGGGACTCAATGATCTCACGGGTTGTGAGCATGACCTCATGCTTCTTGGCCAAGACTTCGTTAAGACTTGCCAAAATATATGCTCGGGCCTCATCGTTTGTCCGTGTCCAACGCTCGTATGCTTTCCGAACGTTTCGAGGAACATTGGGAGTTGTAATGGGAGGAAAATCCTCCATTAGGACATAACAAATATCATCGATGATTAGTATTGTGTTGATAATGTTTTTCCAACTAGTATAATTTTCTCCTGTTAATTTATCCGCGGCAAGCAAGTTTAATGTAGCGGTAGCCATGATAAAGTAATTGCGGAAAAAGAACAAACTATTTATAATTAATTTACTTTGCATTAAACCACTCAAACAACCAATTAGTTTTAGCAAAAAAATGTACCCTTAGTGACATCTAATTTTTGCAATGATATTTTAGTGAAGCAAGAAAAAAGTCATCATAGAGTGATTAAGTACCCCTTCACTGAAATGAGACATTCCCAACCATTAAACAAAAATAATACATTGTCACTATTACTAACCGTCACCATTGTTTGGTCCAGAATCTGTTAACTTGCTTAACAATTCTTGTAAATGTAACCCCTAATTTTAGGTTCTAGAGTTCCGCCCTGATGTGTCAACCGTAAGGAAAAAAACCGATTAGGACAAGAAACTAAAACAACCCTATCCATTTATGGAGATTGAATAAAGTGTCATGCAATACTATAGTTCTTTATGGGGACACCCACGATGCCACGAGGTGATGCATGAAAATTTATTTAACCTAATGAGAGAGACTGAGGGATGTGTTATCACATGTCTCGCTCCCACTTACTACAAACACTCTCTCCATTTACCTTGTTATTGACCTACCTAAATGCCACCCATAGGGGGACACCTATGGTGTCTCAAGGTCGAGTGTAGCTCTCACGATGTGAATTTACAAGGAGAAACGTGTAGAGGATAAATGAAGTATCATATATCCCATTTTCCTCTGAGTGTCTTATCTAGGATCGATTAACTTAAGAAAAACCCGGCTACTGATTTTAAGTACGTGAACATTTAATTTGTTAAAAAACAACACCTGTCTTTGATGATTAAAAAAATTTAATTGAAGTCTCATTAAACTCATTAACAGACTTTAATCAAACTTGCATGCATGTAACAAATCTATTTAATCCACCTTTTCAGGTAGTTTCCTAGGTAGGGGTGCGACATTTCCGTCAACTTAAGTACCCCAGCCTAGACAGAATCCACTTTAGACAAAAGGTCCCTTATTAAGATTGGCAACAATCCCCGTGGGATCGGTCGGGGTAGGAATCCCCGGTTTGACCGAGAATGGGGGTCAAATTGGGGATAAAAAAATGGGTCCTCGTCCCCGACCCCGCCCCGAATATTTTAAATAATAATAACATTAATAATTAAAAACATTTTATATTTAATAAAAAGTTTAATATAATTATATTTATAATTAGTTTTAATACTTTGTTGTATTAAATATTTAAAATTTGAATATAAATACAAAAATTTAATTGACTTTAAATAAATAATTAATTAAAAATAAAAATATAAACGGGGAATTTTTCCTGTGGGGACCCGATCCCCGAACGGGGATTCTCGACCCCGACCTCGACTCCCCAAAACGGGGAATGGGGCGAGGACGGGGATTATAAATCCCCACGGGGATGGGGATGGGGAGTGCATCCTCTGCCCTGCCCCGCCCTGTTGCCAACCCTATCCCTTATAGATACATTTGTTACATATTTAATCTTTTAATAAGAATCAATTTAATCTTATTAAACCAATTAAAAGATTAAACTAAGATTTCTAATCTCATTAGTGATCTTAGGTTTATCTTAATATTTTTTAAAACAATTTTAAAAAGAATGATTATAACCTAAGGTTTGCATGCAACTCTCAATTATCGATTTTAATTATAATTTCATTTAATTTTAATGACTATAAATAAATGAAACAATTAAAACATTCATTGCATACTTGACATACTTCGGTTAATTACTAACGTATATAACAATTATGTAACTAGGTAATGAATCATACTGTAGCATACTTTCCATACATTCATTCAACCATATATTATAACAATTAGAATAAATGATGCATGGATATGCTATAAATGCATGCAAACATATATTATAACATTTTATACTATATGATGCATGTTCATGCTATATAATTTAAATCATGCATATACATATATATAACATTTATAATATAAAAAATGATGCATGAATATAAATGCATAACCTATGGTGGGTTTTAAAACTATAAGACATACAATATGACATATGATAAAAAAACATACATCAAATGTATATTTAAAACTAACAGTTAAAGGACTGGGATAGGACACCTAAAAGGAACTTAAAAGCTACTTATTACAAGAATAAGAGTCATTCGGTTCGAAACAAGTGAACCAGGCCTTGAACCACTCGAATCGAACCGTCCACCATGGAACTCTCTGCGGTGATCGTGTAGCAAACTTGTTGTAAATGTTGCACTAACTTGCTACACAATCTTGTAGCAAAGCAAAAGCTACACGATCATGTAGCAAAAACCACACGATCTTGTAACATAAGCTACACGAATGTGTAGGAAAAAGCTACACGATCTTGCAGAAATGCAATCTTCCTCATCGAAGCAGTGCTTTGAATTTCCTCTTTGAAGCTCATCAAGAACGACACGAGCGACTCAAAACATTAAATATAGACTCTATCACATAAATATGCCAAAAACATGGGCCTTTACAAACCAAATTTGTAAAAGAATAAAGCCTTAAAACTAAGTATCCTATCCTGAAACATTCATCAACAAAACCACATTCATCACTAAACTATTCATCGGGTGAATCATGAACAAAATGCAAAATATTAAAACCCACCATTGCTGTAAAAATTGATTAAATAAGAAATGGAATTTGGGATCAATAAACCAACAAACCTGTCTTTGATACCAATTGAAGGATCTTATTGAAGAGAACCTTGAGCGTAAGTAGGATCGTCCCAATTTCCATTTCCCAAAGAATATAATTTGTTTTAGAAAAGAAAGAACAAACTTATGCATTTACATGAATTATAACATGTTTAATAAAAAAAAAGAAGGAAACTTAGAGGTTTCAAAAACTCTTACCTTTGAAGACTTTCTTAACGAACATTACCATGATGGCAACCTTGGTATTCTTAGGCAGAGAACCCAGGAGTAGTGGCTCTGGCTATTTTGGAATAATGAGGGAAGGATTGAAAGTGGAGAGAAGGATTAGAACTTGTGATTGATCTCTAAGAACAACAACTCTCACAAAACGTTTCTATCTATCTACTTTTCATACTAATCAAGGAGACTCTCTCCTATCCAAAGACAAATAACACCATCCATCTACTTACTTAAGTAGAGAGAGAAAAAAAAGGTAATTCCCTCCCTCGTTTAAAAATAAAATAACATTTAATATATATAATAACTAAATTATCGTTATATATATATATATATTAAATTATATGCTATATCAAATATAACATACAACCTACAGTTTTAATATTATATTATATACAATATAACCTATAGTTTCTTTTCTCTCTCACATGACATTTAATATAAATTACATTTATATTAAATTTAACATTTATGAATCCAATTCGTATAATTAATATTTGAATCTTATTCAAAAATTTAATTTCCTCTCATAATGTATAAAATACATTATACCAATTAAAATAACTTAATTATATCATATATAATTAAATCTTATTAATTTGAACAATTCAAATTAATCCAAAAACTGATTATCATTTAATCCTTTTGAGCTACCAAGAGGGCCTCATGGACATGTAGCTTGAAGCTCCAACGATACATGAATAATTAATTAAACTCTTTAATTAAATTATTCATCATTCGTTAACTATCGAACACTCCACTAAAGACTGACAATTGCACTCTTCGCACTACAGATATATGTCCATTGGATATAACCAATCAACAGTACGATGACCCTTCATAAATTGCTCGTAAGTACAGCTGGGCCAAAAACTATCGTTTTGCCCCTGTAGTTACATCTAACTCCTTAAGTACAACTGATCCCTCTAATGAACAATAGACCATAGTCCAACTATGACTAAACCCCTCTCAGGTCAGGAGAGGGTGTGGCGCCACATTTTTCAAGCCTCGAAATTAGCCCATAAGGGAGCAATTTATCTATTTACCCAGAACTCGAGGAAGAAGTAAATTCCTTCTTGTGTAACTGTATTCTTAACTCTTCAATTAGACGAATCCCCAAGATGGTGGGCTTATTAAGTCGGTGATCTGGTCACTTTCACCCATACAAATCAAAGGATCGCTTTTATAGGCAGGAGTTCACAACTCACTCAGGATTCAAGTCATGTTACCTATGGCCATCCTAGTGAAATGTAAGTCTTTATTACGAACGACGTTATATAATGAGACGAAACATTTTATGGTTCGGTCTTATTCAAACTCCTTTGTATAGAATATCCCCGCTCACATGTCTATACATGAATGATCAGGATTAGATCATTTGCAGTACTTTACAACAATTATGACACCTAAAAAGCGGGCGACACTTGTAGAGTCACCAACATAAGGTATCCAACCTCATCCATCTACTACAAACCATTTAGGTTATCACTTAAACATAACCCACTTGTATGTCTCTATATACATGTTTAAGCTATAAGATAACCTTGGATGTTAGTTTTTGGTTTGTGGTTAATGCAACTAAAATATGGAATAAAATATCACATATTTTATTAAATAAATAATGAGTTTGCTCAAAATATTTACAAAATATAGGACCCTATGACATTCAGGGCATCAACACCAACACGGTTGATAAGTGAGCTATGCTCAATTGCCTAATTAGTTTTGTACTCAGTAAAGACTGCTATATACTTTTTGGACGTATTTTCTAATAAGAGGATTTCTGAAACTCCATATGAGTTATG
The DNA here is from genome assembly GCF_027475165.1 of Benincasa hispida. Classification (NCBI taxonomy): domain Eukaryota; kingdom Viridiplantae; phylum Streptophyta; class Magnoliopsida; order Cucurbitales; family Cucurbitaceae; genus Benincasa; species Benincasa hispida. The sequence goes on along the minus strand of NC_143488.1, from coordinate 11,215,423 downwards.
GAGAGGTTGTAAAGTTGTTTACGACACATAAAAGTTGCTTACGTTATTTCAGGATTTGGGGACAACTGACACATATATTGGTGCAAAACCCTAAATTAATGGAACGTTGTTCAAAAGTATGCCTATCTTTAGGCTACCCAAAAGTTGAATACTTCTTCAAAATAATAATAATAATAATAAAGTATTTGTATCTACAAATATTGCTTTTCTTGAAGAATATCACATGAGAGATCATCATTTCTTGTGGTAAGCTAGTATTGCGTTAAGATTTCCATAAAAGTTATAGAAAATCAACAAGTGTTGTTGATTTAGCTGGTTCTATAGCAAGAGTTGTTAGAACTAGTCAGATGCATCTTTCTCAAGAGTTGAGAGTGTCTCGATGTAGTGAGGGAGTTGTGTGACAGTCTGACCATAACATGAGTTTACCAGAAACTCATGTCTTCAATTTTTAATGATAGCATCGAGAATCACCTAAAGGAGTTGAGGATAAAAGATGCATTCTATATTTAAAGTTAGAGATCTATTATATGTTGATGAGTTTACAAAGGACCTCACGGCTAAAGTGTTTGAGGGTCATCTAGTGAGGCTAAGACTACAAGTTGTATAATTTAAGGCAAGTGGGAGAAAAACCCATAGGTATATGATGCCTAGTGAAGACAAACCATGTCACACCCCCTCCCGAGCCTTATCTCCCAGACCCAAAAGAAGACGTGAAAATAGCTGACACCACCCTTTTGATATCAACTGCCCAACTCTCATAAACTATAGATGGCTAATATGTATGAATTTTAATTAATTCCTAGGAATAGTTAAAAAGGTTCATACTATTACACAGTATTAGCTTTAACGATCCTAATTACTTTCAAAGATAACCTAATCCGAGTCTTGCACTGCGAGAGAGTAGTAATTCCAGACCTTGGGTGGCTTCTCCTAGAATTTTTCGCTTCCGCTACCTGGGGGGGGGGGGGGGATGAAACATTGAAAAATGTTAGCTAAAAAGCACAGTGAGTGGTACCTTTTGTTTTAAGGAAACATTTTTTAGAAACTAATATTTCACTCAATCAATCATCACACATAAGAATGTGATCCTCCCAATCTGGTAACTAGATATCCCTGGCAAGATCATGTATTTCCCCAGATATTCCCCTGAATTACTGATATGAATGATGTGGAAACAATCCTAGTACTCTTATAGCCCACCGAATGTGCAGATGCCGACAATATCCCATTAGACGTGCTGTAGACACACTAACAATTTCCCAGGGTACAATTCCAGTTTCCAATACAAATCACAACAAGCAAAATAACAAGGATCACATCAACCAATAAAATCCAGAAAAACACATTGCCTGATCATGCCAATCTTCCGAACTTTACACATATGTATAATTCAAACATATGAAAATAATTAAAAACCACTCACAGTCCTCTTGAAGATTTTCCTTAAAATCTTCCTCGAGCAACTCCTAGTCCGAATTCCTTGAATTTTACTTCTTTTCAAAGAAATCCTAAGTTAGTCCAAAATTCCTTTAATAATTCCATTTTAGTCTTAAAAATGACCTTAAAGTGAAATAACCAGCTTACCCCCTTCAAAATACCTACAAATAAGCCTAACTTCCCAAAACACAGCTTTGGAGGTTATTTTGGCAGTATGGTGGGTGTGGGCAGCTATCTGTGCAATGGGTTGGGCATCAGACCTTACACAGGGTAGGCGTGACACAACGCTTGGCATGGCACGGTGCTGGACGATTGCGTCCGTAAGGGTTGGGTGGTGGGATATGCGCAAGCGTGCGCTAGTGCGTTTAGTCGTGCAGTCGTGCGTGCTGTCGAGCGTCTGTGTGCCTAGCGATGGGCGTCCATTCGCACCTGGTAGTGGGTGTCTATGAGCGTTTGGCCTATGCGATCAGCTGGGCCTCCTATCTTCCAATACTAATTCCTCACTCCTCATAACTTCAAATCAAATGGCATCCCAGGGTCTTCTACTACACTTCCTTTTGGACATTCTTACATTAATTTCACTTATTTTGCATGAGTGAATTGTGAGAACTTACTCCCCCAAGTTACCCTATTTATAGGCATCCAAGCTTGCCCAAATCTTGACACCTCTACCTCCTTGCATGTCCAGATGCCTTCTCTTTGCATTGCTAACACCTCTCTTTGTACCTCTACCCTGAAGTGTCCTCATTTCCTTAGGCCAACGCAAACCCTACACTTTGCATGTTTCCTTGTGTGTCCACCTTAACTTTGTTCAAGCCCAAATCACCCCTAGTTAGCCACTTGTCCGGATTAGTTGTTAATCTAACCTTGCTCTCCAAGCCATTCCTTGTCAATGAATAACTCATCTCATGGACGATCGAGAAAAATGCATGATGATGGTCCTCATTGCTAAACGATGAGACTTAGCGAGATGTTGAGCATGGAATGAGAGCTGCCGGTTCAATTGGTTATCTTGAGGTCCAGTCTAGTTCAGCCTCAAATGATTTTTGGCTGGTTCAGTTTAGATGGTTCGGGTTCGGTTAAGTCACTTGAGTTCGTTTTGGAGCGGTTCGAGCGGCCCGAAAGCGGTTCAGAAGCTATATTGTAATAATTAGGTTTTGTTTGCTTTTTTTGCCAAAACTAAAGCCATATCACTTAGTGTTTAATCATTTATGCATATGATGTATGTTATAATTAAATAAATCTTGTATGTGCATACAGTATGCCATGTAGATTTCAAATCCCACCGTATGAAGCATGTTACATGTATTGAAAGTATGTTATAAAATGTTATAATATATAGTATGCATGTTAGGATTTCTTTTATTTAATATAATAGTTATATTAGATATTGAATGCCTTTGTTGTTTGTTGTGGATGTTTAGCATGTCTAAAATTTTGTAAGCTGTTATAAAAATTGGGTTAGACGTTTAAAATCCATAACAAAACAGCTGCATGCTCACTTAGGTTAACCAATTGTTTTAATAGTTAAAATAGGCCGTTAAACTTGTAAAACTAGGGTTACAAACTCAACCGGTATATAATCTCGTCGAAGGCTGGGGATACTTAAGTTGACGGTCTATGGAACACCTTCTACCTGGGGATTATGACCGAATTATTGAGCGTTGGCAACTAGTTTTATGAGCATTCATGAGCGATGTGAGGTAATAAAAATGGTTTATCACCTAGACATTGTAGGTTTAAATCCATGTATAAATGTTATACTTGGATAAACCACCTAGACTTAAGGTTGTTTTTATCAGTCGAAAAGAACCTAAGTATAAATTTACTCAAACATTTAGAACACTTCAGTGGGAGAATAAACTGTTATTAGCTCTCACGTCCTCAAGAGTTCACACCATGAGATCCATGCTTGGCTTCGTGTCGATTTAGTAAGTGGGTGAAGGAAATGTGTCAACATTGTCTTACGGTCTCCTCCATTAGTTTGAATCGTGAGATTTCTATGTTGCGCCTGTTGTCGTTTTTATGCGACATTAGTTAGTTGTTAACCACGACGATCCCCACGAAGGGTTGTAACATAGGATTCGGAATAACCCAGGCTTCAGTAAAATGAATAGGGTCTTATAGTTCCGTCTTGGGTATTTGTCTTCTATTTTGGAAGCATACTCATACCGTTCTATAAGATCTGAAAATGGCAGGTCTACTGTTACAAGAATTACTAAGTATTAGTAAAGATCTTGACCGAAAATGATAACTAAATGACTATCGGAATATGAGTTATTCTGAAGATAGTATTTGGTCAAAAACTGTCTTACTTTTATGAAGGAATTCTTGACTGCCCCTCAATAGCATTTGTTCTAATTCACTTAAGTATCGTTGCAAAAATAATGATTATGGGTACATTATCACTTTGCTAAAACTTTATTGGATTTAAAAGCAATTCACTTATAGAATTTGTTTATAATTTCAGAATGACGAGTTCAATTATACAATTATTAGCATCAGACAAATTGATTGGGGATAACTATGTGACATGAAAATTGAATTTGAACACGATACTTATGATAGACGATTTGAGATTTGTCTTAACGGAGGAATGTCCTCCCATTCCTAGCTCTAATTCCAACTGAACTGTTTGGGAAGCATTTGATAGATGGATCAGGGCGAATGATAAAGTTCGAGTTTATATTCTCGCCAACTTATCTGACGTTTTGGCGAAAAAAAACAAGGATATGAGTACTGCCAAAGAGATGATGGAATCTCTAAAAGGGGATAACCGTCCTTCACCTCGAGGCATAATGTTATCAAATACGTTTATAACAGCTGCGTGAAAGAGGGGACCTCAATTCGTGAACATGTCCTGCACATGATAATCCACTTTAATGTGGCAGAAGTAAACGGTGCTGTGATGGACGAGAGAAGCCAAGTTGGTTTTATTCTAGACTCTCTTTCGAAGAGTTTTCTACAATTCTGTACGAACGCTTTGATGAATAAAATTGAATACAACTTGACAACTCTACTGAATGAGTTGTAGACTTTCCAGACTATGTTGATAACTAAGGGTTTGGAATCATAAGTAAATGTTGCTTCTACTGAGAAGAGAGGAACATCCTCTAAGCCTGATGTTGCCTCCTCTTTGCAGAGTAAGAGTATTCCAGCGAAGAAAGAGAAAGGAAAAGGGAAGAAGAAGCCTACTAGTAAAAAAAGCAAGAAAACCGCTGAGAGAAAGGGAAATGTTTCCACTGCAACGAAAAAGGGTACTGGAAGAGAAATTGCCCTAAATATCTTGCAGAGAAGAAAGTAGAGAAAGCTAAATAGGCAACTTAGTTCCTAAAGACCACTTACTCAGCTTGACTAGTGGGAGAAGTTGCTGAAGATAATATTACTTGCTTTTGTAAAACTTGTAATGAACATATTGTACATATTTTTGTTTTAAATGAAATGTTCATTTTTCAGAAAATATGTTTGTTCTATTTCATATCAACTTCTGTTAAGAATCAAATTGTTAAAAGCCATTTGCAAATATTCAGATATTTAAAACAGCTAAAGATTAAAGTATAGAAAGTTTAAAGATTTATAGATCTGACTGATAACAAGGATTGTCAAGATAGGGAAAACGTATCTTAATCAAAGAGTTGAGAGTACCTCAATGTAGTGGGAGGATAGTGTGCTTCCTGGCCATTATTAATAATTAGATGCATTCTTCATATAGTTTAATAAAAACCTGTTGTACACTAATATGTTTACCATGATTCTGTCAGCTAAAGTGTCTGAGAAGCATCTAGTAAGACTAGAAATATCAGAGGTTAATAACCTAGGGCAAGTGGGAGAAATATCGGGTATGGGATACCGAATGGTAAACCATGGGTATAGGATGCCCTAGTTTATTATATTTATCTATAAAACTTGGAAACTCAGTCTTATATATCGGATATATAAGTTACCACTAGAGTTTTAGTCCAAATAGGAGTTTGTTAGGGTTATGTCCTAAAACTCGTGGTTTGTAAATAATAGAACTCATTCTCAAAATTCAATAAGTTGTTATTGAATATATTGTTTTTTAGAAATCCAATAAATCTAAGTCCCTTGATTAGTACGCGAGTACTTGAATTTTATGTGGAGACATACAAGTGGATCAGGTTCGAGTAAATAGTCAAAATGATCTATAGTATATGAATAAGGTTGGGTGCCTTATTCTGATAATACTATTGGATGTGGCATACTCTGTAATTGTTACAAAGAGTTGTAAAGTGCTACAAACGAAGTGATCCTAATTCGTTCATGTTGGAACATGAGAAGTGGGGGTGTTCTGTGCAAGATTAGACCACAAAACTAGTCACTCTTACTTTATAACACTGTTTACAGTTTAAGACTGACTATTTCAAAGTGATGACCTAGGTAACTTGACCTTAATCCTGAGCTAACTATAAACTCCTATTTGTTTGGGATTATCTTTTGATCTGCAAACGATGAGAGTAGACTAACTGTCTTTGCTCAATAAACCTCCCATTTTGGGGATAAGATCAGATGAATAGCTGGGACATAGGGTGCAAGACAGAATTCACTCCTACTCGACGAGGGTTAGTAGAAAGGTTGTTCATTTCAACTGTTAATTATGGGTCTTGAACAAGAGGCCTCGCCCTCTCATTGGCACGAGAGGGATTCGATTTGTTGATTGGATCACAAATCAATTATTCATTAGGGGATCAGTGAGACTTAAGGAACAAGAAGTAATTTCGGGGGTAAAACAAAGATTCGGCCCAACCGTTATTATGAACAACCTATGAATGGTTAACTTACTAATCATGGTTATATCCAGTGGACATGATATATCTACAATGAGGGGAGTTCAATTATGGGCTTCAGTGGAATCACCCATTAATTAACGAATGGGGGTTAGATCGGTCTAATGAGTTTAGCCGATTAATCTCGGATCGTTGGAGCCCATGATCTGTAGGTCCGCGAGGTCCCCCTACTAGCTCGTAAGTGGATTAGCTCTAGAGTAGTGTGATAAGTTAATTTGAAGTGTTCAAACTATAATTAAATGAAATTGGAGAAATAATATTTAAATATGATTTAAATATTTGAAGATGGAATTGTGTAAAATTAATTTAATATTTGATATTAAATGAATTAAAATTATTTAAATTGTTCAAATAATTATTTATTAATTTTATTAAGAAAATTAATTTATGAAATTAATTTTGTAAAATTAATATTATTTTCAATTTTATTAAAAGAATTTATCTGTGAAATCAATATTTATCAAAATTGAAAAAGAAAGAAAAAAACACATAATGGAAAATTGATTTTCTCCATTGTCTTTTTCCAAGTAGTTCACTAACAACCCACCTTTTCAAGCTTCATTAACTCCAAACATGAGCTGTATCTCATGTAGAAAATCTCTTTGCATGATGGTCTGCAATATATTGAAGAGATTGAAGTGTTTTGAGGTAGAGTAACCGAAAGAATTTCTCTGAAAAATTCAAGTGAAGAAAGGTGTCTTCATTTGGGTTGCAGTTGTGAGCTTGTCTCTTAATTCCCTTAATTCAGGCTTACTTTGAGTCTCACTACTCAGTCTAGAGCACCAAGAGGATGGTAGGGAAGATATTGGGGTGGTTTACAATAAGATTCAGGGGAGAATTGCAGTTGGATTCAAGCTTAGAGGAAGTTCTACAAAGGTATGTCATGACACTCATTTATTTCTGTTGAAGCATGCTTCCGTTTCTGCCAAAATTAATGAATTAGAGTGCTTATAGATTCTGGTCACTTCCGTTGCACGATGGTATATTCCAACAGTTTTACCCTCAAGATTAAATCTTTCTCCTTAAGTCTCACTGATTCTCTAATGAATAATTGGTTTGTGATCCAATCACTAAACCGAGTCTCTTTCAGGCCAATGAGAGGTTGTGGCTCCTTGTTCAAGACTTTGAGTCAATACTTAAGGGAACAACCTCTATACTATCCCTAAAAGTGAGTAGGAGTGAATTTCGTCTTGTACCCTATGTCCTCAACTATCTACCAGGTCTTACCCCTGAATCGGAAGGCTTATTGAGCCGGTGCTGTTAAGCCAACCCTCACCCATGCAAATGGAAGATAATCCCGAATAAACAGGAGTTCATAATTAGCTCAAGATTAAGGTCAAGTTACCTAGGTCATCGCTTTAAAATAGTCAGTCTTAAACAGTAAACAACGTTATAAAGTAAACATGACTTATTTCTTGGTCCGATCTCGTGCAAACTTATTGCATAGGACTCCCCCACCCCTCATGTCACTATATGAACGAATTAAGATCACTTCGTTTGTAGCACTTTACAACAAATTATAACAACTACAGAGTGGGCGTATCCAATAGTGTTGCCAGAATAAGACAACCAACCTTATTCATATATCATAGACCGTTTTGGCTATTTACTCGAACTTGATCAATTTTTATGTCGCCACATAAAGTTCAAGATTTCATATAATAACCATGGATCTTTAGTTTATTGGATTTAGGTTCTTTTCTAAAACGAAATGAGTAATTCATACATTCAATAATAACTTTATTGAATAAGTCTCGATAACATCTTTATTGATAACATAATAAGTTTATTGTTTATAAACCATGAGTTGATGATATAAAACCCAACAAAAAGGGAAATTTTCATAGAGAAAGTAGGGATATCTCAGGCAAGTTGAGGAGCTGGATTATCTGAAGGGTTTCTGTGTATATGAAAGGGTTTTTTTTTTAGAATTAGGGGTATTTTTGTCCTTTTACATGACTGGATAATTTGTTCAGGTCCGAGAAAAACCAATTCTACGAGATTTCAAAAAGCTTGCTATTCTTGAAATGTGAAAACTAAAGGGGGTTATTTTGGACAATTTCCCCTAAACTTTGTATTTTGCGTACAAAATATCTTTGAACTTTCAAAAGTTTCAAAAAAATCCTCCAACTTTTAAAAAGAGTTCACCAATGCTCTTGCCATTAGTTTTAGATGAAAACCGTCAAAGTTTTGTTTAAAAGATACCCACGAACTTTAAAAAAGTTTAAAAATACTCCTAAACGTTCAAAAGTTTTGAAAATACCCCTAACTTAAAAAAAGTTAAAAAAATATCTTCATATTAGTACATGAACAAAAAAACATTTAATATCTTGTTGCAAAAATAACTTTAAAATTAAAAAAAAAAAGAAGTTTTAATAATGCTTCTACTATTAATATGGTGATCAATTTGTTTGAAGTTTTCTTAAGTTCGAAAAGAACCAATTTTAAAACAAATAATACATATATCCTCATTTCTTTTCATACAAATATTCTCATTTTTCTATTAACTTTTCAATACTCAGCTTACACCAATCTTCTTGGCAACCAAAATTTTAAGTTAAAATACAAAATCTTACAAAATTCCAAAATCAAAATCTCTCCTTAAAACATACTAAAACAGTAAATAGTCAAACAAAAAAATGTATTCGTCTGTTAGCACACACTTGATTACGAACCTGTATAACTTTGTTAAAACATTTGAGTCTTAAAATACTTCCTTTATTCTTCATCTTCTTATTACAATTCATATACCTTAATTGAAGTGTGCGTATTTATTTATTTATTTTAGATAAACAAATGTCAAGTGATTAATAAAAACGGGAGTAAGAGGGTATCGAAGAAATGATGAGAGAAAAAGATGAAAAATAGAGAAGGAAGATAGTGTTAATGTTTTTTTGTTTATATAACAATAATGATATTTTTTTTGATTTTTTTAAAAAGTTTAAGGGTATTTTGACCCAAAATACTAACAGTTTTCATCCAAAATTAATGGTAAGGTATTTTTAAATTTATTTTAGAAATTTAAGTGTATTTTTGAAAATTTTAAAAGATTAAGGTATTTTTGATACAAAGTATAAAGTTGAGGGATATTTTTGTATAATTTAATTTAAATTATGTTATGGAAAATAGCCTACCTTAATAAAAGAAATAAATTAGAAATAAATAAATAATAAATAAGTAAAGAAAAAGAAGAATAAAAAAGAAAAGAAACGTGCAAAAACACGAGCGAAGTTTGCCTGCTCGCTCGCTCGCTCGTTCTGCAGTATTACCCGAGAGAGGGGAAAAAAAAAAAAAGGAGAAAAAAAGAGAAGAAAAGAAGAAAAGGCCTTAATCTCTCGTTCTTTGCCATCTTTCTTTACCCTAAACTCTCCCTGCAGATCGATTTTATGATCGACTTGTGTAAGTAAGAATATAACGATTCTTTACCCTACAAGGCTACAATTGAGAATCGCGCTCTGTGTTTACCCCAATCTAATGTGAAGCTGCTGATCGATTCATCCATGGATTAGAAATCAGATGTCTGACGGTAAGCCTCCATTCTTATGTGATTGATTCTTCGATTGTAGCGGGCAGTTTGTCTGATCTGCGGGTGATACTCATTAGTAAGCAAAGCACAATCTAAAGGAGAAGAGGAAATTTGGAACAATTGAACAAATTTATCAGGTCCTTTTTGTTGCGCTCTTCAATTTTCCGTCTGCTATGGTATATCTTTGGTTCCTACTAAGCAGGAAACAGAGAGTGCATTTTTGTTATCCGAAACCTATGCATAGAGTCTTCTGGGGACCATACTTCCGTCCTCCCATTTGTTTTTAGAATTTATTTTTGTGATATATCTATACTACTCTACTTTTAGTCATGTCTTCTCATCAGTTGACATTTTATTGCACTTCCGGAGTGAAAAACTGTAGCACTTCCAAGTTGCGCTCCGCTCCGTGTTATATATCTCCGCGCAATATATTCTCGGTTTGTTATTGGTCTTTTTCAATTTCATCTTTTTTTGCCCCGAATAGGAACAACGCGATATCATCTTGAGCACTTACGTCTTCTAATTTCGTCTAAAAGAGAAGTCTTTTTATTTGGTTTTAAAATTATGCATCAGTTACACTGACTGAATGATTATTGTGTGGTATTTTCCCTACCTTGTCCGAGTTATGCTCTATGGTTGTTAGAGGAAGTTCATAACTTGCTAAGATAAGGAAAATGAACGTACATCCATACTTTTTTTTTGTCAGATATCTGGGCAGGTGCCTGATAAAGCTGGTGTGGAGTTGTCCGGAGAGGTGGAGTTGTTTGGAGAGGTGGCCTTCCACGTGATATGTTCAATATGGACTCTGAAGTCTATAAAGCGCGTGTCTTCATACAAGAGAAAATGTAAGACTTATCATTATATATTTATCTATCTTTGATGAAGACTTCAGGCCCTCAGGCCCTCTCTCTTTTGTTTTTGTGCCTCTTTCTGTTGCATAACTACGCATTTCCCGTACTTCGCATGGCTTCTGAAAAACCTATTGACTCATAGATTTAATATTTAACTTGTTTGTAAATGCTCTACTATAATAAGGGAATGGATCCTAAAACTTTTCTTATATACCCAGATAATGTCCTGTGAGGGCCTGAAAATCTATGAAACAGCTTGATCTTTTATGTACTTATTTGTATGTTCGGGAATTATCTCTTGTTTTTGATGCTAATTACTTTATTCCCCTTTTTAAAAGTCCTGCATGTAAAGTTTGTTTAATGAGGTTCTAACTAAAAATAAAACCAGCAAGAAAGTTTGTGTAAGTGGGCCATTTGTAACGGGATGATCTTCATTCCTATTTTATTCTGACATCTTTGTTCCTCACTCTCTGATTTTCCTTTTATTGAGTTAAGATTCATACGTTTACCTTGTCCAAATTTTCATGTTGTATCTCTTAAGCATTATAGTTTTTTTTTTTCTTAGATAAGAAATGACTTTATTGATGAATGAAATAATCCAAATAGATACAAATTGGGTTCCGTTCAAAGGAAATACAAAAGCTGTCTCCAATTTGCGACAAGGATATTTCTTAATCATTATGAAATCATTTGACTCCGAAGTTTTTCTTTTTCGATATTTTTTTAGAGATAAGGTTCAGGATTTTTTCAGATAATTCTGAAGGATGTACATGTGTAGATGTGTAGATTTTTTCTCTTCCTAGACTTCGTTGTGTGGCTGGGGGTAGCTGTTACCACTTGTGGGAAACAAGTGTTTCTTGGGCCAGTTCATCATTTACTTGTTTTCTTGTTAATAATTAAGATTTTCCTTTTATATTATGTTATAGCGTAAGTTATGTTTTGGAGAAATTATATTGTAGCGTAAACCAAATTTGATGATTTTTTTTCTTCTTTAACATTTTTTTTATTCCTATTATCCTTATCATCATTATTCACTTGTTTGCATGTGTGTCTTATTATTTGTGTTAGCAATCACGCAGCTAATCTAGACTGAATTTTGATAGGCATTGTTATCAACTTATTTATGCCTTGCGTCTTGCAAACATTGCTGACTTCTCTTTTTGTTGACATTCTGTTCTTTTTTTAGTTTTTACTTGATTGGCTTTCAAGTTTATTTGACTGTAGATTCTAGTTTTTGATTGGCAGGACTTTTATGCCTTAATTTTCTATGAGACTATTGTTCGAGAATATTTTGCTATTGCCTAACAAAATTCTATATTTCTGCTTTTCAGTTTTGAGATTTTATTACAGCGGAATCAACGACCCATTGATGACATACAGAGGGTAAAGTTCAAGGATATCGTGAAGCGCTTAGAGGAGGGTCTTTTTAAAACTGCTCTTGGAAAGGTCTCCACCCTTACCCCCATAGTAGACAAATTACCACTAAAATACTGCAGAAATGGAGAGACCACCTCTTATGTGGTTTTATCTTTTATGTCTGAGATAAACAAGCATGTTAACTTTTTACTTACTGTGGTTCTAAATAACTTTGGAGTTCATATATTCTTCTGTGAATAAACTTTGCCGTTATGATAATATGAGACAGGATGACTATATGAATCTGGATACTCTGGAGAGTCGTCTGCATAGTTTGATCAAGCGTTTGCCCCTGAATAATCAGAACCAGCAATATCAGCAGGTGGTTAGTTCTTCTTCTGCAATGAGTCAGATGATTCCGACTCCTGGTATGGCTCACAGTGGGAATTCCAAAATGATGGTTGCATCTTCTGATGATTCTATTATTTCTGCTAGCGCTACCTTAGCACCTATGACTGCTAGCACAGGAAACATCATGCCAGGAATAAATGGTGGTTCCTTCAACAGAGCTGAAGGTACCTTCCACTATTAAATACCTTCCCCATGCGAAAAGTTTTGCTTTTATGAAAAATGTTATTATATCTTCCTTTGCAGGTTCTATGTCCAGTGGATATCAACAGTCTCCTAATTTTTCGGTTGGTTCTGGTGGAGTTATACCATCTACTGGTGCACAGAGAATTGTTAGTCAAATGATTCCTACACCTGGTTTCAGTAATAATATTAACCATGTAAGCAGCAATCAGTCTTATGTGAGCAGGGACAATTCTAGTAATGGTAGTGGGCTTCCTAGTGTTGAACCTACAGGGTTGTCTCAAGTGCAATTGCAAAAGCAACATATTGGCGGTCAGAACAGTCGTATATTACACCATCTTGGTAGCCAAATGGGTAGTGGAATAAGGTCTGGGTTACAGCAGAAATCTTATGGGCTTACAAATGGACCTGTAAATGGTAGCTTAGGATTACTAGGTGGTAATGTACAACTTTTGAAAGAATCTAGCACCTCGGAGGGCTATTTGACTGTCTCGACTTATGGTAATTTAACCAAACCTGTACAACAATCTTTTGATCAGAATGAGAAATCATTGGTGCAAGGTATTAACTCTCTCTATCTTTTATGGCTCCAGCCTTTTTTGTCTGGCAGTTCTTGATGAAATATCACTTCATTACCTGATTTGTAATAACAATCAATTTCTTTTGGCAGGTGATGGATATGGAATGAATACTACTGATTCTTTTGGGTCGGAAAACCTTTATGGCTCTGCAACATCAATGGTGACTGCTCACAATTTGAACCCGGCAAATTTACCATCTATGTCTAAAACCAGTTCACCTTTCTCCAATAACCAGTCAAATTTTCATGCAACCCAACAGGGGACTCACTCCCCCCTAATTGTTGATGGGTCAGATAAGATGAATTTTCAACCTCCACTATCTTCCAAGGAAAACATCATTGATTCTCATACCCAGCAGCACTTTCAACAACATCACCAATTTCAACCACAACAACCATTTCTTCAACCATCAAGTGTCCAGAAACAACAAATTCAATCTCAGCAGCATCTATTAAATAATGATCCTATTAATCAGGTTCAATTAGCGTCCAACCTAGGCAGTCATGTGAAGCAGGAACCTGGTGGGGAGCATCATAGTGGGCTTTTTCAGCCACAAGTTACTGAACATTTCCCACTGCCTGAGACGCATGACCAATTTCATCAGAATTCTAGTGAAGACTGTGTGAGGAATGCTCAATATCTTTCTGTTTCATCTAGCCAGAATGATATTTGCTCCCCACTTTCTCAAAGCTCTCAACAGATGCAGCAATTTTTGCATCCACATCTATTAAATTCAAATTCTCAAAATCGTTTTAGCAGTCCAGCCGGAGCTCTATCAGATGCAACTTTGCAGGGTCAATGGCATCCTCAATCACAAGATAGAAATCACAGGCAAGGGAGCATTGTTCATGAGCAAAATGTTCAACATGATTTCCGTAAAAAGGTATCTGGTCATGATATAGTGCAGGGTGATAATTTACCTACGGAAGGATCAACAATTGGGCACTCCTTTGTTACTAGAACCAAATCTGAGCCTCCTAATCCCCTTAGTGCCACCTGCCAGAACAACAATAGTGCACGCCAATTTATAAATCAGCAGAGATGGCTTCTATTCTTGCGACATGCCCGTCGCTGTGTAGCTCCTGAAGGGAAATGTCCAGAACGGAATTGTGTCACTGCTCAGAAATTGTGGCAACATCTCGATAGATGCAATTCTTCTAAATGCACATATCCCCGTTGCCAGCCTACCAAGTTATTGCTTCATCATCATAAGAGATGTAGGGATCTAAACTGTCCTGTTTGTATTCCTGTCCGAGACTATATCCAGAGCCGAAAAAGCGTGCGTGCCCACAATGCATCTGATCCAAGTTTGCAAAAGTTAACCAATGGATTCCCTAAATCCTGTGATACTCCAGATAATTCCACTAGATATATTTTGAAAACTCTTCAGGCTACTGAAACTTCAAAAGATCTGCAATCTTCTCTTAAACGGATGAAGATAGAGCAGTCCTCTCAGTCTCTTGTTCCTGAGAGTGAGAGTTCGGCAGTTTCAACTTCTGCTATGAGTGAACGACACATGTCATTGGATGTGCAGTGCCAGGGTTATCAGCATGGCGATGATACTATGGCTGTTAAGCATGAGCTCGTAGATGTAAAAATGGATGTGCTGCAGAGCTCTACTCTTGAAAGCCATAGTGACTTGAAGGAGGCTAATGCAGAGAATAATTGCAGCCAAAGGTCTGATGGTGACCTTGTCACATATGATGAGTTTTCTAGTTTACCAAAGCAAGAGAATGTTAAAATTGAGAACGAGACAGAGTCAAGCATGCAAGATCCTTCAGTGCATGTCACTGAGCATGCAGCGGCCACCAAGTCTGGGAAGCCAAAAATTAAAGGGGTTTCACTAACTGAATTGTTTACTCCAGAACAAGTGAGAGACCATATCATTAGTCTCAGACAGTGGGTTGGCCAGGTTAGTTAACAACGTTTTGTCTTGTGTTGTTTTTATAGAGATACGTTAGAGAATATATTTATAAAAATGCAAATAAAATTTTATTGATATAAAAAAAATGTTTTATGTAAGACATAAAGTAGTTCATTTTAGGAACTTATAATGGATATATGTGAGTACATTAGGTTCTTCAAAAGATTTGTTTTGTATTGACATGTATCCATTATATGTTCCTAGCTGTTGAGAAATGGTCCATCTTCATTTAAGTTTTTTTTCTTGTACAAAAAATGGTATGTATATGGGTGCTAAACTGATGACAGGATCCAGTGCACTTTTCGATCTCATAACTTCTCTGTTTACTATCTTTTTCTCCAGAGCAAATCCAAGGCCGAGAAAAATCAAGCAATGGAACAATCAATGAGTGAGAATTCCTGTCAATTGTGTGCAGTTGAGAAACTCACTTTTGAGCCACCACCTATATATTGCACGCCATGTGGTGCACGTATAAAACGAAATGCAATGTATCATACAGTGGGTGCCGGTGATACACGACATTATTTTTGTATTCCGTGTTACAATGATGCTCGTGGAGATGTTATTGTTGCTGATGGGACTACAATTCCCAAGTCGAGGCTAGAGAAGAAGAAAAATGATGAAGAGACTGAGGAATGGGTATGTTCTGTTTGCAGTGAGCGTTAGCTGTGGTTGATTTTAGATAATTTTCTTATGCTTCATCTTTTAGTTTATTCAACCTGCCTGATGCTTTCTTTCAGTGGGTTCAATGTGATAAATGTGAAGCATGGCAACATCAGATCTGTGCTCTTTTTAACGGTCGAAGAAATGATGGTGGTCAAGCCGAGTATACCTGTCCAAATTGTTACATTCAAGAAATTGAAAGAGGAGAGCGCATACCATTACCTCAAAGTGCTGTTCTTGGCGCCAAAGAATTGCCTAGAACAATTCTTAGTGATCACATAGAGCAGCGGTTGGTTAGGAGATTGAAACAGGAAAGAGTGGAAAGGGCAAGGATTCAAGGGAAAAGTTATGATGAGGTAATTTCATATAACCGATCCTGACGTGTAAAAATGTCGGGAAGCATATTTTGTTAGTTATTTTACTTGTCTGTCTTCACTCTTCAGTATGATTTTTTGAATCATAAACTTATGTAAAATGAGAAAAAGGAACAGAAATTGTAACTATGCTTTGTGTACCTTATGATAGAATGCCATTTCGAACCTCTTGTGGCTTTGGATGAGGGCATGTCTTTCCTCTTAGTCTTTGTATTCCTTCTACCTTTCTATTTCTTTTATAACCATGAGTGTCCCGGTCAGCTTACGCACATCTCGACTAATCTCACGGAACAACCTGCCTGACCTTACAAAATTTGGGTATCAAGGAAACTCGTAAGAAATTAATTCCTAGGTAGGTGGCCACCATGGATTGAACCCTTGTCCTCTTAGAATTGAGACTATGTCTCTCTTTTACCACTAGCCTAATAGTTTCCTTCTATCTTTGTGTTCCTTCTATCTTTAAACCAATTGAAGATGGGAGTCTTTGATTTCGAAGGTGCCTTATCCTCCCAATTCTTTTGTATTTATTGTTTATTAGTTCTGAATCTTGTCATATTTTTCTCGTTGAAAAGTTATGAAGGAAACCATCATATCAAAGGGACAAGTGGTAAACCTAAATGTGTTTGAGATTATGAGTTCAATTGTGGCTACCTATAGAGATTATGAGATAACTGTGGACTTTTCTATGCTAAATGTCATAGGTTTAGGTTAGTTGGGTGAGTTAGTCAAGGTGTGGATAATTTGGCTGTGTGTCACAGTTAGGGGGGAAAAAACAACATAATAAGGTGGATATGATTTATCTTCCTGGATATTTGAAATAATTTGGTTATTGCAATTTTAGATTGTTAAAAGCACAATTATGAATTTTGGAAAAAAAGGGAAAAAAAAAACATAATTCTGATGTTGAAGCCCATCTTATAATTTTTGAACCAGTAACAACTTCTCGTAGATATGATAAAAAATTATAAGTGTTCAAGGATACTAACTCCAAAAGGGAGTAAAGAAGAAAAATAATAGGTGTCTCTTTGTTTGGCCTGGGTTACTTTGGTTTGGTCAGTCTCTTAGTTTCTTATGGGGCTCTGGATCCAAGTTGTTGTGCTTCTTCGTTGAAGTTGAAGGTTTTCTTCTTTTTGGCCTGTGTTTTTCATTAGTTGTGTTTATCTCCATTATTTATATTCTATTTGGAGATCTTATATTTTGGAGCAGTAGTCTATTTTCTCCTTCCATTATTTCAATGAAATTTTTGTTCTTTTTCAAAGAAGAAGAAAAAAAAAAAAAAAAGAAAAAGAAGAGAGAAAAAAAAATACAAAACAACACACAACTGTAAGAGATTAGTGAAAGAACTTTAAAGCCAATTATTATACTGGAAATTTAACAATATTTCTTTTCATTCTTTATTTAAAAAACGGTTGTCAAAACTGTTATTTTTTTATTTAAACAAATATTGTAGGGTCAAAACTGTTTTTTTTTTTAATTTAAACAAAGATTAATCGAGGTACGCATAAGCTGGTACACTCATGGATATTAAAAAACCTGTTATTTATTTATTTAATTTTTTTTTGTTACCACTGTCAAAACTAAATTCTTTACTCCAAGAATTGAAGGCAAATCTATATGATTGGATGAAATCTTGTAGGACATTAAAATTCTGGGCTATTCTTGGAGTCTTCTTTCCACTTTTTTGTTATTGGATTTGAGCCTTGAGGTGAAGTGCCCTGCATAATTTTTCTGATTTTCTCAGTAACCAAAGTGTGTATCGTCATTTTATTAAAATTAAGATAATATGATTGGAACCATTTGACATTTCTTTACCATCTTCAAATTCATGTTTCTCATAAAAAAAATATCATCTTCAAACCTTTTCTTGGTGGGGGGGGGGGGGTTTGTATTGTATTTTTGTATTTTTCCATTTTGTAACTACAATCTATCTTCTTGTGAAAATCACCAAGAGACATGATCTATTTTGACTGCTACTTGAACTTCAGCACATGTTAAGTTTCTTTAATTCACTTGTTCTATTGGTGTTGCTAGGTTCCTGGAGCTGATGGGCTTGTCATTAGAGTTGTTTCTTCTGTCGACAAAAAGTTAGAAGTTAAGCAAAGGTTTCTAGAGATTTTTCAAGAAGAAAATTATCCGTTTGAGTTCCCTTACAAATCCAAGGTACAAAAAAAGAAGCACGATGGACTATTATTGGGACTATTGTGTTTTTTAATTTCTAGATATATAGATATAATCTTCTAGTGTAACATGAGTTGCTAGGTAATTAGATGTCAGTGTCATCTGAAGATATCTTTTTAAAAATATTTTGCAGGCAATTCTATTGTTTCAGAAGATTGAAGGTGTAGAAGTGTGCCTATTTGGCATGTATGTTCAGGAATTTGGGTCTGAGTGTCAGTTTCCTAATCAGCGCCGTGTTTATCTCTCATACCTTGATTCAGTGAAGTATTTCAGACCTGAAATTAAGACATACACTGGAGAGGCTCTCCGAACTTTTGTTTACCATGAAATTCTGGTCAGTTTTATTATTTCAATACTCTTATCTAAAAAAGTATTATTTCATATACCTGTGAGTGATTTTAGTCATGTTCTTTGTTATTGAGTTATCTACAAGGACTAATGTGTTATATCCCTATTTTTTATCTTTTCAGATAGGATATCTTGAATATTGCAAAATCCGGGGCTTCACAAGCTGCTATATATGGGCCTGTCCTCCATTGAAGGGTGAAGATTATATATTATACTGTCATCCAGAAATCCAGAAAACACCAAAATCTGATAAACTTCGGGAGTGGTAACATTTATGGATACTATTACTATTTTCTCTAGTTTCAGATATAAGCAGCATTCTATTCCTTTTTCACTCCTTATTTGGCATGTTGTTAATTTCAGGTATTTATCAATGTTGAGAAAAGCTGCCAAGGAGAAAATTGTTGTTGATCTCACTAATCTATATGATCATTTCTTTGTCTCCACTGGTGAGTGTAAGGCCAAGGTTACAGCTGCAAGGCTGCCATATTTTGATGGTGATTATTGGCCTGGTGCTGCGGAGGATTTGATTTATCAACTTCGCCAAGAAGAGGATGGTAGAAAACAGAACAAAAAAGGAATGACTAAAAAGACAATAACAAAGAGAGCTCTAAAAGCATCTGGTCAATCTGATCTTTCTGGTAATGCGTCGAAGGATCTGCTACTAATGCATAAAGTAATCTCTCTTTTCTAGAACTTTCTTTTTTCATATTTTTATATCTGATGCTGCAATAAGATAATGATAAGCGTTAAAACATATTTAATAGAATTCCAAATGCGCTCCTAATAGTTTAAGTATAATTATTATTTTTAATCATAAATAGCAAAATGTAATTTGGACTGGCATGGAATTTGACTATGTCAAATCTTTGGACAAGTGTATCTATTTCTTCTTTTTAAAATTTTGGGCAAATTGCAAAATCCACTCCCGAAGTATGGGGTGGTTACAATTATACCTTTGAAATTTCAATTGTAAAAATTAAACCCTCAAATTTCTAGAAGTATAGAAACAGTATCTTTAAGGGGGTATTTGGCCCTTAAGTTGGTGGCGTGGGTTATAATGCCACTTTATGATTGAGGCTCCAAATATAATAGTGGTATTTACAAATATTTATAACTTATAATTATCTACAGTGTTACTATTTCAAATCCCTCTTTGTTATCGTGTTTACTATTTTCTATTCTTACTCATCATTTCTTTCCCTCTTGTTACAGTGTTTACTATTTCCTACCTAGACTAAAATAGTCTATATCCCAAACACAGACTATTATAACCCATACTAAAATAGGTTGCACCCCAAACACAGATTATTATAACCTATAGACTATTATAGCCATGGACTATAATAACCAACTCAACGCATCAAATGTCCCTTAAACTTTCAGGTACGATTTGACAAATGTATAAATTAACCCTCAAACTCTCATAGATGTGAAAATTAAATCCATTTTACTCGATATTTTTCTCATATTTCTTCTCTCTAATTTTTCTCTCTACCTTCCACCTCTCCCTCCCTGGGTCATTCCCTTTCCTCCAGTCACCCACTTTCTCTCTACTTGAAGGCAAGGGAAGCCTTCAAACAAACAAAAAGAAGCCTACCTGTCAAGATGATTGATGTCATCTTGAAAGTCATCTCCAAAAATTAACCTGTTAATCCTGTGGCTTATCCGAAGAATATTATAAATAAATGAGACATGTTACCTTAAAAGAAATATAGCAAATTTCTTATTTCAAACTAGTCCCTTACATTAAAAGTATCCCACTGAAATGATGTTAATGGATTATGTATCCGAACAAACGATAACTGAAGGAAGGGAATGACCAAGGGAGGGAGAGGTGGAAGGTAGAGAGAGAAATATTGAATAAAATGGATTTACTTTTCACATCTATTATGAGAGTTTTAGCCTTAAGGGTTGGTTTTTTTACATTTATTATAGCTTTAGGGTTTAATTTGTACACTTGAAAGTTTAATTTTTACAGTTGAAAGTTAAGGGTGATTGTTACCACCATCAAGGATGATTTTTGCAATTTGTCCCAAAAAAGTTTATTGACATTTGGGCAGCCCTTGGTCAGTTGGCCGTGTTTCTTTAGGCCAAATTTTAATTTGCTCTTTCACACCTTGTAGTATCATGTTTTCATTTTTTTTTCTGAACACGTTTTTGTATTCTTTTAATTATGAACGCATTCTTATGATTAGATGTTATGCTGGCAGAGAGTTCAATTTTGCAAATTGTAAAATTACGAGTATAAAAAACATTTTTTTTAAGGAGATAAAGCAATCAATTTAATGGAAGTGGGTCGTGCTTACAACTTTACATGTATGTATATATATTAGAAAGTTTTGTCTGTTTTAGATAAAATGAAATAGCATATTCTGTTCTGCAATATATTATTTATTTGGGTGCAATTTTAATTGTGATGCTCCATTGAGATGGTATCAAACCTATTATCTCAAATTGATATCTGTTATTTCTCCAGCTCGGTGAAACTATTTCTCCCATGAAGGAGGATTTTATCATGGTTCATCTACAGCACGCTTGCAGTCACTGTTGTATTCTTATGGTATCTGGAAGTCGTTGGGTTTGCAATCAATGCAAAAACTTTCAGCTTTGTGATAAGTAAGTGCTACGAATTATCTCTCGATTCTTTTCTGGTTTTTCACCTTGGCTAGATTGAAGTCAATTTCTGCTTTTAATTTGATAAGCAGTAAAAAAAACAAATCCATTTGTAAACCTAAATCATTCTCTCCTTTCACCAAACCAATAATTATCAACCTCTTCTTTACCTGAACCTTTTTTTTTTTTTAAATTTTAATTTCTGTATTACAAATGCAATTTTATCTTTAGTATTAATATTTATTTCTTTATTGAATCGAAGATCAAGATTTTATCATTTTACAATTATTTTTAGAGCCATCAATTGAAGAACTTAAAGTAGTCTTTATTTGATGGTTTTTATGGAAATACATGTGACTTCCCATGTTGTTGTTGTTATTATTATTATATCCCCCATGGAAGTCTGGTAGAGAAATTCCATTAAAAGCCACTACTTATTTTACAAAATAAATAATAACAATAATAATATGACGGGGTGATATTACAAAAGAAGAATGTCACATAAAAGTATCTTACAAAAGAAGGGAAAAAAATTCTGAAGCGAAAAAAGTTATAATCATCCACAGGTAGTATATTTTTCAAGCCATCAATTTTTATGGATTTTTTTTTTTCTTAATCTTGTGTTCAACAGTAATTGGTGAGTGCCAATTAACCTGAATTTATGAACTTTATAATTGTTCTTTTACATTTTTTTTCCGTTCAAAACCAACAGGTGAATGCTGCAAGGTGATGTTTTCTTTGTCCATTGCCAGCTATTCGCTGCAGTTTTGCGATCTATTATTACTATTATTATTGTATAATTTTTATAGTTTTGTAATTTACTTGGTAGTTGATAGTGGTTTCTAGATATTTATATATGTTTATATCGATATGAATTGGAAGTCATGTCTACTATTGAAGGAAACTAGGGAATATATTTGTTTTGGGAGTTTTGTTTTCATTAAAGCAATGGGACGATGTTCGGTTGTTTATTCATTTTTTTAAAGAAAAAAAACAAAAGATACTAAGTTTTTTTTTATTAAGAGAATGAAAAGAGACCTCTAAAATATAAAGAAATCAAGCAAAAGAAAATTCTGAAAATAGAATAACCAAACATGAATGGGAGAGTTTCATTATTTCTTTTTTAGTTGCTCTCTCTTTCTTTGTACCTTTTTCATTTTAAAGTTTTTTCCCCTTTAAAAAGAAGAAAATAGAATAACCAAAAGTACAAAGAAAGAGATAACAACTAAAAGGAAACAATGAAACTCTCCCAGTTCATGTTCAGGGGTTGGATGGAGTAGCTCTTAAAGCATTCAGATAATGAGAACCATGAAGAAGACTTTAAGTGGGCTGAATCAAAGCACTCAAAATGTGACTGAGAAGAATCCTTAAATATGCACCGATTTCTTTCGTTCAATGACAACAAAAAAGAGACCTTTTTTTTTTAATTACATTTTTATAATGTAAGAAACAAGGAATTTTTTCATTCTAAAAGTCAAGGCACTAAAAGTAGAAATGGGAAGATAGAGCACCAACCAACCATACCAGTTCACATCTATTTCCTTTGTTTAGTTGAATTTTTGTGGTTCTTAACTTGGTTATTGATTATGGTAGTGGTGGATCTGGATAATCTGAATATGGTGTTTCTTTTTGCTTTCCCTGACATGATGGTTTGGTTGCAGGTGCTATGAGGCAGAACAAAAACGTGAAGAAAGAGAAAAACATCCCATAAATCAAAGAGAAAAACACACCCTCTATCCTGTATGTTTTTGATTTCCATGATATTCACCATTTTTGTATATTTGTTGATTTAACCGTTACCTACAAAAATTTCATTCTGTCCAATCAAGGCACAAAAATGTCTTAAAGCATTAATATAGCTTTCATCTGTTTATTTATTTTTACTTTGGAATTAATGAGTTTGCTGAAATGAACTCTGCAGGATGAAATCAACGGCGTACCTGTTGATACCAAAGATAAAGACGAGATTCTTGAGAGTGAATTTTTTGACACAAGGCAAGCATTTTTGAGTTTGTGTCAAGGAAATCATTATCAGTATGATACTCTTCGGCGAGCTAAGCATTCTTCAATGATGGTCCTTTATCATCTTCATAATCCAACTGCTCCGGCATTTGTCACAACTTGCAATCTATGTCAACTGGATATAGAAACTGGTCAAGGTTGGCGTTGTGAGGTCTGCCCTGATTATGATGTATGTAATTCCTGTTACCAAAAAGATGGAGGTATCGACCATCCTCATAAGTTGACTAATCATCCTTCTATGGTTGATCGAGATGCACAAAATAAAGAAGCTCGGCAACTACGTGTCTTGCAGGTTTGTGGATATTTTCTTGTTATTGCATTAACTCTTGACATTTTATCTTAATCTAGACATATTCTTGTCACTGCACTTTACTGCATATTCTATTAATGTTAAACTAACCTGCATGCTCTATGGTATGCAACATCCTTCTTGTTGGCTTTTCAACTATGTGCCACTTCAGGTTTTCTTGATGTTGTGGAAAGAACGTCTATGCATTTAGTAGTCCCAATCTTTTCCCAACTTCTAGAAACTAAATGTAGAACAAGAAAAATGTCATGCTTCATGTTCAGTTTATGATTACTTTATTTTTAGTAGTATTTTGTGATGATTAGCTAAATGTTCATCTTATTAGATGATTTGATCAAGAAGTGAACAACTAAGCATTTCAGTGCTGTTTGATTCGTTCTTTTTCACAATACTATGAAGGCTTGTTCTTAATGTTTGTGTTGTTTTAATTAGCAGGTGCTGGATGTATAGTTCAGGTCTTTTAGATTTTTTTTAATACCTACTATATCCTACTGTACTTTGAGTTTTGACTAAAATTCGATTGTTGTCCTGGTCTTTAGTTGGGTGATTTTATTGTTATTATTTATTTCTATTATGATCATTGCTGTTCTTTTGGCTCTTTCGCATCTCTGTTTCTTATAAAAGACAATCTTATGATCATTGATTCATTATTTTGTTTGTTTGAAGTCAATGGCCTACTTGGGAAGGTTATTGAGGGAAAGGGATAAGATCATAAGAAAAACGTGTATCAGAAAGAAGAAAGGAAAGGGTGGTTGGCAAATCCAACCCAAAGATTCGTGGTCTATTCATTGTTTAGGAAACTGGGGAAAGAGAAACTCCAATTCTATTCATTGTTTTCGATCTTTAGGGCATAAGGTTACCTTCTTCCCCTGCAAAAGCTTCGTGTTATTATCTCTTTGTTATGGGCTTCTTATTCATGTACTGCGAGAAACTCCAATTGCATTGCCGACTGTAAAATGGGTATCTGGTCAAACAACTGAAAACATTAACCTGCATTCAATTTGAAATCTACCTTTTTCTCCTCAGAGTTGGAACATATTCCTTTTCATTATATTAGTGAGAAGGAAAAAAAAATTGAAATCTATCTTTTCAGATTCTTTAAAAGTTTCTTCTCTCTCCACATTTCTTAAGTTGAATAAATCCAAATTCCTTGACTTAGTTTCTCTAATATAGTCTGTCAGCCGTGTCACCTGTTCTTGAGTAGTCTCAATCTTTAAGGCATCGTTTGGTAACCATTTCATTTTTCGTTTTTGGTTTTTGAAATTTAAGCCTATTTCTTCTCCATTGCTTCCAATGGTTTGCATCTTTATTAAGTATAAGTTGAATTCTTAGTCAAATTTTAAAAACAAAAATAAAATTTTAAAAGCTACTTTTTCCAGTTTTCAAAATTTGGCCCAGTTTTTTTAAACCAATTGATAAAAAGTAGATAAAGAAAGAAATTTAGAGGTGGAAGTAGTGTCTATAGGCTTAATTTTCATAAACAAAAAATAAAAAACCAAATGGTTATCGAACGGGGTCTAAATTATTTAATCTGTATAACCTTCATGACATCTTGAGGGTACTTATTGTAAAGTCAGGATTCTTTTTGGCTTTTTGTCATTGATATAGGGACAATGATTTATTTTCTTATTGAATCGTCTCTGGTACAATAGAGAGATCGCCTGGGGATATTATGATGAGATGCAGGATTCCAGCTTACAGGATAAATTTGATGATGTTCCTAGCAGAGTCGAACATTTGTTTTTTTGGAAAAGAAACATGGATGCAAGATCCATGAGGATTACAAAAGCCAAAAAAGCTTTCCCAATTGTAAGACGGAAGCAATAAATTACAAGGTCAAAGATCACTTCAAAGAGACACTCTTTATCCAGAAAGGCTCTTTGATTTCTTTCCTTTCAAAGGACCCAAAAGTAGGCTCTAGATATGTGCATCCACAACAAAGCTTTGGCTTTCCTAAAAGGTTAGCCTAAAAGGAGAGTGGTGAGGAGATCAGACCATCCAAAAGTTTCATTAACTCTGCTCCAAAATTTCCAGGCAAACGAGCAATGTATGAAAAGGTGCCTTCTGATATTCATCATAACTGTAGCACCAACTAGGGGATCAGACCATCATAATGAAAAGCTTTGGCTTTCCTAAAAGGTTAGCCTAAAAGGAGAGTGGTGAGGAGATCAGACCATCCAAAAGTTTCATCAACTCTGCTCCAAAATTTCCAGGCAAACGAGCAATGTATGAAAAGGTGCCTACTGATATTCATCATAACTATAGTGTCACAATCGCTCTTTCGGAAGCTTCTCTTAGCGATTGTGCGGCACTTGTTCCCGCTCACGAACAAGCCAGCCAACTCGATTACGGACTGCCGATGGCACACCGAGTGCCTCTTGCAACCTCCACCCCCGTTTTAGGGAAAACGGTTTTAGAAAACGGGTTTGGAGAAAAGGTTTTCGTAAGAAGATTTGTGAGTGTGAATAAAGAAAGAAAGATTGTAGTAGACTAGAAAGCAATAAGCAACAACAACGGCTTTATAGAGTACTACTCCGGGTATGAGGAAATGATGGTTAGTCTTATCCCCATATAGTGCATTCTGAACAAAAAGCCAACTGGCGCCCTTGCATATGCAAAAGGGCGAGTGGTCACTTACAATGAAAATGTAAAGAAAGCAAGCTAACTAAACTAATACAATATAGGACATGAAAATATGCTAGAAGGGGGTTGGATTGGGCATGCGGCCATGGGCAACAGGCCCTGGACAAGCATGACCGTTACATTCTCCCCCACTTAATTGGTTGACGTCCCCGTCAACCGACCTTGTTCAAAACCTGCGATGGCCGGAGCTGCATTCTTCAAGTCTTCGGTCCGCTCCCAACTGATCTCTTCATCGGGGAGATCCTTCCATTTCACCAAAAACTCTGTCAGTTCTCGTCTGGGTCTTCCACTACGGCGCGTACGTTTACCCAAGATTTGTGCAACTTCTTTCTCAGCAAAACTCTTCATCGTGACTGATGGGCGCCTTAGCAAGTTCCGCTATCCATCCTCGGGTTCGGGATGATAGGGCTTCAGGAGGTTCACACCGATGACAGAATGAATCTTCATCCATGAGGGTAGCTGAACCCTATATGAGGTTCTCCCGACCTTCTCAATTACCTCCACTGGACCTTCATATTTCCTTACTAGCCGTTGGTCTCTCTGGCCTCGGAACTGAAACTGTCCCGGTCGTAGCTTGATCAGGACCTTGTCTCCAGCTTGAAACTCAAGGGCCCTCTGCTTCTTACCAGCCCATTTCTTCACTCTCCTTGATGCTCTTTCCAGGTAGGCGCGAGCTATCTCAGGGGTTTTGCTCCACTCTTTAGTGAAGTTATGTGTCTGAAGACTTTTGCCTGCATAAGGGTGGTCCACCAAGTGTGGCCTGAGTGGCTGTCTGTCGCACACTTCGAGGGCCGCCTTTCCGATCGCGGAACTCTGCTGGATATTGAAGCTAAGTTGAGACATACCTAACAACTCGTCTGACTGTTTTCGACGCCCAGCCAATTCGGGCGGGGCCATCTGATATGCCTTCCTGGCAGGCGGCTTTGCCCCTGGCAACAACTCGACCTCATGGTCAATCACCCTTCGTGGGGGTAGGGACTTGGGCAAGCTTCTCGGCCTGACGTCCTGATACTCTTCCAAGACAAATAGATCGTCTTGGGGGATCTCCTCTTCAGTGGACTCAACCGATTCTACTGGGATGGTCATGAACGTGGGTTCGTCGTGGCCCGGGCCCCTCTTCAACTGGAGGGCTGAGATCATTCTCACTCCATTTGGCCGCTTGATACTGGCTTGGACTACGGTCGGTGTAGATCCGGTAATGACTAAGCATTTGGCGAGGGGCACTGGTATGACTTTATGTTCAAGTAGGAATTCCATCCCCAGTACCACATCAAAATCATCCATCTTGACAATCACGAAGTCGACGAGGCCCTTCCAGTCTCCTAACTTTACCGGAGTTCTCTTCGCTATCCCCGAAATCGGTAGGGCTGCGGAATTCACAGCTTTCATCTTTCCTGCATCTCTTTCCCAATTCAAGTTCAGGCGGCGAGCTTCCGTTTCCGCCATGAAGTTATGGGTAGCCCCAGAGTCAACCATAGTGGTTTTGGCCGATCTTTGGTTGACCCAAGCGTCCACATACATGAGACCTTTCTCTAGTGGCTCCGTCGCCTTTCCCATATTCTTCTGGAGTGCAGACAGAAATTTCAATGCCCCCATCCTGGGATTCTCAATTTCTGCCGCTGGCTCGGTTACCGTCTCCTCTAGTTCGGCCTCGTCTCCGGAGGTAGAGGCTAATGTGGCTTGAAAAGCATTGAACGCAGTTTGATTTGGACATTCACGCGCCCTGTGTGGCCCCCTACATATGAAACAAGACAGGGGGCGATTGTAATTGTTATGCTGTTGTGGCGGCCCCCGCCAGTTGCTTCCTGATCTCGGTTGGAATGATTTACGATCCCCCCCTGTGTTCTTGTCTCCTCCCCCAGGCCTGGGAGGACTGGAACGACTGTTTCTGTTTTCCTCATTTGAGGTAGTTGATTGCTTCCTCACATCTTGTGAGTCAGTGCTAAGGTCGTATAGTCGTTCAGCTGCCGCATAGGCAGAGGGGAGATTCTGTACTCCTTGTTCATATAGTTTTGCTTTCGCCCACGGTTTCAGCCCCTCCACAAAGCAAAAGACCTTGTCTTTTTCGGACATATCTCGTATGTCCAACATGAGTCCTGCAAACTGTTTTACATAGTCCCTGATGTTACTTGTTTGCTTTAGCTCTCTGAGTTTTCGTCGAGCCAAGATCTCAACATTTTCAGGGAAGAACTGCGAGCGAAGTTCTTGTTTCAATCTATCCCAAGTATCAATAGTGCAACGTCCTTCCTGTATGTCTGTAAATCGTGATCTCCACCACAGTTTTGCATCTTCAATTAGATGCATCGTTGCTATTGTGACTTTCGACTCTTCAGTCACTGTGTTCGTCGCCTTGAAGTACTGCTCAAGGTCGAAGATAAAATTTTCCAGGGCTTTCGCTTCTCGCACCCCACAGAAGGGTTTCGGTTCTGGGATTTTTATTCGGCTTACTGCCACTGCGCCCCCAGGTGGGGCTTGGTTCCCTACCGCTCGGATGGTGAGATTCACCCTCGCACTCACATCCGCTATCTCGGCTCTGACGACATCCAGGGCCGATCGAAAGTCTTCGGATAGGTCGGTTACCATCTGAAGTATTGCTTTTTGGGAGCTGTCCAGCTCTTCGACACGCTCCTCTATGTGGGCAACAGAACCCGAGGAGCTATCGCCTCGTTCAAAAGTTGCCGGACCGTACTGTTTTGGTCTCGAGGGTCTCTACCCTCATCATCAATTCTCTGACGGGTAATCCGTCTAGGCGGCCTACCACCGCATCAATTCCATCGGCTTTCTCGGCAACTTCTTGTAGCCGAGTCTCAAGGAAACGAACATTATCTGGGACCTCTCTCAGGTAGAGCATTTGTTCTTCCATCTCTACCAATCTGTCCACATGGGACTTGTTCAGGTTCTTCGTCGCCGACATGATCACTGATCTTCCCTCTATAAGCCAACCTTGGCTCTGATACCAACTGTCACAATCGCTCTTTCGGAAGCTTCTCTTAGCGATTGTGCGGCACTTGTTCCCGCTCACGAACAAGCCAGCCAACTCGATTACGGACTGCCGATGGCACACCGAGTGCCTCTTGCAACCTCCACCCCCGTTTTAGGGAAAACGGTTTTAGAAAACGGGTTTGGAGAAAAGGTTTTCGTAAGAAGATTTGTGAGTGTGAATAAAGAAAGAAAGATTGTAGTAGACTAGAAAGCAATAAGCAACAACAACGGCTTTATAGAGTACTACTCCGGGTATGAGGAAGTGATGGTTA
Source organism: Benincasa hispida (assembly GCF_027475165.1). Classification (NCBI taxonomy): domain Eukaryota; kingdom Viridiplantae; phylum Streptophyta; class Magnoliopsida; order Cucurbitales; family Cucurbitaceae; genus Benincasa; species Benincasa hispida. The sequence goes on along the minus strand of NC_143488.1, from coordinate 11,185,947 downwards.
GTCTTATCCCCATATAGTGCATTCTGAACAAAAAGCCAACTGGCGCCCTTGCATATGCAAAAGGGCGAGTGGTCACTTACAATGAAAATGTAAAGAAAGCAAGCTAACTAAACTAATACAATATAGGACATGAAAATATGCTAGAAGGGGGTTGGATTGGGCATGCGGCCATGGGCAACAGGCCCTGGACAAGCATGACCGTTACATATAGCACCAACTAGGGGAATGGTCTTTGAAGGAGGTCTTTGGTGTTGATGGCTTTGTGTGATTTAATCTTGTTTGTGTATTGATCTTCCCGAATAGCTCTAGCCAAGGATGGCAGCTCCAAGAGTGATTTGATCCAAGTTGGATCTTCATATTGGATAATAGTGATCTGATGGAGAATGTGCCATTTGGAGTTTGATTGAGTAGCCATATCCATGGATCTTCCCTTTGTGAGAGAATGCTCGGGTAGGGTTGAAATGAGGTCCGCCCACTTCAAGGCCTCTCCATCTTACAAATTTGCAATATCTCAATGTTGTGTGATATGTATAGCATGGCCGTGGTACAGTTTTCTACTTGTACCGTCATTTGAGAATGTTTGTGATACTCATTATTCCTCTAATCTCAATTTTTGGCAATCACCTTGACCGTTGAAATATTACATTCCATTTTTCTTTTATTCAATGTGGTCTTGCATCATGAATTTTTTGTTTCATTATATATGCCTTACTTTTGTTAGTTTGATGTTGCAGCTTAGGAAAATGCTGGATCTTCTGGTGCATGCATCTCAATGTCGTTCTTCACTTTGTCAATATCCAAATTGTCGGAAGGTGAAGGGGCTTTTTCGACATGGGATACAATGCAAAACACGTGCATCTGGTGGTTGTGTTCTCTGCAAAAAAATGTGGTACCTCCTCCAACTACATGCACGAGCTTGCAAAGAATCTCAATGCCACGTGCCCCGTTGCAGGTAATTTTGACATCATTTTCTTTTTCATTTTTGGTTTTATGCATTCGTGAAGTTATTTATATTGTGTATAATAATAATAATATCCGTCCTTGTTGCATATATGTATTAACCGTGTGGTAACTGAGATTAGAGAGGTTGAATTTTTAATGTACTCCAGAGATCTCAAAGAGCACTTAAGGCGGCTGCAGCAGCAATCTGACTCACGGAGAAGAGCAGCTGTGATGGAAATGATGAGACAGAGAGCTGCAGAACTGAACAATACTGGGTAACCAATTTGTAGGTTTATATTACTATCATTGAAGATGGGAGGTTGGAAAAAATTTGAAGCCACTCTTGAAAGAGCACTGCTGGGAAGGAATCAGGCAGTGAGTGGCAGACAGCACAGATGGAAGCGGTAGACCTTTACACTCAACATCTTGGTCAAATATTCAGCTTTAGGGAACAATTCTTTTATTCTATATCTACCACTTGATTTTTCCCGAATAGAAAAAAGCCAAGTGAGACCCGAGCAGAGCAGCTGCCATCTTCTTCATCCACCACTAACATTGCTTCTAAGTTCTCATCGATATTTTTCCTTTACTGTAAAATACCATCTTCCGGTAACATGTGTACCCAGTCCCATGTTTATAAGATTCAATAATTAGCTTCAGGAAATGCCCCAGGACATACATTTTCTTGTATAATTTGGCTTCTACATTATTTATAGATGAACAACTTTGATTTCTACCATTACCGTGGTAGATTTGAAGCATTATTTTATGCTATTAGCAAATGTGGATTGCTATACAGATCAATTACAATATCTCATCAAAACCCAAACCAACACGCCCAGGCATCTGTGTACTTGTTATCTGTTGAATTTTGAAGGGAGTTAAGTTTATATACCTAGCTAGAGGCCGACTCAAGTAGATCAACAATCCAATCACTTAATGGTAGAGATTGTACATTTAATAACTTTATTGATGTATTCATTTTGTTTATGGAAGTTATTGGAGACCTTATCCACGTTGGAATGATTCGGAGAGCAGAATAATAACTATTTAATAACTTAGGTATCTGCATTTTAATTTTTGCAATTTTTAACTTTTGTTCAATTTTATTAAATCACCCACTATTTTTAACAAAAAATAATAATATAATAAAATAAAAAAAGAAGAAACAAATATTCCTAGCTTGCTAATTTTAACGAAAGTCAAAACTCATTATTGATCAATAACTATAAATTATGGAGTAAATCTTTCACAAGTCACACACGTATATATAACAAACACATGTTTTATAATTCATCAAACGTACACGAGCGTGTTATTTTGTATGATTCTTCAAAGTTCAAACAAAGGTTTGCAATGTTTATTCAAGTTTAAGATTAAAATTGTCAAATGGCGAGCTTTAGCTAATAACAATTAACAATGCAAATTTTGGATAAAAAAGTAAGGGATAATTCTTTTATTTCTACTTTTTCGTTTCTTTTCTTTTCTTTTTTTCCCCATGAAACATTGGTTTTTGTCATCTGTTAAATAATTAACTTTTTAAAACATTATACATTAATATATGTTAAAAAAACAGTGAAGAAAATATTTAATTGTAAGATTAGGATATGTTTGGTAACCATTTAAGCTTTCTGTTTTATTTATTTATTTAATGGAAACAATTTTTTTTAATCTATTCAAATTTCAATTTTTAAAATCTAACTATTTGAACATTTTCTTTTAATACTTTAATATGTTGTTTTAATTTATCTAATTTTTATGAGGATAGTTTGTAATGTCGAGCCCAAAATTATATATTATTTTCATTTTTTCAACTAAAAAAAATAATATGTGATTTTGATTTTGTTTCTTTCCTTTCTGAGGTCCCTTTGAAGACACAAGATTCGTATGTTAGTTTGTTTATTTTATTTTATTTTATTTACGTGGGATATGTTCTGTTGTCTTTACATGAAAAATAATGGCTTAACTAATACAATCACATTGCACCATTTTTTTGTTTTCTATTTTTTTTTAATTGAAACTCATGTTATCTTGTTAATTTGAACATATCACTTAAATTAACATGCTAGTTGAGTCAACATTGGTATCATCCAATTGAGCTAGTTTGATTTGAGTATAGAATTTTGAGTTAAATTTGGACTTTTTTACGATCATTTTGAGTTGATGTCATGATGAGTATGGAACCATATCCGACTGATTTGTCTTTGGTTTATTAGATGAAGTAAAATGTGGCAATATTGGTGTTACATTTGTCACTTTTTTTTTTGGTATATTACGTGAAGAACAATACTCGTTCACTTTTATTTATACAAGGCTTTAAATTTCTGGAAGATAGTTGATATTGTCTAGGATATTGGAGATAGCAAGACCCCATACTTGATCATTTGAAGCTTATTTAAGTCACTCCAATAATTTTCATAGATTTGATAAGAGCACATCCATGAGTCGTGAGCCTATTCTTTTCATGATTATGGAATGGCGGGGAATGGATTGGTTAAACATCTTAAGCGTGACCTTTTATTTCTTGATTCATCCCCTTTTTCTAAGCTCTTGAACTGAAGTCAGCTAGCTAGAGACACAAGTCGTGCACATACTTGCATAATTAAATCGTCCTTTGTGTTCAACTTTTATCCAAAATAGGCCCATTGATAATGGTATTCTCATGAATCAATATTCATTCGGTAGTGCGCTCAGTGCTTGTGCATGTTTACAAGATTTGAAATTGGCCCGAATCCATAATTTAATATATAGGTGAAATTACTTATCAGATGTGTATATGGGCTCTGCTCTAGTATATATGTACTCTAATGTGGAAGAGTTGATTGTGTTAAAAGTGTTCGATGGAATGACTATGAGAAGTAGAGTTTCCTGGAATAGACTTGCTCACGTGTTATGAAGAGAATGGTCCAGTTGATGAGGCTCTTAAGATTTTTGTTGAGATGAACGAATATGGGGTTGGACCTAGCGAGGTAACTCTTTAAGAGCAAGTGTTGTTAGTGCATGTGCAACTATCTCGGCAATCAAAGAAGTCAGCAGATTCATGCTCGAGTTGTGAAATGTGATGAATTTAGAAACGATCTTATTTTAGGAAATGTGTTGCTTAATACGTATGCTAAATGTAATAGAATTCACGAGGCTAGAATAGTTTTCGATTTGATGCCAATTAGAAGTGTGGTGTCTGGAACTGGCTGCAAGGATTAGAGATTAGGGGCTAGGCGTGGTGCTGCTTGTAGGGGTAGGCATAGGCGGGCAACTTATATAAGAGGTGCGTTGGTCCATAGAGGTTAAATGGGGCTGTGTTAGGCGGACAAGCCGCCATGGAAGGGGTGCCTAAGGATGGGCGAGGAAGGTAGTGGTTGTGCGTGCGTTGGTCGAGAGGGGGTTGGTGTGAACGCAAGACTTATGCGTTAAGGTGAAGAAGTGGAGTTCAACTTAATCACTCGGTTAGTGGGTTAAGTGGCATCATTAGAAGCCTTAACACGAGTTAGTGGCTTAGGTGTCACTGAATTAAGCTCCTTAGTCATACAAAGTCGGTGTATAAATAGGAGTTGAAGACGAAGGACTCAGTTTGGCCAATTTCTCTCGTGCCAAGGCTGTGTATTTGCATTCAAAGTGTGCTTCAATCAGTGATGAAGGAAACTTGAGGTCGCCAAGAACAAATTCCTACGAATTTATGTTGAAAACTTGAAGAAATTGAAGAGTGTTCCAGATTCCTGGTCTACTAATCAAGCTGAAGAGATTGGAAGATTTTGAGCTTATCAAGAGGTTGGAAGCTCAAATTTTAAGGTAAGAAAGTTAATATGTTTAGGAAGAATTTATTAGAAGGAAATTTTATAAGATAATGTTTGGATTTTAGGTTACAAGGGTTGGAAATTAAATATGAAAAATGTTGTGGATAAACAAGTAGATAGCTGCAACCGAGGGGTAAGCAAGCAACTTGACAAGGCAGGATAACACGTGAGTGTGTGCGGGAATTAGCGAGGGTGTGTGTGCAAGGTGAAGCGTTGAGGTCGTGCGATGGAAGGGTGTCATTGTCAAGTACGTGTGAGGTCTGACGCTCATCAAGTGCCCATGTCTAGAAGGTGTGTGCGTATCCTAGCGCCTACCCAAGTGCCTATGTGCGTGTGCCTTATGTCCAACCAACCGAGTTGTACGTTAAACGACTAAGTTTTGGGTGATGCGTTGGAAGGAAGACAAGTGTTGGTAGGCTTGTAGAGAGGATTATTGCTTTTAAAATCTTGTTGTGCTAAACTTTATGTGATTATAAGACCTGGTGTACACTTAAGCTCAATGGACAATGCGCTAAACTAAATATGCGCTAATGCATGCAAGTATGTGCTCCGATCACAAGTTTTCTTTTGACTTACCAAGTATAAAAAGGTCACAAGTTTCTTGGAATGATCTAAGTTGAACATGGGAAAATTGTAACTAAAAGATTTGCATGATAATATGTTTTGGGGCGAAAACTAACAGTGTACGATAAAGGGAGAAATCATGTGATAGAGACTATATTATGACTATCTAAACAAACTAAGAGTAGATAGAAACTAGATTTGAGAATGCTACGATAATTAGTAGCTTTTGACGTGTATGGAAATGAATGGAGAAGATAGGGTTTGGGGGAAGCCAATATCAAGTCCCTAAGTTGACATCAAGAGTAATCTAGGATCATATTATCCGTTCATTGCACACCTCTCGGTAGCCAGCCACATTTGTCACATCTCTATGATGCATGAATGATGTTGTTAGTCATAAGTTTATTTTTATCTCTAGAATCACTTCTTACTTTGCTTAGTGAGTTCCACAACTACTTACCCTTTGGGACAGTTGATTATAGCTACTTGATTCAATGAGTGATCATAAGCAAGCATTTTCATAACCTCACATTAATCAAACAAGATTAACTCTTTGAACTCTCAACTTAGCTCATGATATTGAACTTTCCCTTTACCTTGTAGAGAATTAGTTACTCATGGTAATAAAGGAGAAGATGATAAAAAGAGAGAAGACAATGGATGTAGTCATGATGCATAGAAATTGTTGGGGTTGATGTCCTAAATCTCATAGGGTCGTCCTATAGTTTGTAATTGTTTTGTACAAACATATTATTTATCTAATAAAATATATAATGTTTTATTTGATATTTAGTTGTATTAAACCCACAAACAAATAAACTAACATCCAAGGTTATTTTGTAACTTAAACATGTATGTAGAGACATACAGGTGGATCATGTTTAAATGATAACCTAAACGGTTTGTAGTAGATGGATAAGATTGGATACCTTATCTTGGTGCCACTACGAGTACGACCCACTCTGTAGATGTTATAATTGTTGTAAAGTGCTACAAATGATCTAATCCTGATCATTCACGTGGAGACATGTGAGTGGGGGTATTCTATACAAAGGAGTTTGTATAAAGATCGGACCATGAAATGTTTAGTCCTATTATATAACACCCTTCATAATAGAGACTTACATTTCACCAAGATGACTATAGGTCACATGACCTGAATCTTGAGTGAGTTGTGAATTCCTACCTATGAAGGTGATCTTTTGATTTGTATGGGAGAGAGTGGCCAAATCGCCGCCTCAACAAGCCTACCATTTTGGGGATTCGTCTGATTGGGGAGTTGGAAATATAATTACACAAAAAGTTCATCCTTCCCTAATTTCAGGGTAAGTAGATAAATTGCTCCTTTAAGGGCTGATTACGAAGCTTAAACAATGTGACGCCACATCCTCTCTTGGCTTGAGAGGGGCTTGGTCATAGTTGGACTATGATTTATTGTTCATTACAGGAATCAGTGGTACTTAAGGAGTTGGATGTAACTATAGGGGTAAAACAGTAATTTTGGCCTAGTTGTACTTATGAGCAATTTGGGTCATCGTACTGTTGATTGGTTATATCCAATGGACATAGAAATATATCTATAGCGCGAAGAGTGCATCTGATGGTTTTTAATAGAGTGCCCGTCAGTTAACGGATGATGAATAATTTAATTAAAGAAGTTTAATTAATAATTCACATACCGTTGGAGCTTCAAGCTACAGGTCCATGAGGTCCTATCTGTAGCTCAACGAGAATTAATGAAAATCAACTTTTGGATTTTTGAATTGTTCAAATTGATTGAGGGAATTAATTATATGTGATATAATTAATCTAATTATATATGACATAATTACTATAATGTATTTGATACATTATAATATAAAGTTTAATTGAGAGAACTTAAATATTTAAATATGATTTTAAAATATTAATTATGTGAATTAGATTCATATAATTAAATTTAATATAAATGAGATTTATATTAAATATCGGTTTTGAGAGAATTAAACTATAGGTTATATTGTGTTGGATACAATATTAAATTATAGGTTATATGTTATATTTGATATAACATGTAGTTTAATATATATTATATGATAAAGTGGTTATCATATAATTATATATTAAAGTTTTTATCAAAATTAATTTTATTTTTTATTTTTTATTTTTTTTAAAACAATTTTAGGGAGGGAGTTGTAACTCCCTCACCCTTTTTCTCTCTACATCACGTGGGGTGGGATGAGTGGTTATTCATTCTTCTTCTTCTTGAAGAAAAATTACATCAGGGTTATGTAATTCTCCTAAAAAAAAGTTTTCCCCAATCTTCCACTCATTTCTCTTAATTTTCCCACTTTTAAAATAGCCAAAGCACACACAAAACTCCTGGATTCTCACCAGATTTCCATTGTAGTGGTGACCTTTCGATTCGAGGGTTTTTTTTCTTGAAGAACAGTTCTTCAGAGATAAGGGTTTCTAAACCCAATTTTATTTTACTTCAATTTCTTTTCTAGCATGCTATATTTTAATTAGATGCATAATCATTATGTATGTTTTTCAGTAAAATTGGTGTTCTGTAAGTTTTGGGCTTGGGACCGATCCCGTTTCTACTCAAGGACCTTCATGTAGAGTATTAGAGTGGGGTTTTTGGCCCAAAATTTCAGAATAATTTTACAGTGTTCTTGTGGGATTTAGCATTTTGTCAATTTTCATGTGATAAATGTTTAAGAATGTGTTTGATTAAAATTGTTGGTTGTTTTCGAGATTGGCTCTTTTTTTAGTACTTTCTTTTTACAATTTGGTTTGTAAAGGCCCATGTTTTGGGGCAATTAATTGCTATTGAGTTAGTAACTTTAATTCCTTGAGTCGTTCTTGGTTTTTTCGGTGTTGATATGGAGAAAACGAGACCAAATTTGGTGTAGAAACGATAGAGTACGCGACTGTATAGTAGAGACTGTACCTCAACATTGCACCGTTGTACCCTAGTGTTGCAACGTTGCGATGAAGAACAACATTGTGTTCTTTCTGCAGCGTTACAACGCTGGGAGAAGGAAAGAACAAATCAGTTCTTGTCCAGTTCGGTTTGTGACTCGCTTGGTTTTGCTAGCAGCTCGGTCAGTTCGAGTGATTCAGGTCTGGTTAGAAGGCTGGATGGTTTGGTTCGTGCAGTTCAAGACCCGGTTCGCTTGGAGTTAGTTGATGTTTTTAATGCAATATTTAGATTTTTTGATTAATTAAATTAATATAAGTGTTATATTAATTTAATTAATTGTTTAAGTGTCCAATTCTAGTCCAATAATTTTTTTTAATTAATTATTCATTTGATGTATGATTTTTATTTAAATATATATGTCATATTGTATGTCTAAATCCCATCATAGGGTATGCATTTAATTTCATACTTCATTTATATTATAATTGTTATAACATATGTTTAGTTGCATGATTTGATTAATATAGCATGCTCATGCATCATATAGTATAAATGTTATATATGTATGCATGCATTAATAACATATACATGTATCATTTACATTATAAGAGTTATAAATATAGTATGGATGTATGTTTAAATATATGTTATTATTTATTTCATTACTTTAGTATATAAATATTATGTATGTTAGTAATGAAATGGAATTGCATGAAGCATGTGTTGGGTTTTATGTTCTAAAACCCGTGGTTTGTAAACAATAAACTCATTCTATAAATCAATAAAGTTGTTATTGAAGTTTGATTCAATAAAGTTGTATTGAATATATGAATTGCTTATTTCATTTTAGAAATAAATTCAATAAACTAAAAGATCCATGACTATTACATGAGTACTTGAACTTTATGTGGAGACATAGAGTGGATTGAGTTCAAGTAAATAGTCTAAATGATCTATAGTATATGAATAAGGTTGGGTGCCTTATTCTAATAACACTATCAGATGCGGTCCACTTTGTAGTTGTTACATGAAGTTGTAAATTTCTACAGACGAAGTGATCCTAATTTGTACATGTAATGACATAAGAAGTGAGGGCGTCTTGTGCAATGAGTCTGTGCAAGATCGGACCAAGAAATAAGTCACTCTTAATTTATAACGCTGTTTACTGTTTAAGTCTGACTATTTCAAAACGATGACCTAGGTAACTTGACCTTAATTCTGAGTTAACTATGAACCCTTGTTTATTTGAGATTATCCTTAGATTTGCATAGGTGAGGGTTGGCTCAATAATGCCGACTCAATAAGCCTCCAATTTCAAGGGTAAGATCGGGTAGATAGCTGAGGACATAGGGTGCAAGATGGAATTCACTCCTAACCGCTTTCAGGGATAGTAGAGAGGTTGTTCCCTTAAGTGCTGACTCCAGGTTTTGAATAAGGGGCCCCACCCTCTCATTGGCCCAAGAGTGACTTGGTTTGATGATCAGATCACAAACCAATTGTTCATTAGAGAATTAGCGGGACTTAAGGAATAAGAGGTAATCTCGGGGGTAAAACAACCATTTGACCCTGGCGTTATTACGAACAACCAGTGAAGGATTAACTTACTAATCGTGGTTATATCGAGTGGACACAATATATCTACAATATGGGGAGTACAACTACGAGCTTTAATGGAGTGACCCGGTAGTTAACGAACGAGGGTTAATTTGGTGTATAGAGTTTAGCCAATTAATCTCGGATCGTTGAAGCCCATGATCTGTAGAGATCTGTAGGTCCATTAGGTCCCCCTACTAGCTCACAAACGGATAAGCCTTAGAATAGTGTGATAAGTTAATTTGAATCGTTCAAATACGAATTAAAGAAATTAGTAATTATATGTGATATAATTACACGTTTAATTTTGGAATGAAATGAAATTGGAGAATAGGTTAATATTTAAATATGATTTAAATATTAAATCCATGAATAGGGATTCATGGTGGTGGAATTAGTATTGAATAATTTAATTTTTGATATTAAATTAATTTAGAATTAATTAAATTATTTAATTAATTATTATTAATTTTATTAGAAAAGTTAATTTTGTATTAATTTTTGTAAAATTAAAAAAATTTTAGTTTAAATTTTAAGATTAAAAACCGAAATTGAAATTTAATTTTGTAAATAGTTTCAAAATTAAATGGAAAATGAAGAAAATGAAAAAATCTCAAAGTGGGATTTTCCCACTTCTTCAACCTAGTAGCTCATTCATGATTCCACTAATTTTATAGCTCAAATTTTGAAGATTGAGGTGGAATTCATGCATAAAGTTTGTTGCTTGAAATTCATGCAATATAAACTTCAGTTTTGAGTGGAAATCAGGCATGCAAGTAGTTGAATTTTGCTGAAAAAAGATTTTGAAGAAGTGTTCTCCACACTGCTGAAAAACCAGTTCTTTCCCTCCACTTTCCCTAATTCAAGCTTGTTTTGAGTCCCATAACTCAATCTAAGGCTCCAAGAGAATAGTAGGGAAGACCTTATGGTGGTTCACAACCAAAGGAAAAGGAGATTGCAGCTGAAGATCGTGATTCAAGAGGTACTTCAAAAGTTAGTGTTGAAACTATCTTTTTAATTTATGAGCATTCTAAATTTGAAGCAAAAATTAATGAATTAGAATGCTTAATGATCATTTTTTTCTTTCACTGCTTGTTTTTGTATTCCAACAATGGGTATCAGAGCATCATTTAAGCATTCAATTCGGTTTAATTTTGGATTGGTGGGTGTTTTTCATAAGTTGTATGAAAATGATGAACTGATATGGTTTTAGTTTTGACATTTCCAAGCAAACAAAAGCTTAATTATTACAAAATTTAGCAAAAATCGGCTCTAAAACACTTCTAGATTGCTCGAACTGCCTTGAACCGGACCTCCACTGAAGCATTCTTAAATTCCCATTGAAGTGTTCTAATAACATATCATATATACTATTAAACTCTCACTGAAGTGTCCGAACATTTGTTTGGGTATATATTTACTTAAGAATGTTCCGACTAACTAAACAACCTAAGTCTGGGTGTTTATCCAAGTATAACGTTTATATTTAGATTTAACCATATCAGTTAATTATTTATGCATGTGATGTATGTTATAATTAAATAAATCTTGTATGTGCATAAAGTATGCCACACAGATTTAAAATCCCACCATAGGAAGCATGTTACATCATTTAAAGTATGTTATAGAGTGTTATAATATATAGTATGCATGTATAGGGTTTCAAATGTTTTAATATAAATGTTATATTAAATGTTGTATGCATTTGATGTATGTTATATATGCTTAGCATGTCTAAAATTTTGTAAGTTGTTATAAAATTGGACTAGACATTTAAAATCTATAACAAAGATAAGCTACATGCTCACGTAGGCTAACCACTTGTTTTAATAGTTAAAATAGGTTGTTATCTTGTAAAACTAGGGTTACAAACTCAACTGGTATATAATTCTATCTAAGGCTGTGGGATTTAAGTTGACGATTTACGTAACACCTCCTACTTGGGGATTATGGCTGAATAATTGAGCGTTGTTAACCAGTTTTATGAACAATACATGAGCGGTGTGAGGTTTTAAAATTGGTTTATCACTTAGACATCATAGGTTAAATCCAAATATAAACGTTATACTTGGATAAACACCTTGACTTAGGTTGTTTAATTAGCTGGGACATTCCTAAGTAAATATATACCCAAACAAATGTTAGCACACTTTAGTGAGAGTTTAATAGCATATATGATATGTTATTAGAATACTTCAGTGAGAATTTAAGAATGCTTCATTGAGAGATTAATAACATATGCGGTATGTTATTTTTAGCTTTCACGTCCCTAAGAGTTCACAATTGAGATTCATGTGATGCTTCATGTCACCTTGAGAGTGACCTCCATTTGGATAGCTTTTACATGAATCGAGATAATGGTGAATAGGAAAAGTTGTTCACAATAAATCAAAAGTGATGTCTTGATTTTCATTCTCACGTCCTAAGAGTTTCACACCGTGAGATTCATGCGACGCTTTCTGTCACCCTGGGAGTGACCTCCATTTAGAAAGTATTTGCATGAGTCAAGATCAAGGTGAATGAGGGGAAGTAGTTCAATGTAAAAGCAAATATACAATATATTGATTTCAACTCTCACGTCCCTAGAATGTTCACACCGTGAGATTCATATGACGCTTCGTGTCACGCTGGGAGTGGCCTCCACACGGAAAGTGTTTGTATGAGTCAAGATCAAGGTGAATGGGGGAAGTAGTTCATAGTAAGTGGGTGAAGGATATGTGTCAACGTGTTCTATGGTCTCTTCTATTTGTTTGGACCGTGAGATTTCTATGTTGCGCTTGCTTGTCGTCTTTAAGTCAGCCTTGCTAGTCGTTTAACGACGACTATCCTCTTGAAGGGTTATAACATAGGATTTGGAACAACTCAAACTCCAGAAATGGATATGATTTTTTAGGTCGTTTCTCAACCTTGACTTTCCAATTCGGTAGCATCATTGGGGTCGACCTCTGAGGTTTGAAAATGGAGGGTTACACTTACGTAATTACTAAAGTGTTAGTAAGTTCTGAAAAAAAAAATGGTAGCTAAATGACTATCAGAATATGAGTTATTCTGAAGATAATATTTAGTTAAGAATGTTTTGCTTTAGTGAAGGAGTATTTGACTGCCCCTCGGTATCGTTACAAAAATAATGAATTTTGGGTACATTATTACTTTTCTAAAACATGATTCGGTTTACTAGTAATTCACTAATAAATTTTTTTATATTTTCAAAATGATGAGTTCTTTAGTACAACTATTGGCTTTTTATAAACTTACCGGGGATAATTGTGCTACGTGGAAATCAAACTTAAATACAATACTGGTGATAGATGACCTGAGGTTCGTTTTGACAGAGGATTATCCTTCCGTTCCTAGCTTAAATGCAAATCGAAATGTTCAGGATGCATACGATGGATGGATCAGAGCTAACGAGAAAGCCTGTGCCTATATTCTTGCCAGCATATCTGATGTATTGACTAAGAAACATGAGAGCTTGAGTACTGCTAAAGAGATTATAGAAACTCTTCGTGGCTAACTAGAAAAGTAAATGCTTGAGCTTGAGAAGTTTCTAATCCAGTCGACCCGAAGATTAAAATATGTGGAATATTCTGAACCCTTCATGAACATCACAACAAATATGATTAAAACATTTATAGCTCCCAAATAAATAAGAAGTTGCACAACAACTACAAATTGGGCATTTGCTAGAATATAGAATAAGGATATAGAAACAAGAACCAGTCCCAACGAAAAAACAGAATAAATGGAGTTACTTTTCTAGTTTGTAGAAGTCTTTTTGTTTCACTAATGATTGCTATTGTAGATACGTCATGGTATGAGATTATTTGGACTACAAGATCAAACCAGATTCTAAAGTAAGATTTAATAAGTAATAGTCAACAAATTGGAATTTATTTATCAACATACTTTTTTTCTTCCATTTGAACTCATTTCGATCATTCTTTTAGCTACTTTGATCGACACAATTGCCGTGGCTCGTCAGTAATAAATCTTTAGTTAGAAATAGCATAAATTAAACTTTGTTCTATGTTATCACACACATTCCCCTTTGTGTTTGCGGATGGAATCCCCTGAGAAGGGTTAGCATGGCAGTTCCTACTCCTTCGGAAGTACCAAATAAATGTTTATTTGAATCGGGGTTTTGAGCATAAATTTTCCACTGACCTGTAAAAAGTGGTTTTAATCCTTGGGGATGTGGCAATACATCTAAGAAATTAGTATTTTCTTTTATTTAATTGAAGAAATAATTTGAAAATAAAACAGCAAGTACAAAAATGAGTAATAACCCCCAGTAAAGACTGGTACGATTCAATTCAACATTTTGTTCGTTGGACAACTGTCTTTCTTCCTGAGGCGTGATGCAACCAAATATGTTTACAACTACCGTATGAAAGAAGGGACCTCTATTAGAGAACATGTCCTGAATGATGGTTCATTTCAACGTGGCAAAAGTAAATGGTGCTATTGATGAGAAAAATCAAGTTTATTTTATTCTTGGATCTCTTCCAAAGAGTTTTTTTACAATTCTGTACGAACGCACCGATGAATAAAATAGAGTATAACTTGACTACGCTCCTCAATGAGCTTTAGGCTTACCAAACCATGATGAGAGCTAAAGGACTGAAACCAAAAGTAAATGTTACTACTGCTGAGAAAAGATGATCGTCCTCTAAAAAGCCTGATATTACTTATTCTTCAAAGAATAAGAGTATTCTAGTAAAGAAGATTAAAGGGAAAGGGAAAAAGAAACCTACTGGTAGAAAGGGAAAGGTAAATACTGTAGATAAAGGAAACTATTTCCACTACAGTGAAAAAGGGCACTGGAAAAGAAATTACCCACAGTATCTTACGGAGGAAAGAGCAGAGAAAGTAAGACAAGGAAAATAGTTCCTTGTAAACTCCAAGTTTTGAACACGGGAGAATTTTCCAGAACAACCAGTGGGAGATGCAGTTGCTGTTGAAAGATAAACTTGTTTACTTTTGTTATTGTAATGAAAGTTATTTTATCTTTTATAAAGAATATATTGTATAATTTTTTTATTATAAATGAAATGTTCATTAATAAAAGTTGTATCTGTTCTACCCTATAGCAACTTTTTTTAGACTCAACCAAGTTAAAAGTCATTTGTAAATATTTAGATATTTAAAAAGAGTTAGAAATCAATAAAGGCAAATAGTTATTTAACCTTAATGATAAGTTTAAAACACTTGAAGAGTTCAAGGTGTATAAAACTTGTTAGGTAAAATAAATCTGAAATACTTTGATTAGATAAAAGTAAAGAAAATAGAGAGTTTGAGATTTCTAGAACTATTGATAGAACATGAAATTTAGTGAAAACTCTCTACACCTAGTTTCCTTAATTATTTTGAACATCGTTCCATTTTTAAAGGTATTTTCTGAAACTCCACATGAGATGTGGAGCACTCATAAAAGTTGTTTATGAGATGTAAAAGATGTTTACATAATTTGAAATCTAGAGAATAGATAAACACATATGTTAGTGTCGAAACCTTAAGTATTGGAATACCGTTCATAACATGCCTATTTGTAGGCAATCGAAAAGTAGTATACTTTTCATGTAAAATAAAATCAACTGTTTGTGTTGACAAGTACTAAATTTTTTCCTAGAAAAGTATACGAGATCACCATATATTATTTAGTTTCCATAAAAGCAAGTATATATCAATAAGACTTATTGACTAAAGCTGATACTGTAACAAAAGTTGTTTAGATAGGTCAGATGCATCTTACTCAAAGAGTTGAGGGTACCTCGATGTAGTGGGAGGGATGTATGATAGCCTAGCCACATTTTAAGTTTATTAGAAACTCGAGTCATCAAGTTTTGATGACAACATCAAGAAACAATGAGTTGTGACAATAAGATGCATTCCTTATACTGTTTAATGAGAAGTCCATTTTATACTAAAGTGTTTACAACAATTCTCTCGGCTAAAGTGTTTGAGGATCACCTAGTGAGACTAGGATTAAGAGTTGAATAACATAGGGCAAGTGGGAGAAAAATCCATGGACATGTGATACCTAAAATAAAAACCATGGGTATGTGATGCCCTAGTTTATTGTATTTTTCCGTAAAACTCAAAAACTCAGCATTATATATTCATATGTATGTTACCATTGAAGTTTTAGTCTAAGTGAGAGTTTGTTGAGTTTTATGTCCTAAAACTCGTGGTTTGTAAACAGTAAACCTCATTTTGTAAATCAATAAAGTTGTTATTGAAGTTTGATTCAATAAAGTTGTATTGAATACATGAATATCTTATTTCATTTTAGAAATAAATCCAATAAACTAAAAGATCCATGACTAGTACATGAGTACTTAAACTTTATGTGGAGACATAAGAGTGGATCAGATTCGAGTAAATAGTCTAAATGATCTATAGTTTATAAATAAGGTTGGGTGCCTTATTCTAGTAACACTATCGGTTGCAGCCTACTCTGTAGTTGTTACAAAGAGGGTTAAAGTGCTACAGATGAAGTGATCCTAATTCGTATATGTAGTGACATGAGGAGTGGGGGCATCCTATGCAATGAGTTTCCACAAGATCGGAACACGAAATAAGTCACTCTTACTTTATAACGCTGCTTACTGTTTAAGACTGATTATTTCACAACGATGTCCTAGGTAACTTGACCTTAATCCTGAGCTAACTATGAACTTTTGTGTATTCGGGATTATCATTAGATTTGCATAGGTGAGGGGTGACTCGACAGCGCCGACTCAATAAGCCTCCCATTTCAAAGGTAAGATTGGGTAGATAGCTGGGGACATAGGGTGCAAGATGGAATTCACTCCTACCCACTTTTAGGGATAGTAGAGAAGTTGTTGCCTTAAGTGCTGACTCTGGGTCTTGAAAAAGGGGCCCCGTCCTCTCATTGACCCGAGAGGGACTCGGTTTGATGATCAGATCACAATTTAATTTTTCATTAGAGGATCAGTGAGATGTAAGAAAGAAGGGGTAATTTCGGGGGTAAAATAGGCTTTTGACCCAACCGTTACTACGAACAACCTATGAAGGGTTAACTTACTAATCATGATTATATCGAGTGGACATAATATATCTACAGTGAAGGGAGTGGAGCTACGGGTTTTAATGTAATGACCCAGTAGTTAACGTGTGAAACCCGAATCCCATTTTCTCTACTTAAACGAGTAAGAGTTTAGCTGATTAATCTTGGATCATCGGAGCCCATGATCTGTAGGTCCACTAGGTCCCCCTACTAGCTCACAAATGGATTAGCCTTAGAGTAATGTGATAAGTTGATTTGAAACGTTCAAATTAGAATTAAGGGAATTAGTAATTATATGTGATATAGTTACACGTTTAATTTTGGAATTAAACGAAATTGGAGAATCGATTAATATTTAAATATGATTTAAATATTAAATTCATAAATAAGGATTCATGAAGGTGAAAAGGTGTTAAATTAATTAGAATTAACTAAATTGTTTAATTAATTATTAATTATTAATTTTATTAGAAAAATTAATTTTGAATTAATTTTTGTAAAATTAATAAAATTTCAATTTTAATTATTAGAATTAAAACTGAAAAGAATTTTGATTTTGAAAATAAAAATTGAAATAAAAGGAATTGGAAATTTGGAAAATCCAAATAGAGTTGGATTTTTCCACTCACTTCTTCAAGCACCTAATTATACCTCATTACTTTCCACTCAAATTTCTTAAGCATGAGCTGTGATTCATGCAGGAAATTTAGTTGCATGAAAGTTATGCAATATAAAGTTCGAATTTTGAGTGGAATGGGTATGCAATTGTTGCTGACTTCTAAGAAATTAAAGGTTGAAGAAAATTGTTCTTCATAGTGAAACCAGAAAACCTTTATCCTCCATTTTTTCTTAATTCAAGCTTGTTTTGAGTCCCACAACTCAATCTAAGGCACCAAAAGAATAGTAGGGAAGATCTTGTGGTGGTTCACTTCCAAAGGAAGGGAGGATTACAGCTGGAGTTCGTGATTCAAAGATACTTCCAAGGTTAGTGTTGAAACTTTGGTTTTGGTTTATGAGCATGTTGAGTTTGAAGCTAAAATTAATGACCTTAAGGATTCTATTTTGCTTCCGCTGTTTGCTTCCTTAACCCAACATACATAGTTCAGAAATTTGAAATACATCAACATATGTATTAGTGTCGGAACCTTAAGTATTGGAATATCGTTCAAATAGCATGCCTATTTGTAGGCAACCTAAAAGTAGTATATTTTTCAAGAAGATGAAAATCAAGTGTTTGTGTTGAAAAAATACCAAATTTTCTGGAAAAATATATGAAATCATCATATATTATTTGTATTCCATAAAAGGAAATGTATATCAATAAGAGTTATTGATAAAAGCTAGGGTTGGCAATGGGGCCGGGCCGGGGCGGGAGGGCATCCCTTGTCCCCAGCCCCGTAGGGGAAATTGTCCCCCATCTCCGCCCCCATCCCCACCATTTGAAGGTGGGGACGGGGGCGGGTATTCCCCATCGAGCAAACGGGGTCCCCGTGGGGCCTCATTCGTGGCAGACTTGAACAGAGGGGAGGGATGAGCGAGAAGGGAGAGATGAGCGAGAGCGAGAGAGGAGGAATGCAAAGAGCGAGAGGGGAGGATGAGCGAGAGCGAGAGCGAGAGGGAGGGATGAGCGAGAGGGAGGGATGAGCGAGAGCAAAAGGGGAGGATGAGCGAGAGCGAGAGCGAAAGGGGAGGATGAATGAGAGCGAGAGGGGAGGGATGTTTTGTTGCAGATTGCAGAGAGCAAGAGGAGACTGGGGAGAGGATAAAAATATATATATAAATTTTGGGTCGGGGATTAATCGGGGTCGGGGTCGGGGAGAGGATATTGTCCCTATCCCTGCCCCATCCTCGGACGGAGCCCCGAATAAATTCCCCGATTTGACCCAATCCCTGATCAAATCGGAGAATCCCCGACTCAAACGGGTGGGTCCCCGCGGAGACCTGCCCCGTCGGGTTTTTTTGCCAACCCTAATAAAAGCTAATATTGTAACAAAAGTTATTTAGACAGGTCCAATGCATCTTACACAAAGAGTTGAGGGTACCTTGATGTAGTGGAAGGAATGTATGACAACCTAGTCATAATTTGAGTGGAAACTCAAGTCACCAAACCTTGGAGACGGTATCGAGAAACAAAGAGTTGTGAAAATAAGATGCATTCCCTATGTACTTTAATAAGAAATCCATAGTATACTAAAGTGTTTACAGTAATCCTCTCGGTTAAAGTGTTTGAGGATCACCTAATGCGCTAGGATTACGACTTGAATAACCTAAGGCAAATGGAAGAAAAATGCATGGGTATGTGATACCTAAGGATAGGTATGTGATACCTAAAAGAAAAACCATGGGCATATGATGCCCTAGTTTATTGTATTTCTCTGTAAAACTCAAAAACTCAGCATTATATATTCATATGTATGTTACCACTGGAGTTTTTAGTCCAAGTGGGATTTGTTGGGTTTCATGTCCTAAAACTCGTGGTTTGTAAACAATAAACTTATCATGATAAATTAAATAAAGTTGTTATTGAAGTTTGATTCAATAAAGTTATATTGAATATATGAATTGCTTATTTCATTTTAGAAATAAATCCAATAAACTAAAAGATCCATGACTATTACATGAGTACTTAAACTTTATGTGGAGACATAAGAGCAGGTCAAGTTCGAGTAGATAGCCAAAATGATCTATAGTATACGGATAAGGCTGGGTACCTTATTCTGAAGACACTATCAGATGCGACCCACTTTATAGATGTTACAAATGTTTTAAAGTGCTACAAACGAAGTGATCCTGATTCGTTCATGTGGAGACATGAGAAGTAGGGGCATCCTATGCAAAGAGTTTGCGCTAGATCAGACCAAGAAATAAGTCACTCTTACTTTATAACGTTGTTTACTGTTTAAGACTGACTATTTCAAAACGATGACCAAGGTAACTTGACCTAAATCCCGAGCTAACTATGAACTTCTAATTATTCAGGATTATATTTAGATTTGCATAGGTGAGGGTTGGCTCAACAGTGCTGGCTCAATGAGCCTCCCATTTCAGGGGTAAGACCGGGTAGATAGTTGGGGACATAGGGTGCAGAATGGAATTCACTCCTACCCACTTTCAGGGATATTAGAGAGGTTGTTCCCTTAAGTGCTGACTTCAGGTCTTGAACAAGGGGTCCCGCCCTCTCATTAGCCCGAGAGGGACTCAGTTTGATGATTGGATCACAAACCAATTATTCATGAAAGGATCAGTAGGACTTAAGAAACAAGAGGTAATCTTAGGTGTGAAACAACCATTTGATCCAATCGTTATTACGAACAATCAGTGAATGGTTAATTTACTAATCATGGTTATATTGAGTGGATACATATATCTACAGTGAGGGGAGTACAACTACGGACTTTAGTGGAGTGATTCGGTAGTTAACGAATGGGGGTTAATTTGGTGTAAAGAGTTTAGCCAATTAATCTTGGATCGTTAGAGCCCATGATCTATAGGTCCATAAGGTCCCCCTACTAGCTTACAAATAGATAAGCATTAGAATGGTGCGATAAGTTAATTTGAATCATTAAAATACGAATTAAAGGAATTAGTAATTATATGTGATATAATTACACGTTTAATTTTGGAATTAAACGAAATTGGAGAATAGGTTAATATTTAAATATGATTTAAATATTAAATCCATGAATAGGGATTCATGGTGGTGGAATTCGTGTTGAATTACTTTAATATTTAATATTTAATTAATTAGAATTAATTAAAATATTTAATTAATTATTATTAATTTTATTAGAAAAATATTTTTGTATTAATTTTTGTAAAATTAATAAAATTTCAGTTTTAATTTTAAGATTAAAATCTAAAATTGAAATTTAATTTTGTAAATAGTTTCAAAATTAAATGGAAAAGGAAGAAAATGAGAAAATCTCAAAGTTGGATTTTCCCACTTCTTCAACCTCATGGTTCCACTATGGCCAAGAGTTTTTAAAAAACAATAAACACTCCCTTTTAAAGACCATTACACGCAAAATATGCATCTTTGAGTTTGATGAGAATTTGACACTAAAAGATCCACTTACTCAAAGTGGGATTTAGTGGGGCAAGTATCTTCAAATGAAGACAACACTTAGTAATTCAATAATTGGAATTTCTCACTCACAAATGTTGGATCTTTCCACTAACTTGGTCAAAGTTTGACTCTAAAAAACAAAAGTCAACACATTTGACTTTTTGACTTTAAAAAATCAAAAGTCAACAATTTGACTTTTAATGCAATTTCAATTCCATTTAATTTCAAAATTCATTCTAATAATCAATTTTAAAATTAAATTAATATTAAATAAATAATTAAATAATTTAATTAATTTAATTTAATATTAAATCCAGCACTAATACCAATTTATATGAATCCCTATTCATAATCTTGATATTTAAATCTTATTTAAATATCTTCTATTTTCTCTCTCTTTATGTTTAATTCACAATTAAAGATTAGGTTAAATATTGCGTTGCTTCAAAAATCGAATTTGAACACTTCAAATTTTTTTGTCAAACCATTCTAAGGTTTAGTCCGTTATGAGCTAGTAGGGAGACCTCATGGACCTACAGATCATGAGCTCCAACGATCCGCGATTAACCAGCTAAACTCTTTAACCTAAATAACCACCATTCTCTAACTACTGGGTCACTCCACTACAAACCAGTAATTGCACTCCTCTCACTGTAGATATATTGTGTCCATTCGATATAACCATGATTAGTAAGTTAACTCTTCATAGGTTTAATAACGACTGAGTCAAAAGCTGTTTTACCTGTAAGATTACATCTTGCTCCTTAAGTCCTACTAATCCTCTAATGAACAATTGATTTGTGATCCAATCACTAAATCGAGTCCCTCTTGAGCCAATGAGAGGGTGGAGCCCCTTGTTCAAAATACAGAGTCAACACCTAAGGAAACAACCTCTCTATTATCCCTAAAAGCGGGTAGGAGTGAATTTCGTCTTGCACCCTATGTCCCTAGCTATCTACCTGATTTTACCCTTGAAATGGGAGGCTTATTGAGCCAACACTGTTGAGCCAATCCCCACCCATGAAAATCTAAGGATAATCTTGAATAAACAGGAGTTCATATTTAGCTCAAGATTAAGGTCAAGTTACCTAGGTCATCACTTTGAAATAGTCAATCTTAAACAAAAATCAATGTTATAAA
Source organism: Benincasa hispida (assembly GCF_027475165.1). Taxonomy (NCBI): domain Eukaryota; kingdom Viridiplantae; phylum Streptophyta; class Magnoliopsida; order Cucurbitales; family Cucurbitaceae; genus Benincasa; species Benincasa hispida. Next base: position 11,163,913 of record NC_143488.1, on the reverse strand, counting down.
GTAAGAGTGACTTAATTTTTGGTCCGATTTTATGCAAACTCATTGCATTAGGACGCCCCCACTACTCATGTCAATACATGAACAAATTAGGATCACTTCGTTTGTAGCACTTTACAACAAATTATAATAGCTACAGAGTGGGCTGCATCCAATAGTATTACCAGAATAAGGCATCCAATCTTATTCGTTTACTATAGATCATTTTGACTATTTATTTGAATCTAATCCATTCTTATGTCTCCACATAAAGTTAAGTACTCATGTAATACTCATGGATATTTTAGTTTATTGGATTTATTTCTAAAACGAAATAAGCAATTCATATATTCAATAACAACTTTATCGATTTACAGAATAAGTTTATTGTTTACAAACCACGACTTTTTGGACATAAAACCCAACACAAATGTGGATTAATCCACCAAATGTAAAAAAGTTGTGGATTTCTCCACTATGCCAAATTAAATCTCAATTTAAAATGAAATTAAGTTAAAAAAGCAATCAAAATACAAAATTCAATTTCTAAAATTGAATTTTCAAATTGAAAATTAATTAATTAATTAAAAAAATAATTTAATATCAAATATTAAATTAATTAAATACCTATATCATACATGAATCCTATTCATGTAATTAATATTTAAAATCAACATTTAAATTTTAATCTCTCCTATTACATTTAATTTCAACAAAAGTAGATGTTAATTATATCAAATATAATTATCCAAACCCTAAACTAAATTTGAACATTTCAAATTCAAACCCTAATTTGATATTTGAACACTTCAAATTGAAACCCTAATTACGATTTTAAACAATTAAAAACCATTCAATTTACTAATCCAAGATTTACGAGCTAGTAGAAGAACCTTATGGACCTACACATCATGAGCTCCAACGTTTTGAGATTAATTGACTAAACTCTTTAAATCGAATTAATCAATATTCGTTAACTACCGAGGCACACCACTATAGCTTAGTAGTTGTATTCTTATCACTATAGATATATTTCTGTCTACTTGATTTAACCATAACCAGTAAGTCGACCCTTCACAGGTTGTTCATAATAACGGTTGGGTCAAATGTTGTTTTACCCCCCCAAATTATATCTTGCTTCTTACCTCCCACTGATCCTCTAATGAACCATTGGTTTTTGATCCAATCACTAAATCGAGTCTCTCTTGGGCTAATGAGAGGGTGGGCCCCTTGTTCAAGATCTGGATTTAGCACTTAAGAGAATAACCTCTCTTCTATCCCTAAATTGAGTAGGTGTGATTTTCGTCTTGCACCCTATGTCCCTAATTATCTACACCCCTGAAATGGGAGGCTTATTGAGCCTACGCTGTTAAGCTAACCCTCACCTATGCAAATCTAAGGATAATCCCAAATAAACAGGAGTTCATAGTTAACTCAAGATTAAGGTCAAGTTACCTAGGTCATCGATTTTAAACAGTCCATCTTAAACAATAAACAACGTTATAACGTAAGAGTGACTTATTTCTTGGTCCGATCTTATGAAAACTCATTGTTTAGGATGCCCCTGCTTCTTATGACCCAACATGAACGAATCAGGATCACTTCGTTTATAGCACTTTACAACAAATTGTAACAACTACATAGTGGATCGCATCCCATAGTGTTACCATAATAAGACACCCGAACTTATTCATATACTATAGACGATTTCGACTATTTACTTGAACTTATCTTTAGTTTATTGGATTTAGTCTTTACAAGAGAAATTTACATATTCAACAATAGTTTTATTGAATAATCGCCAATAACATCTTTATTGATAATAGGAACTGTTTAACATTACAAACTGTGAGTTTTGGACATACAACCCAACAATCTCCCACTTGGACTAAAACTCCAGTGGATTTTACATATGTATAAATATATATATAATGTTGAGTAATGAGAGAATAAATACAATAAACTAGTGAAGGATCCCTATGAAGGGTCCGCAGCAGAAGCTTATCGTCCTAATTCTAAAAAACCAGAATGCAATTTTACAGAGAAACAGAACATATCATGCATTTAATTAAACAAAACATACAACATGCTTGAGAAACAAGGAAGAGAAAAAGGGAATAGAAGACTTGCCCTTGAAGAACGTAATCTTCATGTTTTCTCTTCACTGTGAAAAACATGAACACCAAAAAGGATACTACCATAAAAGCAACCTTGGTATTCTCTGGATGAGAATCCAGAAGGAGTGAGCTCTGACTATTTTAGTGAGGGAAGGGATTGAGAGAGGAGAAGAAAAGAAAAACAGGGGAAAGCCTTAGATATCAAAACACTAAAAAAAGATTTCTCTATTTCTTTTCTTCACCACACAGAGAAGAAGAAAGTGTAACCAACCCACATACATGATCTAGAGAGAAAGAAGGGGGAGGGAGTTACAACTCCCTCCCAAATAACATTAATGCAAAAATAAATAAATAAAATTCATTCATTTATTTATTTAATAAGTTATTTAATATATACTCATATGATAACTAGTTATCATATGATATATATTAAACTATATGTTATCAAATATAACATACCTTTCTCTCACCAATGACTTTCAATATAAATCATATTTATATTTATTTTAACCATATGAATCCAATTCATATAATTAATATTTGAATCGTATTCAAATATTTATTTCCTCTCATAAATACTTAATATTATAATGTATCAAATACATTATAGTAATTATATCATATATAATTAAATTAAATTAATTATATCACATATAATTAGTTCTCTCAATTAATTTGAACAATTCAAATCAATCCAAAAACTGATTCTCATTAAATCCTGTTGAGCTACCAATGGGACCTCATGGACCTGTAACTTGAAGCTTCAAGGATACGTGAATAATTAATTAAACTCTTTAATTTAAATTATTCACCATCCGTTAAGTAACAGACACTCCACTAAAGACCGTTGGCTGAACTCTTCGCACCACAGATATATTTCTGTGTCCATTGGATATAACCAATCAACAGTACAATGACCCTTCACAAAGTACAGTTAGGCAAAAATTACTGTTTTGCCTCTATAGTTACATTTAACTGCTTAAGTACCACTGATCCCTCTAATGAACAATAAATCATAGTCCAACTATGACCAAACACCTCTCGAGCCAAGAGAGAGTGTGGCGTCATATTGTTGAAGCCCCAGAATCAGCTCTTAAGGGTTTATCTACTTATCCCGACGTTGGGTAAGGAGCGAATTCATTCTTGTGTAGCTGTGCTCTCAGCTCCCCAATCAGACGAATCCCCAAAATGGTAGGATTGTTAAGTCGGCGATCTGGCCACTCTCACCCATAAAAGTCAAAAGACCACCTTCATAGGAAGAAGTTCATAACTCACTTAGGATTCAAGTCATGTTACCTATGGTCAACTTCGTGAAATGTAAGTCTATATTATGAACAACGTTATATAATGAGATTAAACATTTCGTTGTCTGGTCTTATACAAACTTCTTTGTATAGAATATCCTCGCTCACATATCTCCACATAAATGATCAGGATTAGATCATTTGTAGCACTTTACAACAGTTGTAACAACTATAAAATTAGCCATACTCATAGTGTCACCAGAATGAGGTATCTAGCCTTATCCAGACCATTTAGGTTATCACTGATAGCTTTCAAAACGAGCTATTATTCCTAGCTTAATTCGGGCTCGTTATTGGATTTTATGTGTTTATTTTCCTATTTTGTAGGTATTGAGTAACCAAGAGGTAAAATTGGTGATTTGGAGTCAATCGAGGTTAATTTGAAGCAATTTGGAGTTGATTTGAGCATCCGGGCTTCAAAAGAGCTGAAAAGACCAAAATGCCCTTATCGGAGTGTCATAACGCTCATAATTTGCCTAGGTCTGACGCTCGTGTAATGCTTGGAGGCAGTAGATTGTGATGCAGGGGAGTGTTGCAGCGCTACCCCGAACGTCGCACCGCTTCGGAGTTAGAATATCGCCACCGTTGCAACGCCACACAACGCTCCAACCCAATACTGTGCGATAGAATGCTCAACGCTCTGGAAATTTGACGGACGGAGTGCAAAGCGTGCGTGCGAGATAGCGTTACCCTTAGCATTGGACTTCTGCCTTGACGCTCCCCTTCAGCCGCTTCAGCGTTGCAACAGTTTTTAGCATTGCGACGTTATCCTAATTTTCTATAAATATTCCTCTTCGGTTTTAGGTCGAAATATTTTGAAAATTGAGTTGTTTTTCAATGGAGGTCGAGGAAAGACCATGTCTTCTTCCTTTTCCTTTATGTTTTCAGTATCTTTAGGTTAGTTTTTGTTTTACTTTCGGATTATGGACGTGTGTTGGAAAATATCTCATTGGTTTGTCTATCAATCGAAGAGGTAATCCTTTCATTTAGTTATTGGATCGAGCATTCTTGTAATTTGATGAGTTTTTTTTGTTAAACTTTGTGCTTTAAATTAGAATCGTGTTTTTCTATAGATCTTGCATGATTTAGATATGATTTTTTGTGTGAGTTTAGGCACCCTTGTCTTAGTGTTGCCCTTTTTTTTCCGTAGGTGTGGTATGTCCGAGGTTGATAACCGAGCTAGTGTAGGGAGAAAATGGGACGAGGACTTTTTAAAAATTTTTTGAGCTATGCAAGCTTAATTAGCAAAACTCTAGGCTCACTCATGCAGGAATAAATTAAGAAACGTTCTTAAACTTGTGCTTCATTGATTGATCATAATTTATTTTCGTTCTTGATTAAAAATTTCATTCAAATTGACTGTTGAGACTAGAGTAACAACATTGCGAATTAAGCTAGCATGTCTTTAATTATTTTATATTCTTTTTGTTTGTGTGCTTCTACCTTACTCGGGACGAGCAAGACTTAAGTTGGGAGTATTTGATAGCTCTCAAAAAGAGCTATTATTTGTAGCTTAATTCGTGTTCGTTATTGGATTTTATGTTTTTATTTTCCTATTTTTTAGGCCTCGAGCAACCAAAAGATAGAATTGGTGATTTGGAGCCGATCGAGGTTAATTTGAAGCGATTTGGCATTGATTTGAGCATCCGAGCTTCAAAGAAGTTGAAAAGACCAAAATTCGCTTACCGAAGCGTCACAACACTCGTGATTTGCCTAGGTCTGATGATCGTGCAATGCTTGAAGGCAATTGATTGAGATGCAGGAGAGCGTTGCAATGCTACCCTTGTTGGATCGATATGGCAATCCTAGAGGGGGGTGAATAGGGTTTAATTAAACTTTTTTTTTTAATTTTATAAATTAACCCAATTAAACTAATCAATACACTTTTTATAAATAATAAGAAAAATTCAATTTATGCAACAAATAAGATGACAAAAATGTGATAATTTAATTTTATCAAATTTTAGCAAATAAATAAGAACAAACTAAAACATACAATAAATTGCTTAAATTAATTGTAAAAATAAAAATGAAAGAGTTAGAGAAGAAGACACTGTAATTTTTATACTGGTTTGATCAAACTCGACCTACTCCACTCTCCAAGCGCCTCTTGAGAATTTGAATAAAATTTTTCTGACTCTTTCCATGGATTAGAGCCTAACTGTTACACCACCGCTCCTTTTACGGGTTCAAGAGCAAACCCGATCTTTTACACGGTTTAGGATCAAACCATTACAAATGTTGGAATTTTTGAAGAACACAATACAACTCTCACTAGAGTGGACCTTTTACGGGTTTAAGAGCAAACCCGATCTTTTCCACGGTTTAGGATCAAACCGTTACAAATGTTGGAATTTTTGAAGAACACAATACAACTCTCACTAGAGTGGATTTACAAGTTTAAGCACTCAACAAGTTTATCCTCACAATACAATAACACTCTCTCAAGAATAAGATGAAAAGAAAAAAAAAAATTGGGAATTTAGAGAGAGCAACAATGGAACTTTTGAGTTTTGGAGGATTATGAAATGTAAAATTTGTTGGTTTAAAATTTGGAGAGGAAAATGGTTTATATAGAGATGGAAAAATTTTTAGAAACCAAAATTAATTTGGACCATTGGATTTTGGAAAAGAAAAATCAATGGTGGAGATTTTAAACTAAACTAGTCGTTAGATACAAACAAAATATAATATTAAATTTCTTTTCTTTTGAAATTCATTTTCTTTTTAAAATTAATCCAAAAAATAAAAAAAAAACATACCATGTGTCAAAAAGTAGCTGTTAGACACAAACATAAAATAATATTAAATTTATTTTCCTTTTAATTCATTTTCTTTTTAAATTCATTCTTTTTAAATTCAATCAAAAAATAAAAAACATATAATGTGTAAAAAAAACTAGCCGTTAGACACAAACATAAAATAATATTAAATTTCTTTTTAATTTCATTTTTTTTAAAATTTTAAATCAATCCAAAAATCAAAAGTCCATCATATGTTAATCTCTTAATGATCCACCATTCAACCAATATGCTACCACATGTCTACATGCAAATGGTCTGGTTATGCCACGTCATCCACCACGGTATTTTCTCTATAGACTTGTTTTGGTCATATCGTCTTCGTTTTAGCTTCGATTTGAGTGATTCAAGAGGAGTTGGAATCGTTGTTCTGAGCTCTACGCTATGGACATATTAAAACACTAAGATTTTCAGTAATTAAAAATTGAGTTTGTTATCATCAAAACATTGATTAATTAATTAATTAAAATTAATTAATTTGAGATTAAGGGCCAAAAAGCCAACAACCTCGAGCGTCACAACGCTTTGGATTTAGAAAATTGCCACCGTTGTAACGCCACGCAATGCTCCATCCCAACGCTGTGCAACAGAATGCTCAGCGTTGCAGCGTTACGAACTTTGACGGACGGAGTGCAAAGCACGCGCGCGAGATAATATTACCCCTAGTGTTGGACTTCTGCCTTGACATTCCTCTTCAGCTGCTTCAATGTTGCAATGCTATTTCTAGCGTTGCGATGCTGTCCTGATTTTCTATAAATATTCCTCTTCGATTTTATGTCGAAATATGTTGGAAATTGTGTTGTTTTTCAATGGAGGCCGAGGGGAGGCCATGACTTCTACCTTTTCCTTTATGTGTTCAGTATCCTTAGGTTAGTTTTTGTTTTATTTTTGGATTATGGATGCGTGTTGGAATGTATCTCGTTGGTTTGTCTTTGAATCGAAGAGGTAATCCTTTCATTTAGTTCTTGGATTGAGCATTCTTGTAATTTGATGAGTTTTCTGTTAAACTTTGTGCTTTAAATTAGAATAGTATTTTTCTCTAAATCTTGCATGATTTAGATTTGCTTTTTTGTGTTGGATTGACGCCCCTATCATGATCGCATGTCGCAGCTAGTAAATTCAAGCTCACACGTATCCTTGTAATCGTCCATGCTTTGAGTTTACCCTTGTAGCATCGATTAGATGAGCATGCTTAGATGTGTAGGCTGACCTTGAATCTTTGCATCGCATATTTAGTCCAGATTTAAAGAATAAATTGATTATTTAGACATGGCTTTCCTGATACTTAATCAATATAGTTGAATCCTGAATTTTAATGCATGTGTTTCTAGTTATTTATGGCCGCTAAGGACCCAATTGCATCTAGGAGCATGTAGGTTAGTTAGGGCACGGTCTTTCCAACCTTAATTACGAATTAGGACACTTGATTGATTTCAAATTAATTGATTGTCGGCCTTTGTAGAAATTTGTTAATTCGCATCAATTGGGTAACTATGCATGCATATAACTATGCATGCATAATTTGATAACATAATATTTTGGAGGAAACCAATTATTTAAATTACATTAAATGGCTACTTGATCCAAGAACTAGATGAATCCATTACCATTTAATATACCCTTGCATTTTCGTTTTCTTGCATGTTTTCAATTTTAAAACCAAAAACCAAAATCCCGTTTTTACTATTTTTCCACAGTCAAATCTAACCCAAAAAGAAATTAATTCTTCGCTTCTCTGTGGTTTAACCCTGCACTTACCATTAGTTGCCAAGTCCCCAGCAACAGCCCCAAAACTTATTAGTAGGAAAAAGGGGAGAGGAAAAATGCACTTGTCTTATGCTATGCGTTAAACTCCATGCATCGGCGATCATGCGTTGGACTAGAAAATATGTAATATGCATTAAGCTCGTATGCAATGACCATGCGTTCCTATCACAAGTTTTCTTGCTTTTTTGCCAAGTATAACAAGAATGCAAGTTTCTCGGGATGATCTGAGGTCGAATACTGGAACTTGTAATTAAATATTGTTTGTGAAGTAATGCGTTTGAGGCGATGAATAAAAGTAAAAAAGATAGAAGTTAAAGGATTATGCGTTACTCCTACTCCTAACTAAATAGATTGTGGAAGTTTAACCAAGAGAATTGGTAAAGATGCAACAAATGTTAACGCATAATAAGATGACTTCATTATGTTTGGTCACTCAAGTAATCCCAGCTCGCCACACTAATGCAATGCACTCCTCTCGGTGGCCAGCCACATGTTTATATCTTTATAATGCAAGGTTGCGTCGAGCATAAGATCGTTCATGTCTCTAGGAACAAAGTTTACTTTGCTTTAGTGTGTTCCACTACTTACCCTCTCGGGTAGTTAATTGTAGCTAATCAGCTCATAGACAAGCATTGCGACAGCCTCACACCAAGCGAAGAGGATTAACTCACTATACTCACGGAGCGCACACCTCTCGGTGGTTTGCTAAATGTGTCATATCTCTAGGCTGCATGACTAAGTATGCGACTTATCTTCGATACTTGACTAAACGATGAATGTAAACGATAAAAGAGAAGAAGAAGATGATGAAGATGGTGTTGAAGGAACTAAGAGATGCATTGATTACAAAAAGTATTAATGTCTTAAGCCAAAATGTAATACAATACAGAGATAGGAGGAGAGGTGGAGGACTAGATGTAAGCAATCTCTTGCTTTACATTCGAAATGCGTCAAGGCTGCTGGTGGTGCCATGGATGGGTGGTAGAGAAGTCTCTCTCGAGCTTTATCTTCGACAAAACTTCGATCGTCACTCGGAAGGGGCTATGGAGGTGAAGAATCCTCAAAGAGTGTCTTGCTCATGCTCGCAGCTGTGATTAGAAGGATCCACCTAAGGCAAAAACTTGGATGATTTGAAGTGAAGATCCAAGGCTCTATTTGTAGAGCTCAAACGCCGATAACTCTGATACCCTATTCTGACTCACTGTTGCTCTGTTGCAGTATGGGAAATGTCAGCATCACCTTCTCTTGTTGATATTCCCAAGGTATGCGTTCATGCTTATTTCTCCTGAAGTGTCAACGCATTCCACTTACCTTGCAGCCAGTCTTCTATCACGATTATTACTTTGTGGACATAACATTCCATGCGACGAACTAGTCTTTATGATGATTGACGCATGCTATCAACCTTGCGGCGGTTTGGGACTGACGCATGCGATCAATTCCTGCAATGTCTACAAAAGTAGACACTTTGATGCGGAATAACGCATGATATAGGGCTAGTGAGGATTTTTGGTGCTGGTCGACACAAGCTCACTTTTGCACATGAATTCTTGGAATTATTGATGCATATTCTGCTTATTAGCCCTCATAATTCTAAGTAAAAGGCTACAATAGGTTGTATTTCTACAAACTATCACTCCTCCAAATTTAGAATCATGCTTGTCCTCAAGCATGTCTCATACTTATGAAATTCAAAACTTACCCCCTGGCTTTTCCTTTGCGTTGATCAGCTTTTTAAAATATAATTCACTTGCACCTTTAACCTTGGATGCAACACTTTCCTTAAATTTAGCTACTTCTTCTAAGAGATATTTTTTAAGTTTAATTTTGGCAAGCCTCTGCTAAAAAATTTTTTACTCATTTTAGGCAACTTTGCTTTTAGCTTTCTACAATGCGTTCGTTTAATACGATTCAAGGCTTTGCGATACATCATTGAATTGGAGCGTTGAACTTGGTTACACTCTTTGTTTTGGCTTACCCCCACGGGTGTCATGCGGGCATCCAACTTCGGTTGCATGCCATATTCAACTCAACTCTTGTCTTAGCTTATTTGGGTTGAGCCATACAGAGGATTTGTTATTATGTGTTGATTCTGGTCACATACTTTCGTTTTGGTTTACCTACACGGGTGTCATTCGAAGTATCTAACTACGGGTAAGTACCTTTCACAACTTTAACTCTTATCAGCTTGGGTCTCCCCCTTGCGCTGATAGTGGAGCTTTTATTATGAACTTTTTTTTTTGAGTAAACATCACCATGTTTAGAATGGACGCATTTGCTCGCACCACTGCCACCCCCAAATTTAGAGAGTGGCAGGGTCCTTGCCAAAAAGCTAAAAACAGACTTGTTTAGGAATGCGGTAAAAGATGCTTGAGCAGAGGTTTGCACATAATAAAACTTAAGACTGTCAAACCTTAAAGAAGTTACTAAAGTGAGGTGAGCCCTGCGACGTTTAGTTAGTGGATGAAGCGAATTATAAGTGTCAACATGGATGCTAATCTATCAACGTAAAATAAGGCAAGTGGACAAAAGAGAATTTTAAAAGGATAACACATAAAAGATAACAAGAAAAGAAATTTACGAGCAGAATATCAATTTCGTGAATACTTAGAACGCATGCGGAGGGAATAGCCATGCGTTGAATGATGGAGAGGATTCTTCTTTTGAAACAACACACCGAGAGGAAATTATTATCGCACTCATAAGAAACGAACGTACACCACATCCAAGAAAGCAGCCGCAAATCCAAAATGAAAATAATTAAATAAATAAAATGAAGTTACTAGGAAAGCAAAGTAAAGATAGAGTAGAAGACGCTCCTGGCGAAATTGGAGTGAAGTCACCACAAGGAGTCTTCCATGCAGAAGATTGGACTCGACTGCTTAGGTCAAGGAACTCGTTGTCCTGACTATCAGAGCTTCCAATATTTGTTGGCCGTATGTTGGTTAACATGCTCCTAAGACTACTTCTAGCTCATGCGATAGATAGCCTTTCTATCTCAGGATCAATATTGAATTTCGGCACATTACCTTCACTCAAATATCGTTTACAACTTGGTCGCATAAGCTACAATATGCCCAAGACTAAAGGGGTGCCTGTGAAAACACAAAACTCAACAAACTATTAGTTGCCAAGTCCTCGACAATGGCGCCAAAAACTTTCTGGTAGGAAAAAAAGGGAGAGGAAAAATGCACTTGTCTTATGCTATGCGTTAAACTCCATGCGTCGACGATCATGCATTGGACTGGAAAATATGCAATATGCTTTAAGCTCGTATGCAATGACCATGCATTCTTATCACAACTTTTCTTGCTTTCTTGCCAAGTATAACAAGAACGCAAGTTTCTCGGGATGATCTGAGGTCGAACACAGGAACTTGTAACTAAATAATTTTTTTGAAGTAATGCATTTGAGGCGATGAATAAAAGTAAAAAAGATAGAAGTTAAAGGATTATGCGTTACTCTTACTCTTAACTAAACAGATTGAGCAATGGAAGTTTAACTAAGAGAATTGGTAGAGATGTAGCAACTGTTAACACATAATAAGATGACTTCATTATGTTTGGTCACTCGAGTAATCCCAGCTCGCCACACTAACACAGCGCACTCCTCTCGGTGGCCAGCTGCATGCTTATATCTCTATAATGCAAGGTTGCGTTGAGCATAAGACTGTTCCTATCTTTAGGAACAAAGCTTACTTTGCTTTAGTGTGTTCCACTACTTACCCTCTCGGACAGTTAATTATAGCTAATCAGCTCATAGACAAGCATTGCAACAGCCTTACACCAAGCGAAGAGGATTAACTCACTATACTCATGCAACGCACACCTCTCGGTGGTTTGCCATATGCGTTATATCTCTCTAGACTGCATGACTAAGTATGCGACTTATCTTCAATGCTTGACTAAATGATGAATGTAAACAATGAAAGAAAAGAAGAAGATGATGAAGATGGTGCTAAAGGAACTAAGAGATGCATTTATTACAAAAAGTATTAATGTCTTAAGCCAAAATGTAATACAATACAGAGATAGGAAGAGAGGTGGAGGACTAGATGTAAGCAATCTCTTGCTTTACATCCGAAATGCGTCAAGTCTGCTAGTGGTGCCATGGATGGGTGGTGGAGAAGTCTCTCTCGAGCTCTATCTCCAGCAAAACTCTGATCGTCACTCAGAAGGGGTTGTGGAGGTGAAGAATCCTCAAAGAGTGTCTTGCTCATGCTCTCAGCTATGATCACAAGGATGTGCTTAAGGCAAAAACTCGGATGATTTGAAGTGATGATCCAAGGCTCTATTTATAGAGCTCAAACGCCGAAAACTCTGATACCCCATTCTGACTCACTGCTGCTCTGTCGTGGTATGGGAAATGTCAACATCACCTTATCTTGTTGATACTTCCAAGGTATACGTTCATGCTTGTTTCTCCTAAAGTGTCAACGCATTCCACCTACCTTGCTATCAGTCTTCTATCACGATTATCACTTTGTGAACGTAGCATTCCATGTATTGAACTATTCTTTATGGCGATCAATGCATGCGGTCAGCCTTGCGGCGGTCTGGGACTGACGCATGTGATCAATTCCTACAATATCTACAAAAACTGACACTTTGATGCAGAATAACGCATGATATAGGGTTAGTAAGGATTTTGGGGTTGGTTGACACAAGCTTACTTTTTCACATGAATTCTTGGTATTATTGATACATATTCTGCTTATTAGCCCTCATAATTCTAAGTAAAAGGCTACAATAGCTTGTATTTCTACAAGCTATCAATACTCCTCCATACTATTGCTCCTTCGTTCAGAGTGAATACTGACCTCAAAGTAGATTTCCTAGAATCTATATCGATCTAAAAGTCAGAATCAATGTATCCAATAAGGATCAAATCCTTAGCACCATACACGAGCATATAGTCCCTCGTTCTCTGAAAACATTTGAGGATGTTTTTAATGGTAGTTCAATGATCTTTTCCAGGATTGGATTAATATCTGCTGACGATTCCAACTACATAGCATATGCCAGGATGAGTAAAGAACATAGCATACATCAAATTCCCTACAATTAATGCATATGGAATTCGTTTCATTACCTTAACCTCTTGAGTTGTCTTAGGACATTGTTCCTTACATAAACGAATTCCGTGCCTAAAAGGTAACATACATTTCTTAGAATTCTTCATTTTATATTTGACAACATCTTGTCTATATAAGATGCTTGAGACAATGCTAAAGTTTTGTTCTTGCGTTTTCAAACTATTTGGATCCCAAGAACATATTGTGCTTCTCCCAAATCATTCATTTGAAATTGCGTAGCTAGCCATGTCTTAATATTAGCAAGAAATTCTACTTCATTTCCTATGAGTAGTATCATCAACATATAGAACCAGAAAAGCTATAGTTTTGTTGACAATCTTCTTGTAAACACAAGGTTCGTCAACATTTTGTTCAAAACCATAATATTTGATCGCATTATCAAATCTCATATTCCAGGATCGAGATGCTTGTTTTAGCCCATAAATGAATCTATTAAGCTTGAAAACTTTTTGCTCTTGACCCTGTTCAATAAACCGCTCTGGTTGAGACATATAGATATTATCTTCAAGATAGCCATTTAGAAAAGCTATTTTGACATCCATCTTCCAGATTTCATAATCATAAAAAGCGACAGTGGATAAAAGTATCCTAATAGACTTGATCATGGCAACCGGAGAGAAGGTTTCTTCATAGTCTACCCCCTCTCTTTGGGTAAACCTTTTTGCCACGAGTCTAGCTTTGTAGGTCTGTAACTTACCAGCTTAGTCTTGCTTTCTCTTGTAGATCCACTTGTAACCAATGGGTTTTACCCCTTCTGGTCGAGATTCATGGCTTTTATCCACAGCTTTTTATACACACCTTGCATTGCTTGTTTAAAAGTCAATGGATCCTCTAATCCATCGTCATGTATGATGATTTGAGTTTCAGTTAAACCCATGTACCGGTTAGGCTGTTGCACAACCCTACCACTACATCGAGGCATTCTCAACTCTTGAGAAGGATGTGAAGTACTAGTTTCATCAACAACTCTTGTTGAAGGACTTGGTCGATTAACAATTATTGTTGATCAATCTATAGTTTCTCTGGACATCTCACTTAATACTAGCTTACTGTGAGGTTGATGATTTTTAATGTGGTCTTCCTCTAGGAATGTCATATTTATCGATACAAACACTTTATCTTCTTGAGGATAAGAAAAGAAACCACCTTTTGTCTCTTTATGATAGCCTACAAATATGCATACTTTTGAACGGCGTTCTAGCTTCTTTGGATTTTGCACCAACACATGTGCTAGGCATCCCCGAATCCTGAACTGACGTAAACTACCTTTATGTCCTCTCCATAACTCTTAAGGATTTCTAAAACACTTTTCGAGAGAAACATGTTCAATACATACGTCGCAGTCTCCACTTCATGACCCAAAAAAGAACTTGGCAACTGAGCATAACTCATCATAGAATGAACCATGTCCAACAGGGTTCTACTTCTCCTTTCTGCTACACCATTCTATTGAGGTGTGCCAGGTGATGTGAGTTGTGACTATGTTCCATGTTCTATCAAATAGTCTTGGAATTTTAAGTCCATATACTCGCCACCTCGATTTGATTGAAGTGTTTTAATCTTTTTACCTAATTGGTTCTCAACCTTTTCCTTATATTCCTTGAACTTTTCAAGTGTTTCGGACTTATGATGCATTAGGTAAATGTAGGCATATCTTGAATAATCATCGATAAAGCATATGATGCTGGAATGAACACATGCATAGTGGAAGAAATAAAGGATCTAAAGTACTCTAATTAGGTTAATTTCAAAGAATAAGCATGCAATTAAATTAATTACAAAAAGATAGAAGAAATACAACCGTTATAGACTCAAGTCTTCTCCAAATCAGCTCCAATCTCCTTACAAACAGTTCATAGACCACCACGAGAGTCTTCCTGACTATTCTCCGACCTTAGAACGGGATGGCGGGATCTGGTGAGTGGCTAATTTGGAGAGGAAAAGGTTAAGTATTTGAGAGAAAATAAGGGTTGAGATTATCAAATAATCTCATAAAATTCCACTTGGCCAAGAGTTTTAAAATTCATAAAAAACTTCTTTTTAAAATTCATTTCATGCAACACGTACAACTTTTAGTTTGATGAGAATTTGACACTAAAAAATCTACTAACTCAAAGTGGGATTAGTGGGGCAAGTGTCTTCAATTGAAGACAATACTTAGCAATGCAAATGTTGAAATTTTAAAAGATGTTGGCAATGCAAATGTTGAAATTTCCTACTAAAAGATGTTGGATCTTTCCATTAAGTTGGTCAAAGGTCAAAGTTTCATTCTCAAAGTCCAAAGTCAACAAATTTGAACTTTCACTTTCAAAGTCAAAAGTCAACATTTTGACTTTCATTGCATTTTTTACCTAGTCAACAATTTTGACTTTTAATACAATTTTTTCCAATTCCATTTAATTTCGAAATTAATTCTAATAATTAATTTTAAAACTAAATTAATACTAAATAATTACTTAAAAAATTTAATTAATTCAATTTAATATTAAATATAACGCTAATCCCAATTAATATGAATCCCTATTCACAATCTTGATATTTAAATCTTATTTAAACGTCTCCTATTTTCTCTCTCTTTATTTTTAATTCACAATTAAACATTAGGTTAAGTATATCGTATATATTTAACACTTTGCTCCAAAAATCAAATTTTAACACTTCAAATTCGTTTGTCACACTGTTCTAAGATTTAGTCCATTATGAGCTAGTAAGGGGACCTCATGGACCTACAGATCATGGGCTCCAACGATCCGAGATTAACCAGCTAAACTCTTTAACCTACTTAACAACCATTCGTTAACTACCGAGTCACTCCACTAAAGCCTAGTAGTTGCACTCTCTTCACTGTAGGTATATTGTGTCCACTCGACATAACCATGATTAGTAAGTTAACCCTTCACAGGTTGTTCGTAATAACGACTGGGTTAAAAGCTGTTTTACCCCCGAGATTACATCTTGCTTCTTAAGTCCTTCTGATCCTCTAATGAATAATTGGTTTGTGATCCAATCACTAAACTGAGTCCCTCTTGGGTCAATGAGAGGGTGGGGCCCCTTGTTCAAGACCCAGAGTGGCACTTAAGGGAACAACCTCTCTACTATCCCTAAAAGCGAGTATGAATTCCGTCTTGCACCCTATGTCTCCAGCTATCTACCCGATCTTACCCCTGAAATGGGAGGCCTATTGAGTCGTCGTTGTTGAGCCAACCTTCACCTATGCAAATCTAAGGATAATCCCGAATAAATAGGAGTTCATAGAGCTCAGGATTAAGGTCAAGTTACCTAGGTCACCTCTTTGAAATAGTTAGTCTTACATAGTAAACAACATTATAAAGTAAGAGTGACTTATTTCTTGGTCCGATCTTATGCAAACTCATGGCATAGGATGCCTCGCTCCTCATGTCAATACATGAACGAATAAGAATCCCTTCGTTTGTAGCACTTTACAACAAATTGTAACAAATACAGAGTGCGCTGCATCCGATAGTGTTACCAAAATAAAGTACCCAACCTTATTCGTATACTAGTGGTTACTTTATTCGTATACTGGTGATGAAAATTATGGAACGCTTATTTTGTGATGCATGTTTCATGCATTGGAATGGAAAATATGCATTAATCTCTTATACAATGACCATGCATTTCTATCACAAGTTTTCTTGCACTCTCGCCAAGTATAACGAGATTGCAAGTTTCTCGGGTGATCTGAGGTCGAACTCAGGGACTTGTAGCTAAATGTTATGCGGTAATGTGTTTGCGGTGAAGAATAAAAGAATGTTGAGGGTTATGAGCTATGCATTACTCCTACTCCTAACTAATAGATAAAGCAGTGGAAATATGACTGAGAGGTAGAGATACGACAATTGTTAACGCGTAGTAAATGATGCGTTATTTTATTAAGTGGAAATATGGATGATATGCGTTGATGGAATTACGTTATGCACTCAAGTTTCCTCAGTGGAATTCAAGTGTAAATTCCTCTAAGTTTCCTGGTAAGTCCAGGGTCGAACAAGGGACTTATGAAAATAGTTGCGTTGGTGATTTTTATGAAGACTTACGGTAACCAGTTAAATAAATAAAATCGTTGGGTTTGTTGTTTGTGTTGATGAAAATAAATAACGAATGCGGCGGAGTTTGAAAAGAGTTGGTAAACGAGAAATTCGATGAATATGCGGTGAACGGGTTGAGAAAAGTTTCGGCTAACACTCCCTAGAATGCGTTCATGCTTTGCGATCATGCAACATGCATACAATAGTAAACCACCTCTCGGCGAATGCTACAGCTTCTAAGGCTAGAACGCATGCGATAAATATGCGATAAGTCTATAGGGTTTACACATAAACATCTATCTCTATTGATGCGATGACAACATGACATTCACACAAATAAGTGACCACATAATATCATTCCCATTCCTAGGATGCATGCGATGCAAGTTGACAAATAGAGCTTATCTCTAAGTCCTTATCTCTTGTTTATGCAAGCCTAATCTTGCTCTTTCGAGTCCAGATTCTAACCTAGCTCTCTCGAGACATTAGGATCTTTCTTTAGAGACTCTCTCGAGTAACTCTAAAGGTATTTTGCACAACATAAAACAAGATAATCGCCAGCAATGAAGTTCCTAGGTCATGTTAGCTTAGTTCTTCTCAACCCATTCAACTAGTTTAGCTACTCATGCGTATTAAGAGAGTGAGCAGATTTAGAAATAGAACTTCCATTGGATAAATATGAGATGAAGTAAAAAATAACGATGCAAGTATAGTAAAGAGCTTGGTAGCAATTTCTTGCTGCTAGGCGTTTACACTGTTTCTACTCGTGCTCTAAAGATATTCTCGCTCTCGCGAGAGTCGGCTCGCTTTCTGCTCTTACGCCCCAAGGTTCTCTCTCGAGTTGCCCTGGGTGATCTCCGGTGCCACCACTTTTCTCTTGCTCTGCCATAAAATAAAAAAGAAAACTACGAACAGAAGCAACTGGTTAACTCGTTGACCGATCAACCCCTTTTCTAAAGAATGCACTTGGTATTTATAGGGCATCAATGGTGAAAGGCGGCTTCTCTCTCTCGATTGTACAGATGGGACAACTTTAATTCCTGATTGATACGCCGAATAATTATCACCGATAAAACTTAATGTACTTCGTGACCGTTATCGGTTGTCAACTTAATTTGGATCCGACTGTCATCAGCTTTCTATCCCATCACTCTTAATTATCCTTTCACCCGGATGTGCCCACCATGTTGCGCTGAACAAGGTGCGACAGTTCTTCTTGGGCGAATGTTTGCGAGCAAGATCAATGCAAAGCCTTGTGGTGAAGTTGCACTCGACCAATGAATTCCTATGATCGCAATCTTTGCATTGCGTTAACTTATATTCTGCACAAATATATAAAGATCAACTGTTCTAATGTATTGGACGCATGCGACCGCAATATTATAGATTTTATGCTTAATGGACGCAATATAACATATTTCATCAACGCAAATTAACATTGTTTAAGAACTAAGTACTATGATAATGTGCATTTCTGCTCATTATCAGTAAAATGCATGGAAAAATAGAGGAAAAGGCAAGGATGTCTTTACTGCAACACTAAACTTGATCGCAAGGGTAACCTCAGCCAACACAAGCTATGCGATCATGCTATACACACTTGACGTAGACGCATGCGATGTATATGCGATAGTGTCGAGAAGCCTATTTCTAAGTCTCTACATTCCAGCTCACGTGCTCTCACACATAAACAAGATGACCGCATACCACCATATCCTACTTAAAGGGTGCATACTCTGTGTAATAGCAAACGGAGCTTGTTCCTAAGTTCCCCATTCTTGCTTATGCGATCCAATCCACTTTCTCGAGTCTTAGATTTGGTTTTTAGACTACTTTCACAAGTATGCCTAAATGATGACTGATGTACTCATAAGACAAGATAATCACATAAACATCGTTGACGTAAGATTATTTCTATCTCTAGTGAACAGTTGCTTACATTGCTTACTGCGATCAACTACTTACCTTTCTGGGCAGTTGGTTGCTGCTGATTTTACTCATAGACAAGCATTGCATCTGCTTATAGACAAGCATTGCTACAGCTTCACACTAAACAAATAAGGTTTTCTCACAACACTCACGCAACGCACACCTCCCGGTGGTTTGCTACATGCTTCATATTCCTATGTCGCATGATTAAGTATGCGATACTCTAATAGTCTTACTTAGTGATGCAATGAAAGTAAAGGATACTAAGTAAATGAAGATGGAAATGGAATCGAAGGAAAATATAGAAGTACATTGATCACAAAATGTATTAATCTCTCAAGACAAAATGCAATACATACATGGATAGAAGAGATATGGAGGGGCGGATGGAAGCAATTTCTTGCTTCCATCAGATGTATGTCAAGGCTGCTGGTGGTGCCATGGATGGGCGGTGGAGTAGACTCTCTCAAGCTTTAACTCCGATGAAGGCTCCTGTCGTCACTCAGAATGATTGAAGGGATGAAGAACTCTCAAGACTATCTTCTCACGCTTTGGTTTGGATCACAAGGATCCGCCCTAAGGCAGGGAACCTCAGTCGGAAAACCTTGGATAAGTTGAAGTTCTGCTCAGTGGCTTCTATTTATAGAGCTTGATCGCCAACAACATTTATGGACATACTCTGAATCTGACACTCGCGGCATAATGGTCTTTTTCTGTATCTCTGTTGCTAACAGCATGGTAGGTGAAATGTCAACATCACGTTTTGATACTCCCGAGGTATGCGTTCATGCTTGGTTTCTGGAGTATCAATGCATTCCACCACCTTTACGGTCATCCCTCTATTATGGTTATTATTCTATAGCCGTAATCTCTCTGCGATGACCGCATTTGCTTGACAGCCGTAACTTTTATGCAATGGATGCATGCGGTTAATGGCCGCAACATCCATGCATCGAACGTATGCGTTCGCCTCTGTGATGGAGAGATTCCCCACATGCGGTCATCTTTGCGATAGCCTGGCTTTCGCGTATGCGACCGCTTTCTGTGTTAGCTACAAAGATAGACAATTGAATGCATAATAACACATAAAAATGGGTTAGCCGAGATTCTTAATGCCGATCGACACAAGCTCGTTTTCTAAAAAATTCTTAATATAATCGCCACATCTTCTATTTAACAGCCCTCATAATCCTAAATAAAAGGCTTATAATGACGTGCATTTCTGCCCGTCATCACACCCCCAAACTTAGTATATAACACTGTTCATGACAAAGACTTACTTTACTTCACTAGGATGACCATAGGTAACATGACCTCAATTCTGAATGAGTTTGAAACTCCTGCCTTTGAGGGCGATCCTTTGATTTGCATGGGTGTGAGTGACCAGGTTGTCGACTCAAACCTACCACTTTGGGTATTCGTCTGATTTGGGAGCTAGGAACTCAGCTACATAAGATGAAATTCACTCATTCCCCAAAGTAGGGGTAAGTAGATAGATTGCTCCCTTAGGGGTTGATCCCCAGGCTTGAACGATGTGATGCCACACACCTTCTTATGGCTCGAAAGGTGTCCACACATAGTAGGACTATGTTGTATTGTTCATTAGAGGGATCAGTGTTACTTAAGAAGTTAGATGTAACTACAGGGGAAAAACATAAATTGGTCTAGTTATACTTACGAGCATCTATGAAGGGTCATTATATTGTTAATTGGTTATATCCGATGGACACAGGAATATATCTGTGGTAAGAAGAGTTCAACTGTCAGTCTTTAGTGGAATGTCTGCCAGTTAACGGATGGTGGATCTCGTGGCTAAAGAGTTTAGTCAGCTATTCACGTACTGTTGGAGCTTCGAGCCACAGGTCCATAAGGTTCCCTTGGTAGCTCAATGGATTCAAGTTGAGAATCAGTTTTTGGGTCAGCTTGAAATGTTCAAGTTGATAAGAGGGAGTTCGATTATATATGATATGATTGAACTGGTTAATTATATATGATATGATTGACTTTATGTATGAGATACATTAATTGGAGGAAAATAGATATAAATATGATTTATATCTAGTGGAGGAGAAAACACTATGGTTTTTCAGTTTTCGTAACTGAAGAACAAAATGAAAATTGTTTTCATTTTGCAAAGATCACGTTTAATTGCTCACGAAGTGTTTGCTGCTTATCGCTTAGTAAAATCAAAGACTATACGATAGCTTGAGTTTACTACACGATCACTTACACCGCGCGCTTCTTTTTGAACGATCGCCTACATTTTCCTAAACGATTGTCTAGTGCCCGAACATTTTATAGACGATCACTGCCCTTTTCCTACACGATCATGTACTTCATCTAAACGATCAAGCATTTTGTCTATACGATAGACGCAACCTTCTCCCACTTGCTTGATTGTTGTATACGATCTTCATTCCTCCTCCCCTCTACCAAATCCGAACAGAGCCCACTCTTTGGATTCTCACACTGAGAATACTAAGGGTTCCAAGTGGTGGTGTCGTCCCCATCTTCGTCTGTTCATGTGGAGGTTGTTCGTGGTAGACGACCGGAGTTTTGCTGAATGATAGCTTGACGTTCTAGCGAGAGCGAGAGCATCCGTTTGTGAAGAGTGCGAGATTTGTTGAGAAGAAAGAGTCTTCAACTGGTAAATTTTCTTGTTCTCTTGTTTGTTAATCTTAAGGCATGTCGGTAATTTTTCAGTATGATGCATATCTATTTGTTTGAATGTAAATGTGGTAATTCGGTTATAATGTCTTTGGAAAGATCCGCTTCCACTCAGAGGTACTCTTGTATAAGAGTTCCTTCATTTTGCATATCTAGGAATTTTTTGTATAGCACTCAGTAAAGGGATATTGATTTGTACCTTCTTAAACATTTCAATTAGTTCTAAATCGACGTCCTCTCCTTTAGGCTTAACTAGTCTATTGGGGAAGGGGGCCTTAGGCACATACAGTTCTACCTTAGGGGGAGAGTAGTTACATGCCTCTGGAAAGATGGAAACTTCCTCATATTCATTTACCTTGTTTTCATTCTCATTTACCTTTTCTAGCTTTTTGGGAGATGAATGAACTGGGTTAGTACCTTGAGAGGAGGAAGGAATTTCCTTACTGCTTCTTTCGATTGAGCGAGGAGCTTACCGAACGATTTACTCTCAAGTTGGTTTACCATAGTTGCAAGTTGCGTGATTTGTTGCTCAAGTTTGAGAAGCCTTGTCTAGTCTCTTGTTGAAAGGATTTGGTGTCTTGTTGAAGGTTTTTTGTTTCTTGTTGAAGTTGGATATTGTCCTTTTGCAAATCGTGGAGTTTTTGTTGAAATTTTAAGGAGTGGTCAACAAGGGATTTAACTACGTCCTCGAGAGACATACCTAAAGAGCCTGAAGAAGATTGTCCTTGAGATCCCCATTTGAAATTGGGATGATCTCGCCACCCTTGGTTATAAGTTTGCTCGTGTAGATCGTAGTTCCTCTAAAATCCTCCAATGGCATTGAGTTGGGCTTGTGACAAGACTCGGATGTATGTCTGGCTAATCTATATGCTCTGTATGTTTTAACTTGAGGAAGGCCTCCTTGGGTAACCTGAGTAAAAAGGGAAACTAGATTAGATACTTGCGTCCTTAGCTCACTTACTTCATAGATTGAGAAATAGTGTGATCAAGAGTCATTGTTCCAAAATTCTGAGAGTTCTCCGCCATTGTTGATATGAGTTGGCTTGCTTTGATTGGTGTTTTATTCGCTAATGTTACTCCGCTCCGATGGAAGTAAACCTGAGTAAAAATATTGGATTAGATACTATTCAGATATTTGGTGATGTGGAAAAGAAGTACACATTTGTTTGTATCTTTCCCAATATTAATATAAAGATTCTCCTACACTTTGCTAAATTCTATATATATTTTTTTCCTTATGTTATGAGCTTTAACTGCCGAAAATAATTTTTCTAAAAATTTCTTCTTCAAACCGCTCCAAGTAGTGATGGAACCCGTTGATAGGTAATAAAGGCAATCTTTGGCCATATCCTTCAAGGAGAAGGGGAAGGCCCTAAGATTGAGTTGCTCTTGTGTTACCCCATGTGGGTGTTGGGAATGTCCTAAAACTCACAGTTCGTAAACATGGAAACATATTTTATTTATCAATAAAAGTATTATTGAAGAATTTATTCAATAAAAGTTTTATTGAAATTAAAATTGCATTATGTTTCAAATCCAATAAACAAATCCATGACTATAGTATGAATACCGTGACTTGATGTAGAGACATAAAAGAGGATCAAGTTATATTATATAGACAAAAAGATCTATAAGTATATGGATGAGATTGAGTACCTTGTCCTGGGGACACTATGGATGCGGCCTACTTTGTATATTGATACAGATGACGTGATCCTAAAATCATTTATGTAGAGACATGCAAGTGGAGGCATCCTATGCAAAAGAGTTTTTGAATAAAATCGGACCATGAAATCGTCACTTTTATTTATAACGATTGTTTACTGTTAAAACTGACTATTTCAATTCAATGACCTAGGGTAACTCGATCTTAATCCTGAGTTAACTATGAACTCCTGTTTATTCAGGATTATCCTTTGATCTGCATAGGTGAAAGTAGTTCAACAATACTGCTCAAGAAACCTCCCATTTTGAGGATAAGACTGGATAGATAGTTGGGGACATAGTCCTGCAAGATGGAATTCGCTCCTACCCATTTTAGGGCTAACAGATAGGTTGTTCCCTTAAGTATTGATTCCTGGTATGGAACAAAGGGGCTTTGCCCTCTCACGATCGAGAAGGATATGGTTTATTAGTTGGACTATAAACCAATTGTTCAATAGAGGATTGTTGGGAGCTTAAGAAGCAAGATATATTTACAGGGGTAAAACGTTAATTTTGACATAGCTGTAAATACAAACAACCTGTGAAGGATCGACTTACTGATTATGGTTAAATTAAGTGGACAGAAATATATTTACAGTGAGGATAGTGCAACCATCAAGCTATAGTGGTATGTCTCGATGGTTAACGAATATTGATTAATTCGGGATAAAGATTTTAACCATATCTCAAACCGTTGGAGCTCATGATCTGTAGGTCTATAAGGTTCTTCTACTAGCTCGTAAAAGATTAAAGTTTGGATTAGAAAATTGAGCGAATTTTGAAGCGTTTAAATTCGAAAATAGGGTTTGGAATTTAAAATGTTCAATTTCAGTTTTAGGATTTGGATAATTATATTCGATATAATTAAACGTTTAAATTTATTGAAATTAAACGTAATTGGAGAGTTTAGAATATTTAAATATTGATTTAAATATTGTTTACATGAATAGTGATTCATGTTTAAATTTGGTGTTTTATTAATTTAATATTTGATATTATATTATTAATTAATTATAATTAAATAATTTTTTTCTCTTTTAAATTCAATTTATGGAAGTTGAATTTAGATCTAAATTATTCTCAAATTAAATTAATTTAAATTGAAAAATGGAAAATGCAAGTGGTTCCCAAAAATGAGATTTTGAGTGGATTAATCTATTTTTTAACACCTTGTCCACTATCTAAGTGCTAATTAAAGTGTCAATTAGCTGATTAACTTAGTGCTTGCATATATCAACTGATAAAAAGGTTCAATTTCTGAATTTGAACACTTATGCAACTAGATTTTTTACTGAAATTGTGAAAAATCAGTTTTTCATTTTAACTCTCTCAAACCCATCTCAATTGCTCTCAATTCTCAGTTTCCACCACTCAATCTAAGGCTGAGAATAGTTGAGAAGCTTCTCTTGGTGGTCTACTAGAGATTTGGAGATCAATTTTGTGGAGTTCAGTTGGAATCAAGAAGAGTTCTATAAAGGTATACACACATGAATCCCTCTTTCCATTGAAATTGTTTCTAGCTTGCTATGAACTCAAATTAAGTGTAATTAGAGTGCTTAATGATTTTATTTGCTTCCGTTTTATGTTTGTTTTCCTATCAGTAGGCGCATTCCATCATATACTAGATGAATCTCCTTCATATGTTTATGCAGATCATCACTGGATTGTCCTCTGAAAGTAGGTAGGAGATGAATAAACCCCGGTTTGAGCTCAAATGGGACGGTCGTCTCCGAATACACGATCCACAAAGGTTGTTGATTATAGTCCAACTCCGCTAGTTCTCTCAAGGTTTGTTCCCTTTCTTCGCCCATGTTGTTTGGTCGAGGTTGTTCTTCTTCTTGATGTTGGTTCAACTCTTTAAGTTCTTCTCGTTCTCTTCTTGCTCTTTCCCTTTGTAATCTCCTCTCTTCAAGGTTTATATCTCTCTTCAAGGTTTATATCTACAACAAAATCATAAAGTACACTCAAAGAGGAGCGGGTCATGCACAACAGGAAATTTAATGAACAAACTATTCTTGAGTTTATAATTCTTGATTATTTTTAAAAGGAATTCAAAATTCTAAAAGGTCAATTGTACGATTCCCCGACAACGATGCCAATTTGTTTAGTGCTAAAAATAGGTGTCGTTAATTCTATTTAACTCAAAATAAATGAAATTTATAAGACTCAAACTACAACTAAAACTACTATGTAGCAAAATGAAGTAAGAGGTCGATCCCAAGGGAACATCTATAAATTGGCCAAAAATGAATTTTGAGTTCAAAAAGATAACAATTGGGGATGTTTATTTGTAAAGAAACTAACAAAAATCAAGGTAAAGCACAAGAATTTATAGGAAAATTTTTGTTATGAGAGAAATGAGAGAGATTATGTAATAAATTTCAATGGAAAAATGAATCTTGAGGATTTTATATAGATTTAGCAAATTCTATGCAATTAAGTTATTCCATAGTTCATTAAGAAAGTACCCTAATGCCAATTAGCCAATTTAACAATTAACTCTAATTTAGTTCTTAATTACTTCCTAAAGACATTCCACAATTAGTCCCTAAATTGCATTAAACTCATGGGTTTTCTTAACTATGACAATTCTTGAAATCAAAAGACTGAAAATTCAAGATTGATTATATAAATGTTCTGAATTAGTAGGTTCTTTCAAGAAAATAGGAAAAGAAGTTCAAGTTTTCTATCAAGATTACTAATTCTTGCAACCTAATTATAATTGTGTTATAGAACCACGTAATATGGCATACAAAAATTGATCAAATTTGAGTTGTCAATTTATCTCGAATCAATTTTATTCAAAATTTCAACAAGAAAATTCAAGAACAAAGTAATACATGAAAGAATTCAAAGAAGAGTCTCAAGAAAATGCACATAATTCCCCAAGATAAAGACTTACCTACTCACGGAGATAAAAATTCTTCAAGAAATCCATTGAGAATTGCATAATTGATATAAAGAATGAAGTAATTTTGATAGAATCTCTCTAAAATTTACAAAGAATAGCTCTTACTGTTTGTGGGAATTCAAATCTCTCTAAAAAATTAGGAAGTTCTCCCTTTTTTGAAGTCTAAAAATGAAGAATTTGTACTGAAGAGGTTCGCAGCATTGGAACCCTACGAATTTGGAGGTCCGACGCTGGCTTGCACGCACGTGTTTTTATTTTTACGTCATTCTCTGGAGCATTGTAACACTGCGTAGAGCATTGCGACACTACCCTGTTTTGCAGCAAAATGTAGCATTATGTCTTATAGTGTTGAGGAAGTGTTGGGCTTTCACAAATTCTAGCATTGCAACGCCCTAGTGGTGCTGATTTGTTTTAACTGAGGGTTAGATTGGTAATTTGGCTTTGATCTTCTTCCTAAGTGATCCTTTTGGTCTATTTTGGCTTGATTTAACTCTAAATTCTTCATGATGACTCCATTGATGTCAGAATTGTATTTTACCTATAAAATATACATTTTAAGCAAAGAATTGAAGTAGAATTAAGGGAGTTAACATAGAAATCATAGTTCTTTTCAAGACCTAACACTTTGGTAGGCTGAGACTTGTTATTCTCAAATTTGTTCTTATTTCTGCATGGACCTCTATTACTACTATAGTTTAACAGTTCTATAATACTTTGTCTACCCTTGTTAATTATCGATATGGGTTGGAAGTGTTTAATATGTTCCGTCTTAAAAAAATATATCTTAATCAAATGAAGAGTTTGTTAAAAATGTGAGATTGGCTAAATACATTTGTTTTAGATTGCTATCATTGACTCCTTGGGCTTTTAAGAGTTGTCTCGGTTTTTTTTCTTTGGTGGATCTTGTCTCAGAGGATGTTCTTCTAGATGCCAAATGTGCAAAATATTTCTTAATCAAATGAGGAGTTTGTTAAAAATGTGAGATTGGCTAAATACATTTGTTTTAGATTGCTATCATTGACTCCTTGGGCTTTTAGGAGTTGTCTCGGTTTTTGTCTTTGGTGGATCTTGTCTCAGAGGATGTTCTTCTAGATGCCAAATGTGCAAAATATTTCTTTCTTTATTTAACTTATTCTTCAGAACATTTTATTTGAGATCTTTTCCTTTTTGGTGAGCTGACAATTTTATATGGGGATGTTTTCCATCATTCTGTTATGCTAATTAGGTTCAAGAAGTACTCATGCTAGGGTTGCCACATCAATTGTTTGTGAGATTATCGTGTGAGCTTTACAAAATTCTTACAACACTACATTGTTTTTAAGTAGAAGTCCTTTGAGCTATTTACAGCAACATGTTATTCACATGTTCTTGCTTTAATTCATGAAGATTGATTGATCTTAGGGGGAGTTTAAGACTTTTTTCATCGAGAAGAATTTCTCAAGCCTTAGGGGGAACCTAAGGTGTTATTCATCGAGAAGTGAGTTCTCAAGATTTAGAGAAGCCTAAGTTCTCATGTGAAAGGAGTTCACAAGTTGGAGGAAAGATATCATCAAGTGAGAGGGAGTCTCATACAGTCCAGAACTGCACTAGAACACCATCACCGCTTAATTTGCACTTGTGTAACCCAGATTGTATCACACATCCTTGACTTACACTTTACACAAACCGAAGTTGATTCTTCCATCAAAACTTTATTGGACTCATAAATCTTGACATACATTTTCTTTACTCCTAGCAAATCAGCAAGTAGTGAACAACTCACATTATTCATAAAACATCGTAGCCCGTTTCAAGAATTCTTTTTTGATGTGGAAGGTTAGACAATTCTGCAACCATAAAGCATGCTAAAAAAAAAACTATGAACGTAATGCTAAAACCATTTATTGGCAAAAACTTCCCACTTCTACCACAGAAATAAATAGAAAATAACCGAGAAACTAAAAGAAAGTAATAAAATTGAAAACACAATAATTTACGTCGAAAAATCACGACCCACAAGAAAAAAATCACTATATGAAAAATTGTTACAATCATATAGAACAATTCTCTTTCATGATCCCAATTATAGGAACACTTTTTCAAAACTTTTATATTACCCACACCCTTTTCTCACTCTCAAAAAATACATAAAGAGAATTTAACTAGAGTTAGCATACTTAAACTTAAAGTATTTCTAACATAAACAATTGAAACCAAGGGCATGAAATTCTTTTATACACTTGGAGTCCGATGTAGGACAAACTGCACATTTAATATTTTGCAAAACACAATAGTATCTTTTACTAATTCTACAAACAATTTAAAGCTTGCTACAGTTGTTTTCTCATCGATTTTTTCTTTTTATTTATATATATTTTTAAATGTAAGCAAAAAAGAAATTGTTCGTTCTAAAAGTCAAGGCAGAAAAAGTAGAAATGGGAAGATATAGCACATACCATACCTGTTCGCATCTATTTTATTTTCTTTGTTTAGTTGAATTTGTGTTGTTCTTAACTATTTGTGGTTGTCGATTATGGTAGTGGTGAATCTGGAAAAATCTGAAAATTATGTTTTTTTCCCTTTCCCTGACGTGATTGTTGACAGGTGCTATAAGGCAGAGCAAAAACGTGAAGCTTTAGAAAAACATCCCATAAATCAAACATAAAAACATGACCTCTATCCTATGTATTTTAAATCCATGGAAATATATTCAGCATTTTTTAATATTTTCTATCTTCAAAAGTAACATTATGTCACTATGGGACTGTTTGGGGGCACTAATATAGAATATGGGGTGTTCTAATACTGGAGAATTCCGATGTCTGTATTTAGTTGTGCAGAGTTGTTATGTTTGAATTGATATGTCTGTGCTATCTGGTTCAGTTTTTGTACTTTATAATAATTTGTGTGTATGAACACTATTTTTTCTTTTTAAATCGTATAATCCAATTATTGTATCCATCCTATTTGGAATAAGACATTGATTGCATTGTTTTATTCTTTCCAATCTCAAGACATGGTATACAATTCAATTTTATATTAAAATAATTAAAAATGATTACATTGATAATTTATATTAAAATAATTAAAAATGATTATATTAACTACTGAAATTTATTAAGTCTAAGTAATATATTTATATTTATTTATTAATTAAGCTATATTTTTATTGTTCAATCTTCCAAAAATAAAAATATCACACTTTTGCAGGTAACTTAGGTAAATTCAATATTAAGAAGCATGTAAACATTAAAAATAAATGAAGATAATGCAAATACTCATAAAAAAATGAATAACACCATAAAATGTCAAGCAGTCTGTGTAATATATCCATTGTATAAGTAACACACCAAAATTAATAACATAAAAAATACAACTAAAATGGAATATAGGGGAATACAAGAAAAAGTAACCGACCAACCTCAAACTAATTGAATACTCCGTATTAGTTTGGGCTGCATAATAAAACAATAAAAAAGGTTAGAAAAAATCTAGAAATACTTATAATGTAGGATGAGAACTAGTTCGAATAGAGAAGTACCTATGTTACTTCTATGAAGTACGATATGGATAAAGTCCACGGGTTACCGAATCAAAACACAATGAGGCACCCTATCATCCACCAAACAACCAAAAGTTAGAAATTTAATAATATGAAAATAACAAAACCAAACATTAGAAAGTAGAGGAGAAACCAAAGTTAAACAACTCACTAGATTGACAAAATAAATCTTGGACAGTGGAGGCTCTCAACAAATAAAGAAGGACCAATATTGTTATATAGTAAAAGTAAAAGGAGAGGGATGATTGTTGAACATTAATAACAACCCCAACAAATATTAAAAAAAAGTGTGATTAGTCTCAGAATATTAAGTTTACATCATGAATAAACTCAAATCCATTTAAAATCAACAAACAATTGGAACAGTCATTAATAAAATCAGGAAACAATCAGAACAGTCATTAGTAAAATTGGTGGATAGTTTAATAAATGAGGTAACTAATAATGTATAATATTAAAAATGTGTAAAATATGCGAGTATAATCGAGTATGATCGAATATGATCAAGTATGCTCAAACATGATCGAGTATGCTCGAGTATGGACGATTGAGTATGATTGAGCATGTTCACGCATGATCGAGTATGATCGAGAATGATCGAGTATGTTCAAGCACTGTGATACACGGAAGAAAAATGACGGTAAGATACGAAACCCATTTCGAAAATGAGCCCACAAATAATTAGAATCAGTGAGATAGGATAATTAACCTCCATACACTAAGATAATAAACCATCTCATATTGGCCCCAAAAGATGATATACCATTTCATTTTTCTGGTTAGGATGTTGGTTTTGCGGAAATCAAATAGAAAAAAACAAATGGAATGAAATTAAGGAGAGATTAATGAGAGGAGGAAGTGATGAATGAAGAGGGTGGGGAAGTAGGGGTGCAATAGAAGTCAGGCTGTGTGATTAATAGCATTTGTTATTGTTAGGGGAGCAGAGATTGATGGCGTGGGCAATGTTTTGGTTCAAAAGAAGAGATAATTAGGAGACATGGGTGTGGGTGTGGGTGTTCACTATTTCCATGATACTGACATCCAAAAAGATCAAAGGAAAGACGTTCAGAATCTAGTAAAGTTGTCGTAAATGCTTTCCAGCGACTGTGAGATGCCCCGAGATCCGCGTAAGAAGAGAAGCTTTTATGAGCGCCGACACATGGATTTCAGACAAACCCTTCCCCACAAAACGTGAATGTGGCATTCAAATCAACGCGTTATCTCCCCAACCTCCGCCTTTAAAGTTCCCTCACCTTCCCGCAGGACCCTTCATTTATTTCTTCCATTTTGTTTAATTTCCTCCTCCGTCCGTAACTCAGAGACCGAGGCAGAAGTAGCTCAATAATTCCATCTTATCTTAATGGCCAAATTAACCACAAAACCCCTTCAGTTTTGCTGCTTCTTCTTCATCCTCTTGTTTCCGATACTTCCGGCTACCTCTTCAGTGGATCTTGTGCAGACAGAATGCTTGAAGGTACCCTTCTCCCAGTTCTCTAACTCACTTCTCTCCACCATCGACGGTGTACGACAGGTGATGACCATTTTCTCTCCATTCACTAAATTACTGGGTGATTTACGGCTTTCCACCGCCATTTCCGACTGTCTCGATTTGCTCGACTCTTCTGTTGATCAGTTGAGCTGGTCCCTCTCCGCCACCCAAAATCCCAAGGGTACTATACTACGTTTACATTCTAAATTTAGGCCTATTCATTATATATGCCGCTTTTAAACCTTGTTTTATTATATTGGTTGGTTGGTTCACGGGAATGGGATACTAATACTGTATAAATGTAATTGATTGTGCCGCTGCTGGACCTACTAGTCATATTATGAGGTCGCACCAATTTCCCTAGTTCCAACATTCCACTTATTTAACTACACTAGGGCCTTGGGAGTCCTACTTGTCTCTTCTTTTTTTTTTTTTCCCTCTGTTTTCACATGCAAATGCAATATAAAATAAAGATCCTCCTGCTTACATTACAGCTAAAGACTACAGCACAGGAGATCTGAGTTCTGATCTGAAGACATGGCTGAGCGCTGCAGTGGTTAATCCAGAAACATGCATTGATGGATTTGAGGGCACCAATAGCTTTATCAAAGGTCTTGTATCCGGGGGCATCGACCAGTTAACTTCACAGCTCTATGACCTTCTTTCCATGGTGAAATCTTTCCCCAATAATCAGCCGGCTGAGTTTCCTTCATGGGTGAAATCTGAGGACCGGAATCTGCTGCATCTAAATGACTTGGCTGCCGATGCCACTGTGGCCGCCGATGGGACTGGGGATTTCACCAGTGTGATGGATGCGGTTCGAGCGGCCCCTGACAATAGCATACAACGTTATGTTATATACATTAAGAGGGGTGTGTATTTGGAGAACGTGGAGATCAAGAAGAAGAAGTGGAATCTCATGATGATTGGAGATGGAATCGATGCCACCATCATATCGGGTAAGCGGAATTTTGTTGACGGTTGGACAACATTCCGCTCAGCGACCTTTGCTGTAAGTGGAAGAGGATTCATAGCGCGAGACATAACATTCGAGAATACTGCAGGGCCAGAGAAACATCAAGCAGTGGCACTTAGATCCGACTCGGATCTATCGGTATTTTTTCGATGCCGAATTAGAGGGTACCAAGACACGCTGTATACGCACACCATGCGCCAATTCTACCGCGAGTGCCAAATCAGTGGCACCGTTGATTTTCTGTTCGGCGATGGCACCGTTGTTTTCCAAAACTGCACCATCCTCGCGAAGAAGGGTCTTCCCAACCAGAAAAACACCATCACTGCTCAGGGCCGGAAAGACCCAAACCAACCCACCGGCTTCTCCATTCAATTCTGCAACATCTCTGCGGACTCAGACCTTGAACCCTTGGTTAACACCACGGCAACGTACCTTGGAAGACCATGGAAGGAATATTCCAGAACCATTATCATGCAGTCATATATGAGCGACGCCATTAGGCCAGAAGGTTGGCTTGAGTGGAACGGCGATTTTGCATTGAATACACTATTCTATGCTGAGTTTATGAATCATGGGCCGGGGGCGCGATTGGCGAAGCGTGTCAATTGGCCCGGTTACCGCCGACTGAATCATACCAGTGAAGCTACTAACTTCACCGTGGCTCAATTCATTGAAGGAAACATGTGGTTGCCGTCCACGGGTGTCAAATTCACTGCAGGACTCGGAGCTAATTAATTTGGGAGTAATACGATCGTCTTAAAATATTTTTTAAAAGTGATAAAAATATTTCTTTAATGTGATAATTTATGATTGGACGATTCAATGGAATACCTAAAGATAAGTGTAACAATGTCACTAAATATTTTTATTTTGTAATTAAAGTTAATATTTTTAAGAAGACCTATAAATTACCACCAAATCTTCATTCCTCTATGTGCCACTATAGTACAATCGTCATATGCTTTAATGTGTGATCTATGAGTGTTCACAGCTTTTAGGATTCAAATCGAATTGAACGAAAAATTTTAAAAATTTATTATTTGAAACCGAAGAAAATCGCTTGTTGAGTTCGGACAAAACCAAATCAAATCGCATATATGTGATGCGGTTCAGTTCGAGTTTGCGGTTTGGGTGTTCTTTCTCTTTTTTTTTCCTATTTTATAAATTTCTATAATTTAAAATTTCCTTCTAATTTTTTTCCCTCTTTGTTTACAACATTTTCTAAATATAATTTTAAATTTTAAATCCAATCAAACAATGAATTTAAATTATTTCCAGTATTCAAAATATATTTTTATGTTTTGAAAACCAATTTTGAAATTCCAAGACACAACAAAATTAATAAGCTTAAAGTTAAATAATCACAATTACAATTAGCAAATATTCGGTAAAACTAATCTATTAGACTTCTATCGGTTGGGTTTTATGTTATAAAACTCGTGGTATGTAACTAATGAAACTTATTCTGAAAATTCAATAAAGGTGTTATTGAATAGATCTATTGCTTGAATAGAAATCCAATAAACCTAAAAGTCCCTTGATTATTCGATGAGTACTTGAACTTTATGTGGAGACATAAAGGTAGATCAGGTTCGAGTAGATAGTCAAAATGATCTATAGTATATGGATAAAATTGGGTACCTTATTATGGTAATACTATTGGATGCGACATGCTCTGTAGTTGTTACAAGGAGTTGTAATGTGCTCCAAACAAAGTGATCCTAATTCGTTCATGTTGGATATGAGGAGTGGGAGTGTCTTTGTGCAAAAATGTTTGTACAAGATCAGACCACGAAATGAGTCACTCTTACTTTATAACGTTGTTTACTATTTAAGACTGACTATTTCAAAGCGATGACCTAGGTAACTTGACCTTAATCTTGAGCTAATTATAAACTCCTGTTTATTCGGGATTACCCTTTAATTTGCATAGGTGAGGGTTGGCTTAAAAGCACCAGATCAATAAGACTCCCATTTCAGGGGTACGACTGGGTAGATAGCTGGGAACATAAGGTACAAGAGGAAATTCACTTCTACTCGTTTTAGGGATAGTAGAGAGGTTATTCCCTTAAGTCCTGATTCCGGGTCTTGAACAAGGGGCCCTGCCCTCTCATTGGTCTGAGAGGGACTCAGTTTTGTTGATTGGATCACAAAACAATTGTTCATTAGGGGATCGGTGGGGACTTAAGGAACTAGAGATAATTTCGGGGGTAAAACAGAGATTTGACCCATCCGTTATTATGAACAACGTGAAGGGTTAACTTACTAATCATGGTTATATAGAGTGGACATAATATATCTACGATGAGGGAAGTTCAACTATGGGTTTTAGTGGAGTGGCCCATTAGTTAACAAATGGGGGTAGATTATATATCTCGGAGTGGACATAATATATCTACGATGAGGGAAGTTCAACTATTTGGGTATTTAGGGTTAACTTACTAATCATGGTTATATAGAGTGGCATAATATATCTACGGTGAGGGAAGTTCAACTAGTTTTAGTGGAGTGGTCCATTAGTTAACGAATGGGGGTAGATCGGTCTAATGAGTATAGCCGATTAATCTTGGATCGTTGAAGCCCATGATCTGTAGGTCCACAAGGTTCCCCTACTAGCTTGAAAATGGATTAGCTCTAGAGTAGCATGATAAGTTAAATTTGAAACATTCAAATTAGAATCAAACGAAATTGGAGAAAATATATTTAAATATGATTTAAATATATGAAGATAAATTTGTGTAAAAATTAATTTAATATTGGATATTACAAATTATTTAAATAATTATTTATTAATTTTACTAGAAAATTAATTTATGAAATTAATTTTTAAAATTAATAAATTTTGATTTTAGAAATAAAATATGATTTTAAAATCAAAATTGGATTTTGAAAATTGAAAAATAAGCTTTTATGTTCATCTTCAAGTAGCTCACAAAGAAACCCACCTCTTCCTTCAT
Organism: Benincasa hispida; assembly: GCF_027475165.1. NCBI lineage: Eukaryota > Viridiplantae > Streptophyta > Magnoliopsida > Cucurbitales > Cucurbitaceae > Benincasa > Benincasa hispida. Next base: position 11,128,633 of record NC_143488.1, on the reverse strand, counting down.
TAAACTCCAAGCATGAGCTGCATCGCATGCATCAAATCTCTTTGCATGATAGTCTACAATATATTGAAGAGATTGGAGTGAAGTGAAGATGATGCAACCAAATGAATTTTTTCTGAAAAATTCAGATGAAGAAGATGTTTTTCATTTTGGGTTGTTGCAGTGAGCTATCTCTAATTTCCCTTTAATTCTAGCTTATTTTGAGTCTCACAACTTAATCTAGAGCACTAAGTGAATAGTAGGGAAGATCTTGTGGTGGTCTGCACAAGGATTTAGAGGATTTTACAGCTGGAAATCAAGATTTTAACGGTTCAGCCTAAGGTATGTTCTTGAAACACATTAAACTCTGTTTTAGCATGTATATTTTCAGCCAAAATTAATGAATTAGAGTGTTTATGGATCCTATTCTCTTCTGCTGCGTGCTGCTACTGATCAAACAATTGGTATCAGAGCATCAAATAAGCATTCAATTCTATTTAATTTTGGTTTGGTGGGGGTGCTTTTATATGAATTTAATATGTAATTACTACTATGTCTTACTGATATGAAATTATTTTCGAAGAAACAAGTTGCCAAGTTGCAGATTCCAGGCCTTTATTTCAATCTAAGCTTTAGCTTCATGCATTAGACTCATCGTTAGCTTCGGGTGTTTAATTTGCTAATTGGCGGTCTTGATTTGATGACCGTTTACTTTTGATTATGATCTTCCCAAGAGTCTTTAGCATTTATTTACCTATGAGCGACATCTGGGCGATGCATCGAGAGCTATGCGATAGCACTAGGAAACCGCTTACCTTGGACGTGCGCTAAACAATCAAGACGCGACACTAAACTATAAAGATCAGCGATCGTTTAGCTTCATGCGTTAGACGATGACACTATACGATAGAAGGAAAACACTACATGATCGTGTTGCTTTACTAAGCGATAGCCGTTGGTTGCTAAACGATCAAGCAAACACTAAACGATTTGGCAATACGTATTCATGAACGATGTGAGGTAATAAAAGGGTTTATCACCTAAACATCGTAAGTTTAAGTCCAATTATAAGAGTTATACTTGGATAAACCACATAGGCTTAGGGTTATTTTTATTAGCCGGAAAAGAACCTAAGTATAAAGTTACCCAAAAATTAGAACACTTCAGTGGTAGTCAATAAATTCTATATGATAGAGTTATTAGAAAACTTCAGCGGGAGATTAATAACATACGCGATATGTTATTCTTAGCTCTTGCGTCCCTAAGAGTTCACAATCTAGATTTAAGCAGTATTTCGTATCACCTTAGGAGTGACCTCCATTCGTAAAGTATTTTTTAGCTTAAATTTAGATTCGGGTGAATAAGGGGAAGTTGTTCGAACAAAAATCAAGTGTACGATTTCAACAGCCACATCTCCACATAGTTCACACCGTGAGATTCATATCACGCTTCGTGTCATCCTAGGAGTGACCTTCATTCGAAAAGTGTTTTGTATGAGTCCATATCAAGGTGAACGAAGGAAGTAGTTCATAGTAAGTGGGTGAAGGAAATGTGTCAACATATCCTGCGGTCTCTTCTGTTAGTTTGGACCATGAGATTTCTATGTTGCGCTTGTTAGTTAGTTTTAAGCGGCCCTTTGCTAGTCATTTATTTTTTAGACGGTTATCCCCTCGGAGGGTTGTAACATAGGATTCGGAACAACTCAAGCTCCAGAAATGGATAGGATTTCTTTGGTCTTAATGATCTTCGACGTCTGAAAACGGTGAGTTTATACTTACAGAATTATTAAGTTTTAATAATATATGACCAAAAGTGGTACCTAAATGACTATCAGAATATGAGTTATTCTAGAGGTAGTATTTATTCAAGAATGTCTTGATGTATTATAGTAGAAAAAGAATAATCTTGGGTACATTATTAAAATTGCTAAAACTTGATTGGATTTAAAATTTCAGAATGATGAGTTCAATCATACAAGTGTTGGCATCGGATAAACTCATAGGGGATAATTATATGAATTGGAAATCAAATTTGAACATGATACTTGTGATAGACGATTTGTGGTTTGTCTTAACTAAGGATTGTCCTCCCATTCCTAGCTCTAACACAAACTGAAGTGTTCGGGATATGTCTGACAGATGGGTCAAGGCTAATGATTAAGCCCGTCCTTATATCCTTGCCACCTTATCTGATGTGTTGGCAAAGAGGATATGAGTACTGTCAAAGAGATTATGGAATCTCTGCGAGGGATGTTTGGACAACTTTCCTTCACCTTAAGGCATGATGCCATCAAATACGTTTACAACAATCGCATGAAAGTTGGGACCAATGTTCGTGAACATGTCCTGGACATGATGATCTACTTTAATATGACAGAAGTAAATGGTGCTATCATAGATAAGAGAAGTCAAGTTGGATTTATTCTAGAATCTCTTTCGAAGAATTTTCTGCAATTTCGAATGCATTAATGAATAAAGTTGAATACAACTTGACTACTCTACTAAATGAGCTACAGGCATACCAGATATTGTTGGGAACAAAGGGTTTGGTGTCAGAAGTAAATGTTACTACTGTCGAGAAGAGGGGAATGTCCTCCAAGCCTGATGTTGCCTCCTCTTCAAAGAGTAAGAGTATTCTTGTGAAGAAAGGAAAAGGGAAAGGGAAGAAGATACCTACTGGAAAGAAAGGCAAAGATAACACTGCAAAGAAAATGTTTCCACTGCAATGAAGAAGGGCACTGGAGGAGACACTATCCTCAATATCTTGTCGAAAAGAGAGTAGAGAAAGGTAGCTAGGCTAGCTTGTCCTTAGGACCATTTGCTCTGCTCATCCAGTGGGAGAAGTTGCTGCTTGATGTTACTACTTTTGTAAATCTTGTTAAGAATAAATTGTATATATTTTTGGATAAATGAAATGTTCATTTTCAAAAATTATGTTTGTTCAGGCAACCTCAGTTAAGAATCAAATTGTTAAAAGCCATTTGTAAATATTTAGATATTTAAATTGCTAGATCAAAGTATAAAGAGTTTAAAGATTTCTAGATCTGACTGTTAACAAAGAGTTGTTGTGATAGGTCAGATGCATCTTACTCAAAGAGTTGAGAGTACCTCAATGTAGTGGGAAGAAAGTGTGCTTCCTAGCCATTATTGAAAATAAGATGCAATCCCATATAGTTTTATTTATGAATAATGTATACTAATCAAATTCAAAAGCCTATTGTATACTAATCAATGTCTACAATGATTCTCTCAGCTAAAGTGTTTAAGAATTATCTAGTAGGATTAGGAATACCAGATAACATAGGGCAACTGGGAGAAATATCGGGTATAGAGACACTGAATGGTAAAAGATGGGTATGGGATGCTGTAGTTTATTGTATTTCTCTGTAAAACTCAGAAACTCAGTCTTATATGTCGGATATATAAGTTACCACTGGAGTTTTAGTCCAAGTGGGAGTTTGTTGGGTTTTATATCCTAAAACTCGTGAAACTTATTCTGAAAATTCAATCAAGGTGTTATTGAATAGATCTATTGCTTGAATAGAAATCTAATAAACCTAAAAGTCTCTTGACTATTGGATGAGTACTTGAACTTTATGTGGAGACATAAAGGTGGATCAAGTTCGAGTAAATAGTCAAAATGATCAATAGTATATGGATAAGGTTGGGTACCTTATTCTGGTAACACTATTGGATGCGATCCGCTTTGTAGTTGTTACAAGGAGTTGTAAACTGCTACAAATGAAGTGATCCTAATTCGTTCATGTTGGACATGAGAAGTGGGGGTGTCCTTATGCAAAAGGGTTTGTATAAGATCAAACCACGAAAATGAGTCACTCTTACTTTATAATGTAGTTTACTATTTAAGACTGACTACTTCAAAGCGATGACCTAGGTAACTTGACCTTAATCCTAAGTTAACGCTGAATGAAAATTATTGATTACTTTCCCATTAGTACTAAATGCAGACTCAGAAGCAACTGTGGATATCGAAATTGCTAAAAGATCTCATGAAATTTTGTTAAGAACTTTGTATCTAGAAGAATTTCCTTTCCACCAATCTAAGATATCAATTTCTCCACATGTTTAATACGAGACTTCAATAAGTAAATATCAACTTTTGTATCCACACTTTAGGTATCAGCTTCTTCCATATCTTCAAAATCAAAATGAAAAATCTTTGAAGCATTACTAACAGTAGAAGTAGTAGTAGATGTAGTCGTTGAGCTACTACCATTACAAATTAAAGATTGACTCATACTTGGACATGAAGATAAACCATGATTAACAATTGACAAACAATATTCATTGAACAATTTTCTCAAAACATCCTGAACCTTATTTCTGACTTCTTTTGCCCATCCATATCAAACAACTCATTCAGACAATACATAAGATATTTCATCTTGAAATGTGGGTCCAAAACGACGCAACATATAAAAGGAAATTTGTTTTTACGCTTTTCCCCTAATACTTATCATACTTCGCTTGCATCTTCATTGCCATTTCACACAAAAATAAATTTTCAACACCAACTACACTTGAATATTTTCTTATGCAATTTTAAATAATACTAATCTTGTGGAAGGTCGTATTGGAAGTAAGATAAGAGACCTTGAAAACCTAACAATTACTTCATAAAATATCGACAGGAATTTGGTAAATATTCTAGCAATTTTTTGATCTTGGATGGTTGGTTTACTCTCCTCATTCATGTAAACTGTGTCGTAGTCTTCTAACTTCTCAAATGCCTTTTCAAACTTTTCAGCCGCATCAAGCATCAAGTATGTAAAATTTCATCTAGTTTGAACATCAAGACATAACATACTCTTACTAGATATATTTTCCTCTTCAATGCACTTCTTAAATTTAGCAAGTCTAGTAGAAAAAGATCTAACAAACCTCACACCATTTGGAATTCGAATCAATGAATTATTCACATCTTTCAGGCCATTACAAACAATAAAATTCAATATATATGCACAACATCTAACATGCAAGAAATCAGCATTCAACACCAATCCATGTTTAAAACGCTTCTTTAGGTAAGCAATGGTTGTATCATTTGATGAAGTATTATCAATAGTTAATGTTAAAACCCTTTCAATACCCCACTTTTTCAAACATTTCTCCAACTTTTTTCATATTGTTTTCCCTCTATGGTTCTCAATATAAGAGAAACTAATAATTCTCTTATGTAGCTTCCATATCCTATCAATAAAGTGTGCAGTAAAAAACATATGATTAATATTTTGAATCGATGCCCAAGTATTGGACATAAGGGAGACTCTATATCCTTCATCCACAAAAATGTCTCTCAATTGTTATTCCAAATTAGCATATATTCCTAAAATATCCCTAGAAATTGTAGTTCAAGAAGGCAAATAGCAAATTTTGGTTCTACTAAAACATCGAAGTCCCTTCCACAAACCTCTTAAATTCCTCGTTCTCCATAAATTTAAATAACAATTCATCAAATGTGATCATCTCAACACTTAATCTTTGAAAATTCTCAATAGTAAACATCTTATATTTAATTGTTGTTGTATTACCACCCTCACCACCCTCTTTATTCTTAAATACCAACTTGGTCTGAGTTATATTTAACTTACTATTTTTTATCTGATATGGATTTTTTTTTTTTACAATAATGTTCAAGATGCATTCTCATTGTTGAATTTCCATTCCTTCTTAGATGACATGCATACACCATATCGCAATAATTACATTTAGTATGTGGATCATCATTACTATATTCAGAGCATTTAATAAAGTGATCTCATACCATAGACGTATTTTTCCTCTTTTTTTGAACATGTGGTTGGCTTGCTACCTCATTTAAGATAGGATTCAGACATCGTTGGGGGTGTCGACAAGGCTTAGCTCCATCTTCAAAAGAAATCCGATGCATGCACACAGTAGGGCTAATACCTTTTATGTCGTCCAACATCCATCCAATAGCCAACCTGTATTTTTGCAATACCTCAACCAACTACTTTTCTTGTTCCTTAGTTAGGTTCTTTGAAATTATAAAAGCAAGGTCTTAGCTTCCCCTAGATACGCATACTTCAGGTGGTCTAGAAGATTCTTCAACTCCAATTTAGGTGCCTGCAAAATAGAAGGAAGCACCTTGTCAGAAGATTCATCATCAGAATAAGAGGACATACCTACCGGCTTAGTCATAGACAAGGTGGTAAGCTCTCCAAGTGGGATTAAATCTCCTGAGTTATCCCTATCGTCGTCATAGACGTCCCATATAACCTTATGCTCAAGAGATTCAAAAACATCAATATGGCACAAAGAATGTATTTGCCCTATGGTGGAAGATTTCGTAGCATCGAAAATATTAAACTTAACCAACTCACCATCGAACTCCACAGATAAAGTGCCCTCATCCACATCAATATTAATCTTGGCCACCTTCATAAAAGGCCGCCCAAGCAAGATGGAGGCAAATGAGATAGATGTGGGCTCTTCCATCTTAAGAACATAGAAATCAATAGGAGAAAGCAAGTCATTGACCTGAACTACGATATCCTTTATGACTTCTAATGGGTGTATAAAAGACCTATCAGCTGATTGAATCGCAGTTCCAGTTTCAGTTAGGTATTTTAATTTCAATTCTTGATAAATTGAATAAGGCATAACATTTATTGATGCACTGAAATCTAGCATGGCTTTATCAATTTTCATTTTTCCTATGATACAAGGAAGAGAAAACATACCTAGATTATTTTGTTTTTTAGGCAAGTTTTTCTGAAGGATCGCAGACACAGATTGACTTACCACCATTCTCTCATTTTCCTTGGCTTGTCTCTTCCTCATGCAAAGCTCCTTTAGGAATTTGACGTATTTAGGAATTTGCTTGACAACATCGAGGAGAGGAATATTTATCTCTACCCTTCTAAACATCTCTAAAAGCTCCTTGTCCTTGTCAACCATCGGTTCCTTGGGCCTTGCAAGCCTGGAAGGAAAAGGCGCTTTAGGCACATATGCATCTAAAGGAGGATAAGGGTGAAAAGATACACCCTATTTGTTTTGTGGTGGTAAGATGGTTGAATTCGAAGAAGAAATTCCTGGGCTTTCCAATTCTAGCTTCTTTGACTCAGTAGGTGGCTCTAACTCCTTGCCACTCCTCAACGTGATTACACTTACATTTTCTCTAGGGTTTAATTCTGGTTGAGATGGGAGTTTGCCAGACTGTCTCTCTAATTTACTCATCGAGGTGGCTAGTTGAGAGACTTGGGTCCCCAAAGAATCAATGGCACTTTGAAATTTAAAATGATTATCAGCAAGACTTTTAACCATATCTTCTAAAGACATACCTGAACTAGATGAAGCTCTATGACTAGGGCTGAGCCTGCTTCTTCTGTCCTCCCCATTTGAAGTTTGAGTGGTCTCTCCACCCAATTATAAGTCTGATTGAATGGGTCTCGACTTATTTTTTGCCCATTGAAATTATAGCCTCCAACGGTATTTACCTCAGGCTTTGCTTCTTGTAGAGCACTTGGGCAAATGTCAGCTAAATGGCTAGTTCCACGACACACTTGGCAAACAATAGCGAGCTATCCAATCTCTACCTTTGCTAGCTGCTTTACAATAGAACTAAGTCAAATATTTCTTTCTTAAGTCCACTTACCTTATAGGCGAATTTAACACTAACTGTAGCTTTGGTTCCAAACTATTGAAAATTTTCTGCCATAGTAACTATCAGGTTCATTGCCTTAGTCAGGGTTTTATTGATTAAGGCTCCTCCTACAACTGCATCTATGTTGCTTTTGTCGGTTTGCATGAGTCCCTCATAAAAGTATTGGATCAAGAGCCAATCTGAGATCTGATGATGGGGAAACTTGGAACAGGTTTTTTTGAATCGATTCCAATACTCATGAAGGGCCTCCTTGTCGAACTGCATGATGCTATAAATCTTCTTTCAGATACTAGCAGCTTGGGATGCTAAAAATGTTGGGTTTTATGTCCTAAAACTCGTGGTTTGTAAACATTTAAACTTATTTTGAAAATTCAATAAGTTGTTATTGAATATATAAATTGGTTATTTCATTTTAGAAATAAATCCAATAAACTAAAAAGATCCATGACTATTACATGAGTACTTGAACTTTATGCGGAGATATAAAAGTGGACCAGGTTCGAGTCAATAGTCAAAAGGATCTATAGTATATGAATAAGATTGGGTGCCTTATTCTGGTAACACTATTGGATGCAACCCACCCTGTAGTTGTTATAAGAAGTTGTAAAGTGCTATAGACGATGTGATCCTAATTCGTACATGTTATGACATTAGGAGTGAGGGCGTTCTATTCAATGGGTTTGTACAATATCGGACCACGAAATTAGTCACTCTTACTTTATAATGTTGATTACTGTATAAGACTGACTATTGCAAAACAATGACCTAGGTAACTTGACCTTAATCCTAAGCTAACTATGAACTTCTATTTATTCGGAATTATCCTTAGATTTGCATAGGTGAGGGGTGGCTCAACAGCTTCAGCCCAATAAACCTCAATTTCAGGGGTAAGAACGGGTAGATAGCTGAGGACATAGAGTGCAAGATGGAACTCCTCCTACCTGCTTTTAGGGATAGTAGAGAGGTTGTTCCCTTAAATGTTGACTCTGGGTCTTGAGCAAGGAGCCCCACCCTCTTATTGGCCCAAGAAGGACTCGGTTTGTTGATCGGATAAAAAACAAATTGTTCATTAGAGGATCAGTGAGACTTAAGGAAAAAGAGGTAATCTCTGAGGTAAAACAAACATTTGACCTAGGCGCTATTACAAACAACCTTGAAGGGTTAACTTACTAATCATGGTTATATCGAGTGGACATAATATATCTACAGTGAGGGAAGTGCAACTATGGGCTTTAGTGGAGTGACCCAATAGTTAACGAATGAGGGTTAATTCGGTGTAAAGAGTTTAGCCAATTAATCTTGGATCGTTGGAGCCCATGATCTGTAGGTCCACGAGGTCCCCCTATTAGCTCGTAAATGGATTAGTGATAACTTGTAGAAATACAAGTTATTTTTGCTCTTAAGTTGGAACAGCTAAGGTTTTTAATGATAAATTCTCCTCATTTTTAGAAGAAACGCATGGAATTACTCAAACATTAGCAAACTCATGCAAAAGAATGTTTATTACTAAATACTGCGGCACTAACGCGTTATACTGCAAGATTTCAACAAGAAGCTAACGCATGATTAAGAAGTGTCGCAGGCAAAGTTCTAACGCATGGGCCATGCGTCGGAAGGATTCAATACAGAGAAGATTCATTGATTCAGGCTGTTTATGTCAAATCACCACTTGCAAGTGTGAGCACCTGTAGCAGGCGGCGTCTGAAAAGCTTCCGAGTGTCAGGCGGTTGAATAGGGCATGGACTTTAATTCTGCCCATCACAAAGCTGGAGATGACCAATGCCTTAAATAGATGAAATCCTTCCAGAGTTCGAGTTTAGAAGAAATTTCAAGATTCTCACTCTCTGTATTAGCGTAGTCATAGTTGTAGATCTTTAGAAACTGTGTTGTGGTGCCAAGAAGATCAGAAGGGAAGAGAACCACCATCATCGCTGGTCAAGGAGTGGAGGAAGTCGAGCTTGAGAGAGACACTTCGTTCAACTCTTATACAAGTGATTGTACACAACTAGAATTGAGCCAAAGAGATACAAGAGATTGTACTCTGTGGCTTGACTCAGTTCCTTTCATCTCATTTATCGCTTTCATTTTATCTGATTAAATATTACTTTTGTAAAGACAATTTGCTTCTTTATAAATTCATATATTTGATCCATCAGACTTTGCCATTGTTTATTTCTTGTTTATGTTGGATGCATCTATACTTCATGAAAAATTTCATGTCAAACGCTTAAGCCAACTTGATTAATTAGTAAAAACATCTTTAGCTTAGACTATTCGAGAGAATAAATAAGCTCGCATCAAGTAGAATGCCTAGTATATCTAGGGATAGACTTACTGGTGTTTATTGCATCCTGTGTTTGACACATGCATCCTAGAGATAGGTTTTGTATGTTATTCGCATTGAGGAATGTTGAATAAAGTCTAACGCATAAACAAAGATAAAAAAATCATCTTATTCATCAGATTCTAGTTCGTGTACATTCATCTTAGATCGATGCATACCACTTACATTAAAATCCATTTTCGGATGATCCATCACTCACTACTCAACTCTTTTGTATCTTCTTGCACAAGCATACATAGCACTTTAGTTTAAATAACACATTTCTTCATACATTTAGGAAACCCCTACAATAGCTATAACGCAAGGTCTGCATTAGCTTAACCTGAATCCCTGAGTTCGACCTTGGACTTACCAGGAACCTAAATTGGATTTATACTTGGGTCTGATTTAGGAAAACTTGAACGTCAAATAGTGGACTGTCGTGCATTCTGTTGCACATCTATAATGCACCAATGCATTACAACTACACAAACGCATCAAAGCATCAACGCATCATTCATACTTAGAAATTCTTCCAAGTCATTTTATACAATACACTCCTAGCGCGAATCACGATATCAACAAACAAGTTTTTGGCGCCATTGCCGGGGATTCAGAAACAAAACTAATCAGAAATTTCGTTAGTATCTTTTGTAGGAACACTTCAGTCGAGGGATTATTACGAGCTAAGCCTAAGCTTGTGAATGTTTATGAGCAGGGAGAGCACTCCCAAACTATATACGACCCCGAGATTGAAAGGACCTTCCGACGTAGAAACCGATCTAATCGTCGTCGAAGGTTGAGGCAGCAATTTCTCAGACAACAGAACAGACAACAAGCAATGGTGGACAACCAGGAAAATCAAAACTTAGCTCATCAACTAGCTTATGCTGTGCAAAATCCGATCCTAATGGTGAACAGTAGCACGCATCCCATGAGGGAGTATGCGTCCCCTGTACTGTATGATTTCTCACCAGGAATCATATACCCAACGCCAGATGGGACGAGGTTCGAGATGAAATCTGTAATGCTTCAAATGCTCCAGACTGCTGAACAATTTGAGGGTGGTCGTGGAGAAGATCCTCACGCCCACTTGAATCATTTCGTGGAAACGTGTAACTCATTTGTGATTCCTGGAATCACCCTATTGGCGATCAGGCTATCTTTGTTCCCCTATTCTTTGAGTGATGATGCAAAACAATGGGTAAGCTCATTGAAGCCTGGTGAAATCACTACCTGGGAGAAGTTGGTGGAGAAATTTATGCAAAAATACTTCCCACCTACCACCAACGCGAGGAGGCGTCGAGAGATTATGAACTTTGAACAAAAAAAGCTGAGACCTTAAGTGTCGCATGGGAGCATTTTAAGGGATTGGTAAAAAATTGCCCGAACCATAGACTAGCACTAACTATCCAGATGGAGACTTTTTATGGTGGATTGAATAGAGCATCACAGATGGCAGTCGATGCAGCGGAAACTGGTGGAATTATGGATAAATCTTACACTGAAGCTAAGAAGATATTAGACCGCATTGCTAAGCACAACATGGAATGGGTAGACGATACGTGTGTCAGAAGAGCTGACAGAAAGAAGAGATCTCAGAATGTTAATTCTATTGATTCCAATGCAATAGCCACACTATCTGCACAAGTGGCTATGATGACCAACCTTTTGCAGAACATATCGCTAGAGAACGCATAAAATCAACAGAAGGTGAATCAAGTAGAAGCATTCGGGCAGCCCATGGTTAGCTATGTGGGCTGTGGAGATCCTCACTCCTATACTGATTGCCCACAGAATCCGCAGTCAGTATGCTTTATTAAAAACAACCCATTTTCCAATACATATAATCCTAGATGGAGGAACTATCCAAATTTTTCTTGGACAGGAAACCAACAAGAGCACCACTCAGGGGCAAACCAACAGCAAAGGCAAAGACCGCCGCCTGCATTCCAACCAATGCATCAGCCACACCAATAGCCCTTTAATAAAGGAGGACAGGCATCGAGCTCAGGATCTTCGCTTGAGAACCTATTAAAGGAGTGCATCACCTAGAATGATGCGTTGCTAAAAAGTCAGGCGTCATCTATTAGAAACTTGGAGATACAGGTAGGGTAGATAGCGAGTGAGTTGAAGAATAGCCAGCCTGGAGTTTTGCTTAGCAATATTGAAACTCCTCGGAACAATGGAAAGGAGCAATGTCAAGCGGTGACATTGTGAAGTGGCAAAGCTCTTGAAGAAAGAAGAATGAATCCAAGAAATAGCAGTCCTTCAAAAGAACGCAACACAAATTAAATGGCAATAGAAGATCAAGAAGAAAGAATGCCTGAGACCACAAGCCATTCAGAACCAAGGACGTCTAACACAGGAAAACCTGTGGTGCCACTGAATGCACCATTCCCTAGACGGTTGATGAAGAAGAATGATGAACAACAATTCAAGCACTTTCTTGAGCTCCTGAGGTAATTGCATATCAACATTCCACTTATAGAGGCCTTGGAGCAAATGTCAACATATGTCAAATTTTTGAAGGACATTTTGATGAAGAAAAGGAGAGTCAGCGAGACGGAGGTAATTGCGCTAACGCAGGAATGCAATGCATTAGTAAGCAATAGTCTACCCAAGAAACAGAAGGACCCTGGGAGCTTCATAGTCCCATGCTCGATAGGAGGGTTAGACGTGGTACATGCATTGTGCGATGTGGGAGTTAGCATTAATCTCATGCCACCTCAATCTTTAAGAAACTGGGAATTGAGTACTCTTCAACTTGCTGACAGAACAATCAAGTACCCTAAAGAAAAGATTGAAGACGTTCTGGTAAAGGTTGACAACTATTCCCAGCAGATTTTATCATATTGGACTATGAAGCAGATAGGGAGGTACCAATTATTCTTGGACACCCCTTTCTAGCTACTGGGAAAGTTTTAATAGACGTGCATAAAGAAGAATTAACTATGCACGTAGATAATCAAGAGGTGAAGTTTAATGTGTTAAACACATTAAAGTTCTCGGATAGTGAAGAATGTCAACTAAATAGTATAGAGTTGCCTGAAGAAGAAGTGACCCATGTGTGTGAGGTCCTTGCGTTGGAGGAGAACATGAAAGAACTAGAGCCGCCAAGTCTGAGTGCGACGGACGAAACCAACGCGTCCATCACTAGAGGAAACACCAGAACTCGAGTTGAAACTATTACCTAGTCACCTGAAATATGCCTTCCTTGTAACAAACAAAACTTTACCTATAATTATTTCCGTGAGTCTTACTGAGCCAACGAACACTCTCTTTTGCAGATGCTGAAAAAGCACATGTGTGCAATAGGTTGGACACTAGCAGATATCCATGGCATCAACCCATCTTATTGCATGCATAAGATCTGGCTGGAAGAAGGAAAGTCGGGATCGATTGAGCCTCAAAGAAGGCTGAACCCCATAATGAAGGAAGTGGTCAAGAAAGAAATCTTAAAATGGTTGGACGCGTGAGTGATCTATCCTATATCCGATAGTAGCTGGGTAAGCCCAGTTCAATGCGTTCCCAAGAAAGGGGGAACAACTGTGATAGTCAATAGCATTAATGAACTCATTCCTTCAAGGACTGTCACGGGCTGGCGCATCTGTATGGACTATAGGAAGCTCAACACGGCAACTAAGAAAGACCACTTCCACCTTCCTTTCATTAACCAATGCTTGACAGACTTACTGGCAAAGAATTTTATTGTTTTCTTGATGGATAGTCTGGTTATAACAATATTTTGATTGACCCAGAAGATCAGGAAAAGACAACATTCACCTGTCCCTTTGGAACGTTCGCGTTTAGACGCATGCCCTTTGGGCTATGCAACGCACCTGGAACATTCCAAAGGTGTATGATGGCAATCTTCTCTGACTTCTTAGAAAAGACCGTCGAAGTCTTCATGGACGATTTCTTAGTCTTTGGAGACTCATTCCAATCATGCCTAGATAACTTGGAGACCGTCCTCGCTCGATGCGAGGAAACAAACCTTGTACTGAATTGGGAAAAATGTCACTTCATGGTGATGGAAGGAATTGTTTTAGGCCACAAAATATGTAAAGCTGGGTTGGAAGTTGATGAAGCCAAGATAGATATCATAGCTAAACTTCCACCACCATCAAATGTTAAAGCTCTACGAAGTTTTCTAAGGCATGATGGCTTCTATCGAAGGTTCGTTAGAGGATTTTCTCAAATTGCGCCACCTCTGAGCACATTACTAGAGGCGAACCGGCCCTACAATTTCAATGAAGACTAGTGTGACGCATTTGAAACATTGAAATATGTGTTGACCACAGCTTCGATACTAATAGCACTGGATTGGATGCAGTGTTTTATTCTTATGTGCAGCGTGAGTGATGTTGCAGTAGGAACAATGTTAGGGCAGAAGAAGCGAAATTTGATACATCTCATCTCTTACGCGTCCAAGACACTGAATGACTCTCAGGAACACTACACGACCACAGAAAAAGAAATGTTGGCTATAGTGTTTGGCATCGAGAAGTTTAGATCTTATTTAGTTGGTGCGTCAGCCACCATCTATACGGATCACTCGACTATAAAGTTCCTGATGAGTAAAAAGGATGCAAAACCAAGATTAATAAGATGGGTGCTGCTATTACAAGAATTTGACCTTGATATTCAGGACAGAAAGAGAACTGAGAACCAGGTGGTTGACCACCTATCCAGGTTAGAAAATCAGGAAATACAAGATCAAGAAAGTGAAATCAAAGACGCATTTCCTGATGAAAGCCTGTTCAGAGTTAAAGGCAGGGAACCTTGGTACGCAAACATAGTTAATTACTTAACTACCAAGCAATTCCCTGGGAACTTCAACTCTTAGCAAAAGAAATGGTTAGTACCTGACAACAAATTTTATTTTTGGTTTGAACCGTTTCTCTATAAACAAGGCCCCGACTCCATAATGCGTCGATGCATTCCGAAGGAAGATGTTGGATCAATATGGCAACCCTTGGGGGGAGGGTGAATAGGGTTTAATTAAGCTTTTTTTTTTTCTAAATTAATCCAATTAAACTAATTAATACACTTTTTATAAATAATAAGAAAAATAAGATGACAAAAATATGATAATTCTATCAAATTTTAGCAAATAAATAAGAATAAACTAAAACATACAATAAATTACTTAAATTAATTACAAAAAAAAAAAGGAAAGAGTTAGAGAAGAAGACACCGTAATTTTTATAGTGGTTCGGTCAAACTTGACCTACTCCACTCCACAAGCGCCTCTTGGGAATTTGAATAAAATCTTTCTGACTCTTTCCACGGATTAGAGCCCAACTGTTACACCACCGCTCCTTTTACGGGTTCAAGAGCAAACCCAATCCTTTCCACGGTTTAAGATCAAACCGTTACAAATGTTGGAATTTTTTAAGAATACAATACAACTCTCACTAGACTGGATTTACAAGTTTAAGCACTCAACAAGTTTATCCTCACAATACAATAACACTCTCTCAGGAATAAGATGAAAAGAAAAAAATATTCGGAACTTAGAGAGAGCAACAATGGAACTTTTGAGTTTTGGAGGATTATGAAATGTAAAATTTGTTGGTTTAAAATTTGGAGAGAAAGATGGTTTATATAGAGATGGAAAAATTTTTAGAAACCACAATTAATTTGGGCCATTGGATTTTGGAAAAGAAAAATCAACGGTGGAGATTTTAAACTAAACTAGTCTTTAGATATAAACAGAATATAATATTAAATTCCTTTTCTTTTGAAATTCATTTTTTTAAAAAAAATTAATCCAAAAAATAAAAAAACATACCATGTGTCAAAAACTAGCCGTTAGACACAAACAGAAAATAATATTAAATTCATTTTTCCTTTTAATTCATTTTATTTTTAAATTCATTGTTTTTAAAGTCATTTCAAAAATAAAAAACATACCATGTGTAAAAAAACTAACTGTTAGACACAAACATAAAATAATATTAAATTTATTTTCCTTTTAAATTTCATTTTTTTTAAATTTTAAATAAATCCAAAAATCAAAAGTCCATCATATATTAATCTTTTAATGATCCACCATTCAACCAATATGCTGCATATGTCTACATGCAAATGGTCTGGTTATGCCATGTCATCCACCACGGTATTTTCTCTATAGACTTGTTTCGGTCATATCGTCTTCGTTTTAGCTCCGATTTGAGTGATTTAAAAGGTGTTGGAATCGTTGTTCTGAGCTCTACGCTATGGACATATTAAAACACTAAGATTTTCAGTAATTAAAAATTGAGTTTGTTATCATCAAAACATTGATTAATTAATTAACTAAAATTAAGTAATTTGAGATTAAGGGCCAAAAAGCCAATAGAAGAGACACAACGCATCTTGGTTGAGTGTCATGACTCTCTTTACGAAGGGCATTTTTGTGGGCAAAGAGCCGCTGCGAAGATCCTTCAAAGCAGATACTTCTAGCCCACCATTTTCAAAGACGTGAGGGAGTATGTTCGTAAATGTGACCCTACCAACACACCGGGAATATCTCATCAAGGGTCGCAAAGCCCTTAAATAATATTCTTGAAGTGGAATTATTTAATGTTTGGGGCACTGACTTTATGGGACTTTTTCCCTTGTCCTGCGGTCAACAATATATCCTACTTGCAGTAGACTATGTATCAAAGTGGGTAGAAGCAGTAGCTTGTGCCAGAAATGATGCATCCACTGTTTCTAAGTTTCTTACCAAGAACATCTTCACACGCTTTGGAACGCCAAGAGCCCCGATATGTGACGAAGTTACGCATTTCATTAATCGCATCATTTCTAAATTTCTTGCCTAATATAATGTTAGGCATAAGATCGGTACCGTTTACCACCCACAAACGAACGATCAAGCTAAGATATCCAATCAGGAAATAAAATCTATCTTGGAGAAAGTTGTCAACGCATCGCGGAAAGACTGGGCACAGAGGCTGGATGAAGCACTCTGGGCCTGCAGGACTACCTACAAGACCCCCATAGGTATGTCTTCATACTCTTTAGTATTTGAAAAAGCTTGTCGCTTACCCTTAGAGTTGGAGCACAAAGATTTTTGGGCAGTTAGGAAGCTAAATTTGAACTTGGATGCCGTGGGCGCTCAACGCAAACTTCAGCTCAATGAGCTTGAGGCGTGGCGATTGAACGCATACGAGAACAACAAGCTCTACAAGGAGAAGACAAAGCGTTGGCATGACCAACACATTAGTAAGAAAGAGTTTGTTGTTCGACAAAAAATTTTATTATTCAATTCACGATTGTGTTTATTTCCAGGGAAATTAAAATCAAAGTGGTCAGGTCCATTCATTATTAAAACGGTCTTTTCCCATGGAGCGGTAAAATTAACGCGGGAGGATGGCACAAACGCGTTCAAAGTAAATGGCCAAAGAGTGAAGCCATACTTTGAAGATGGCATAGAACATCAAAAGTCATATCTCGCACTACGCGAAGCCAGCTGAGGCCGCGTCGAAGCATCCCTGCATTCGCATCGACATATATTCCAGAGATGCTTCCTCTTTCCTTGTTCTTTTTGCATTATGTATTTTACCAATCCGTTTGAGTTTGTTTGTTTGTTTGTCTGTGTTTTAAGATTGATTGTTCATTGTTATTGCCTTCATAGTTAGAGATTTACTTGTTTTTTTTAAAAAAAAGTTGTGTATAATTGGGATGGGAATAACAGATGCGTTAGACTTAAGTCAAACGCATGACCCAAGTGGAAAAGATGCATCTCGAAAATGCAAAGCACTCGAGTACTTGGAAGCCCGAGACACGTCCCTTCGACTTTGCATTAATTGGCACCTAATGTCACCCCACTCTTTCTCCCAAACCTATATAAGACGAAACCCTTCGTTTTCCTTTTCTTCTTCCATTACCTTCGAGCCTCTGTGAAAGAAAAAGAAAAAAAAAGCCCTAGCCCTCTCGTTTCCCTTACCGCCGTTCGCTCAAGCATCTCTCCGACCACTCTTCAACCACGATGTCGTCAGAATCAATCCATTAGTTTTGGAGACATCTCGGTGGTAAGCTCTCTCCTTCTCGTCTGTTTCAACTTTGCCTCCCCTGAGCCCTCGAAAAACCTCAAAAACCTCATCCCAACCAAACCTCTCCACGACGGGGCATCCTCCACCTTCTAGTGACCGTCTCGGTCGAAGCCCACCAAAACAACCACAAAACCCTCTTCCAAAACCACCCCTAAACCAAAACCCAAAACCCCTTCAAAACCAAGGCAACATCCTTCATCATCCACGACTACCAAAAAGCCATATACCAAGCCCGCCCCACCACCATTCATTCCAAACATCACTCTAGTGTGTGCGACGCATGACCCCATCCCAATCTACCTCCATAACGCCTCATCGTCTGCTGTGTGTCCACCACCTTTACTATCAATCCAACCCTTGGCCACCATCTACCCAGTTGAAGTAGCCGCGTCCAGCCAACCGCCGCATTCACCCATCATCATCTCATCCCCTGAGTCACCGTATACCCCATTCAGCACCCCATCATTTACTCCACCTAGGCCCAACTCTGACAGTCCTGCATCAGAGTGTAACCTTGAAGAATTGGTGAAATTGGCTCGACGAGACGAGCAAGAAGTGTTTGGAGCTATCTTGGCAAGCCTGAATCAAGGCCAAAAAGAAGAGAAAGTGATGTGTTCCGACCCACCTAACGCATCACTTGACTTGGATGAAGCAGAGCGCTACGCAATGATGCTCGAAGTAGAATTAGAAGAAGAAGAAGAAGAAGAAAGGGGATTTGGTCCAGACGCGTCACAATCACGCCAAAATAACGTGAATGAAGGGCCCTCAAAAGCAAAGAGAGTGACAAGAAAGAGAAAAATAATCTTGGAGGAAGAAAATGAGCAGTCAGCATCCGGTCCTGAGGATGCAACGCGTGGGAGCTGCTCAAGGCACAATGCGTTAGAAAAGGAATTGGAAGATTATCAGCCTGTAAGGTAGGGGCAAAGGAAGTCAGCTCTCCAAAGCGAATTTGAGAACGAATTGAGAGAGCTAGCGCGGAAAGCCAGGGAACATGCGGCGGGCAAACGCAAGGTAACCGACACGTTACCTAAAAAGACCACGGGAAGGAAGCATCAATTTAATGATATTCTTGTAGAGAAAGGTTTGTTTCCCAAATGCCACCCACTGCCAGCATACATAACTGAAACCATAGACGCAATGGGTTGGGGTCAGTTCTGCGTTGAGCACACAAGAATTTGGCCCAACCTTGTCTACAGTTCTACAATAGTGAGTTTGACATGAAGAAGAATACAACATTTGTTTATGGAGTATTGGTGCGCTTCTCAGTCGATAAGATCAATGAAGTGTTCAACATCGCGAGTAATCCGGAAGCAGAAGGCAACCGCATCTTGGAACAACCAACGCCGAGCCAAATTGAAGATGCGTTAAGAGTGGTAGCCAGGCCTAGAAGCAAATGGCAAATGTCAAAGAATGGAGTAAAGATGTTAGCTTCCAGGAATCTAAACCCAGACACGAATCTATGGTATTATCTGATTAAGAGAAGCATCATGCCTACAACGCACGATGAAACATTGTCGAAAGAACGCATCTTGACTACCTATTGTATCATGCAGTGCATCCCTTTAGATGTTGGGAGAATAATAAGGGATCAGATCAAAGCCACCAAAACCAAAAAAAGAGGACAACTTTATTTTCCATGGCTGATCTGTGCACTATGTGAACGCGGGGGCATCCCTCTGGGGGATGATCATGAAGAGATCGACGGTCTGATGGACATCAAGTTAATCATGCGTTTACTTTGCGGTTCGCCGCATCAGCCTGCCTTACCTCCCAAAGAAGTGGAAACTAGACCTCGATCATCTAAAAGCGCCCCCAAAAGAAGATGCATCCAGATAGTTGAACACAACGATGAAGCTTCAGAGCATGAAGATTACAAAGCAAGGCTTAAACTTACGGATGAAGAAGCGTGGCCAACCCTAAACCTCGCTCTCCAAAACTCACTAGTAGCCCTGCCAGAAGAGAGTCTTGATCCAAGCACCAAGAGCCTACTTATATAGATCAAGACATCCCTTGTTCACTTCTTTCGCCCTCACAAATTCCAATTCCCAATTTTGTGCCTTCTCCAACTATTTTTGAACCAACTGGGTTAGGTTCGAGTAACGCAGTAAATTTTGAAGACCCAGTTGGAAGAAGTGAAGAGCTAGCACCACCTCAACGCAGCACTAACATTGAAGAGTTGAAAACTTTCATTAGTGATCAGCTCAAACCATTGGTCGCGTCCATCGAAGGTCTTCAGCAAAAAAACAGGGTTCAAGAGATTACTTAAGGCAGCAAACAAGAAGGATGCAAGACCAATTTGTTTATACAATGTAGTACATTAATCAGGTATTGGTTGGAATGTTTGCCCTGCCTCTACTACCTGCTCATCTTAGAAACCCTTTACGCTTTATAGATGAAGACCTTGTAGAAGAACGCAGGGATGACGCGCCAGCACAATAAAGTTTTGGGGTGTTGGTTATTTTTTATTTTGATTTATTTGATGATCTTTTGTATTTGTTTGACTTGTTTGTTTATTTCATGTTATTTTATGAAAATGAATGAAAAATTTCTATCATTTTTTTCCTTGCGTTTGACCTTAACATACTTTTTTTGTTCTTTAGCTATTTTCTAGTCTTGTGCTTTGCCTTACCTCAATGATATCAACAATGTGAAATCTATAAGTACAGAGTAGGCGTTAGGAAAATCAACAAAGCTTGAACTTCTCTAAAAAGACTACATGTTTTCTTTCTAACGCATGCAAGCTTTAATTCAAAACTCCTTTTGGAATTCTCAAAGCCTTTTCGAAATTTTGTTTCTCTTTTAGCAATGAGGATTTAGCTCATCTCCAAATTTGGGGATGAAGGAAATCCGAGTTTAGACGTATTAACTGAATACATCAAAAATAAAGGGAACAAAATAGAAAAATGTTAAACGCAACTCCTCTGTCATTACTTCAAAAGAGAAACTTCAAAGTGGCATGAGTTAAAAAGTTGGAACAGGCACTTAGTCGTAGTTGGATGCTCACATGACACCCGTGGGGGCAACCCAAAACGAAGTTAAGTCTCCTAGACCAATACGTCCCATAAAACTCCTCTATCTAGTCTAAAGAAGTTGTGTCTTGAAACGCATGAATAATAGATATGAGTTTAGTTGTGAAGGATTCTCACCCGTAGTTGGATGCTCGCATGACACCCATGGCGGCAAGCCAAAACGAAAGTGGGATACCTAGAACAACGCATGGGTAATTGAAAATTCATAAATTTTTTCTTGTTATCCGGCATCTATCTTAAAAAGAGCATCTAACGCATTGCTGGTTTAGAAAAACCTGGAATATTTTGAGAAACGAAAGGAGTTGTTGATAAAAGACTTACTACACCTGGAACTAAACATTATTCCTTTTAGAAAAGAGTCAATCTCTGTTACATTTTCCAAACTCTTGTCTCAAGCTTATAATTGAATATGATGAGAGGCAAACTCTATACACTAAAGACAAGGGAGATAACAAAGAATTATTTATGGAATGCTTAAGGACAACTAAGGTTTTTAATGATAAATTCTCCTTATTTTTAGAAGAAACACATGGAATTACTCAAACATTACCAAACTCATGCAAAAGAATGTTTATTACTAAATACTGTGGCACTAACGCGTTATATTGCAGGATTTCAACAAGAAGCTAACGCATGATTAAGAAGTGTCACAGGCAAAGTTCTAACGCATGGGGATTCAACGTAGAGAAGATTCATTGATTCAGGTTGTTTGTGTCAAATCACCACTTGCAAGTATGGGCACCTGCAGCAGGTGGCGTCTGAAAAGCTTCTGAGTGTCAGGCGGCTGACCAGGGCATGGACTTTAATGCTGCCCATCACCAAGCTGGAGATGACCAACGCCTATAAATAGATGAAATCCCTCCAGAGTTCGAAGTTCAGAAGAAATTTCAAGATTCTCACTTTCTGTATTAGTGTAGTCATAGTTGTATATCTTTAAAAGCTGTTCTGTGGTGCTAAGAAGATCAGAAGGGAAGAGAACCACCATCCCCGCTGATCAAGGAGCGGAGGAAGCCGAGTTGGAGAGAGACACTTTGTCCAACTCTTATACAAGTGATTGTACACAACTAGAATTGAGCCAAAGAGATACAAGAGATTGTACTCTGCGGCTTGACTCAGTTCCTTTCATCTCATTTATCGCTTTCATTTTATCTGATTAAATATTGCTTTTGTAAAGACAATCTGCTTCTTTATAAATTCATATATTTGATACATCACACTTTGCCATTGTTTATTTCTTGTTTATGTTGGATGCATCTATACTTCATGAAAAATTTCATGTCAAACGCTTAAGCCAACTTGATCAATTGGTAAAAGCATCTTTAGTTTAGACTATTCGAGAGAATAAATAAGCCCGCATCAAGTAGAACGCCTAGTACATCTAGAGATAGACTTACTGGTGTTTATTGCATCCTGTGTTTGATGCATGCATCCTAGAAATAGGTTTTGTATGTTATTCGCATTGAGAAATGTTGAATAAAGTCTAACGCATAAACAAAGATAAACAAATCATCTTGTTCATCACATTCTAGTTCGTGTACATTCATCTTAGATCGACGCATACCACTTACATTAAAATCCATTTTCGCATGATCCATCACTCACTACTCAACTCTTTTGTATCTTCTTGCACAAGCACAACACCTTAGTGTAAATAACACATTTCTTCATACATTTAGGAAACCCCTACAATAGCTATGCGTTAGCTTAACCTGAATCCCTGAGTTCGACCCTGGACTTACCAGGAACCTAAATTGGATTTATACTTGGGTCTGATTTAGGAAAACTTGAACCTCAAATAGTGGAGTGTCGTGCGTTCTGTTACACATCTATAATGCACCAACGCGTTACAACTACATAAACGAATCAAAGCATCAACGCATCATTCATACTTAGAAATTCTTGCAAATCATTTTATATGTTACACTCCTAGCGCGAACACGATAGCAACGAACAATTAGCCTTAGAGTAGTGTAATAAATTAATTTGAAATGTTCAAATTAGAATTAAGGGAACTAGTAATTATATGTGATATAATTATGCGTTTAAGTTTGGAATTAAACGGAATTGTTGAATCAATTAATATTTAAATATGATTTAAATATTAAACTCATGATGGTGTAATTAGTGTTAAATTAATATAATATTTGATATTAAATTAATTGAATTAATTAAATTGTCTAATTAATTATTTATTATTAATTTTATTAGAAAATTAATAAAAAATTCAATTTTGAATCGAAATTTATTTTGGAAATCAATTTGAATAAAACAAAATTGAAAGCATGAAATTGGAAAAAGTGGGAAATCTTCACTTCTTACACTTAGTAGCTCACTCATTTCTCACCAAATTAATTGAGTCAAATTTCCAAGCATGATCTACTCTTCATGCAGCAATCTTCATTGCATGATAGCCTTGCAATAAATAGAGAAGATTGAATTGGAAATCGGACATGCACACTGATGCACTTCATGAGTTTTTGCTAAAAAGCTTGAAAGGTTGAAGAAGGTGTTCTTTCAAGGTGTATCAGTGTGCTTTTTCTCCAAATTCCCTTATTCAAGCTTCTTTTGGGTCCCATGACTCAATCTAAGGCTCCAAGAGAATGGTAGGGAAGACCTTGAGGTGGTTATAAGTCGATTTGGAGGAGATTTGCAGTTGAATTCGAGATTCAAGTGGTTTTACAAAGGTATGCTATGAAACCCTCTTATTAGTTTATGAGCATGCTTAATTTATAGCCAAAATTAATGAATTAGAATGTTTATTGATCCGTTTTGCTTCTATT
Organism: Benincasa hispida; assembly: GCF_027475165.1. Taxonomy (NCBI): domain Eukaryota; kingdom Viridiplantae; phylum Streptophyta; class Magnoliopsida; order Cucurbitales; family Cucurbitaceae; genus Benincasa; species Benincasa hispida. Next base: position 11,104,833 of record NC_143488.1, on the reverse strand, counting down.
GTTTGTTAGTATATTCTAACAGGAAAAAAAATTCTATAAGAACTGCCTCTGCAATTCTTCCCAGGACGTGATGTTCCTAGGCAGAAGAATGTAGAGCCACCCCTTTGCATCTCCCTTTAATGAAAAAGGGAATGCTTTCATATTTATCTGCTCTTAGGTCTTCCCATTAGGTCTCATTCCATTTCACACCACATAGAATTCCTTCAAATGTTTGTGCTGATCCTCACCCCGTAGACCAGGAAATGTAGGAAGTAAGTGAATTAAGGCAGATTTAAGTTCAAAGATACCTGTCGTCTTAGGATAGGCAATGCACAACGACTGCTGAGTGAAGTCGGGTGTTGCAAGTTCCTTGAGAGTCTTTTCTCGTTCGATCATTACTGGAAAATTCTCAAGAACTCTTTCTTCTCTAGATATGTCCTTAACACGAATATTTTTATCAAGCGCAGCTTGCTATCTCTTCTCTCTTCTAATTCTCCGCTTCTCCCTGGAAATCTCTACAAAATACAACTGTCTAGAACTCGTGGGAGTGTGGATCATGCACCAAAAGAGAAAATTGATTAGCAAGGATAGACACTACAAGTTTCAAAACTCAATGATTATATTGGCTCCCTAGAAATGGCGCCAATTTGGTCGGCCTTCGAATTCACCGTCGCCCATGAACCTACGTCTGTGCAAATAAAATTTGTATGCATCGAACTAACACCTTATACTAACTATTAGTACAAGTAGCAAGTCTAAGGTCAAACCATAGAGAGCTGATTTGGAATCCTTAAAAGTTGGAACTTGTAGGAAGTGACAAAAAGGGGGGGGGGGGGGGGGAATTGCAAAAATGAAAAATGCGCAATGCAAACGAATGTGTGAATAATCAATTGAACAAAATACTTAGCTTGGGTATTTATAGTTTAATTCATTCCTCATCAATTCTATCATAGACTATTCAAACGATGCATGAGAATATTCAAATTAAAACTTAGCCTACTCTCCTATCCGGTAGTCCACAAAATCAAGTTAATTAACATAAAAGCGAGAATTCTCAACCAATCAATCAATCAACAGGCATTAATATTTAAGGCAAAGTGATGACATGCAGAAATGCACGTCATCTTAGGCCTTTTATTTAGAATTATGAGGGCTGTTAAGCATAATATGCGGCAATTATGTTAAGAATTAATGAAAAAATGAGTTTGTGTTGTTCAACATTACGAATCTCGGCTAACCCACTATTATGCATTCAATTGTCTATCTTGGCAACTAACGCAGGAATCGGACATAGACGCGGAAGCTAGGCTATCGCATAGACAACCGCATGCAGAGAAAGTCTCCATCGCAAACGCAAATGCATACGTTCAACACATGGGTGTTGCAGTAATCAACCGCATGCGTCCATCACATAGGAGTTGCGATCGTCAAGCGATTGCGGTCATTGTGTAGAAGTTAAGGTAACCAAGCGATTGCGGTCATTTCAAGATTGTGACTACACGATGATAACCATAATAGCAGGATCACCGCAAGGTTGGTGGAATGGAAGCATCAACGTATATCTCGGGAAAATCAAAAGATGATGTTGACATTTCACCTACCACGTCGTTAGCAGTCGAGATTCAGAAAAGGACCAACGCGCCACGAATGTCAAAATCAACGCAGGTCCATTAATGCTGTCGACGATCAAGCTCTATAAATAGAAGCCGCTGAGCAGAATTTCAATTCATCCGAGGTTTTCACCCAAGGTCTCCTACCTTCAGGTGGATCCTTGTGATCCAGACGAACGCGTTAGAAGAAAGCTTGAAAGTTCTTCATCTCCTTCATCCATTCCGAGTGACGACTAGAGCCTTCACTGGAGTTAGATCTCGAGAGAGTCAGCTTCACCGCCCTTCCATGGCACCACCGGCAACCTTGACACCATCTGCTGGAAGTAAGACATTGCTTCCAGCTGGCCCTTTCATTTTATCTTCAGTCAGCTTCACCGCCCTTCCATGGCACCACCGGCAACCTTGACACCATCTGCTGGAAGCAAGACATTGCTTCCAGCTGGTCCTTTCATTTTATCTTCTTTTCTTATATTGTATTGTATTACATTTTGGATTAAGAAATTAATACATTGTGTGTTCAATGCATTTCTGTCTTTCCTTCGATTCCATTTCCATCTTTCTTTTCTTAGCACCTTTAACATTCATTGCATCATTTAGTGAGACTGTAAGAGTATCACATACTTAATCATGCGGCATAGGAATATGAAGCATGTAACAAACTGCTGGGAGGTGTGCGTTGCGTGAGTATTGTGAGAAAACCTTATTTGCTTAGTGTGAAGCTGTAGCAGCGCCTGTCTATAGGCAGAAGCAACGCTTGTTCATGAGTAAAGTCAGCAACAACTAACTACCTGGGAGGGTAAGTGGTTGGTCGCATTAAACAATGTAAGCAAGTATTCACTAGAGATAGGAATAATCTTACGTCAGCCAAGTTTATGTGGTTACCTTGTCTTATAAGCGTATCATTCATCATTTAGGCATACTTGAGAGAGTAGTCTAAAAACTAAATCTAAGACTCGAGAGAGCGGATTGGAACGCATAAGCAAGAATAGGGAACTTAGAGATAAGCTCCGTTTTCTATTACATAGCGTATGCACCCTACGGATCGGATATTGCATGTGTCCAGAAGTAGGATAAAGTGGTATACGGCTATCACGCTCATGCGGCGAGAGCACGTGAGTAGGTTATAGAGGTTTAGGCATAGGCTTCTTGGCACTATCGCATATACATCGTATGTGTCCTAGAATTAGGCTCAAGTGTGTGTAGCATGATCGCATAGCTTGAGTTGGCTGAGGTTGCCCTTGCGGTCAATCTTAAGGGTTGCGATGAAGACATCCTCACATTTTGTCTATTTTCCATGCATTTACTACACGTCAACGGTTGTCGTGTCTCTACCTCTCATTCATATTCTCATTGTTTTGTCTGTTAGTTGGGAGTAGAAGTAGTGTTAGCTTATACCCTCCATCATTCTTTTATTCAACCGTCGCAAACACATCACCACATAGCATTTAGTTACAAGTCCCTGAGTTTGACCTCGGATCATCCGAAAAATTTGCATTCGCGTTATACTTGGTGTGAGCGTAAGAAAACTTGTGACAGGAACGCATGGTCATCACATACATTCGTTAACGCATAGTTTCATTCCAACGCATGACCACTGACGCATGAGTGTCAACGCATACCTTAAGACATGCATCACATATTGCGTCCTTCTAATTTTAGTCATCAAGTCTTTGACGGCTAATCTTCGTCATCAAAAAGCTAAGCAAATTAATCGATTTCCATTGTCTAACCAATTAATTGAGCGAGATTTATCTAAATTAGAAAGTAAATTCTTGCTAAATGGAATCCCAATTTAATAGAACAAACTAACTTAACTCATGCTTCTAGGTGACGACTACCTAATGATTACAAATTAGGGCCAATCAAAGCAATCAATTAAACATGCATTGCTAATTTGTCAGATTATTCCATACACGAAAATTGAAGAATATGCTGAAGATAAAATCTCATAAATTCATAATAAACTCAAACAATTACAATACAAGTCTCAAGAATCGATTTGGAACGATATTAAACTAACTAACCCAAGCTAAGTTCTTACCATTTAGCCTCGAAACATGTTCGAAATCAATGCAATTGGCAAAGGAGAAGAAATTTTTACAGAATTTTTGTACAAAATGGAGCTAAAATAAGGCTGGAACAAAGTGGCAGTGCTCAAGATCGAGTGTACTTGGTATGATGTAATCAGCTGACCCAAATTGTTCTTTCATAAAATTACTGCAGCATCGCAATGCTTGGAAGAGTGTTGCAACGCTGCAGCACAAATTGGTCGAGTGTCAGGCGAGCATCACAGCGTTGCCTTGACGCTGTGTTGCGTGTGCACTGAGGTTGAACGTTTGTAAAACCACGTAGCATTGCAACGCTCTGGGGGAGCATTGCAACACTGCTTATTCTGTCCTAGAGCATTGGAGTTGTAGTGTTGACGAGCGATGCGACAGTGGCGTTGAGCATCTCCAGAGCGTTGCAACACTTGGGGTAGCATTGCAATGCTGCCCTACATTCGAGCATTCTATCTAATAGCGTTGAGCTAGCGTTGGACTTAGGTTTAATGAGAGCGTTGCAACATTTGGCAGGGCAACATCCTCCATTCCTTCGTCATTTGATCAATTTAGCTCATAACTTCATTATTTTAGTGCCTTTTTTTGTCTCGAATGCTTAATCTGACTGTTTGTACACTCAAATTCTACAAAATAATCAATTTAACCAAATTAAGTAGCTAAACAACCCTAAGTTAAGCAGAAGAAGATAGCATATTTCCAGTGCTATCAATAGATCCATCGGAGGATCATTTTACTGAGAGAAACAAGAGTGAAGTGGGAGTAGGGGCGACCAAAAACAGCAGAGAGTTTCAGATGAGGTCAAAAGAGGAAAGGAGAAGACGAAGTGGGGGGGCAGTTTGCAACAACTTCAGTTCTAAATCCTATATATATATAAAACTAAGCGGTTCAGTTTGGTTTTAAATTCGGTTTTTAGTTTGAAATCGAATTGAACCGCATAATTCGATTTAAAAATTATACGAAACCGAACCTAACAGCAAAATTCAGTTTCTAGCCTAATTTGAATTTTTGCTCTGTCTCACAATTTGTTCGATTTTTGTGGTTTGAATGACCACCCTTGTGTGATCATTTATTTCTTCTTCATTTGTACATTGTTGTTGCCGCTCTTCTAGCGATTTTGGTGGCAACCGTCTGTTGAGTTTTACCTTTTTTCGCTATCATCATATTATTGTTTGGGCTCTTTAATAAAATGAAGTTTTGGGAAAAGAACAACGAAGTATATGTATTTTTTATGTAGAAATGTGCAAGAAAGAGAAGTATATAGTTATTGTATAAAGAAATCTGTATTTGTTAAATGATGTGCTCAAATGGTTTTAATTTCAATTTACTAATTTAAAATTAAAAATAGAGAAAAAAAACAAAAGATATGAAGACAAATAAGGATTGGTGGAAGAACTAATGACAAAAAGAATGTAAAATTAAATGGACAAAAAAGCATAAATGGTATGTGGATCACCATGGAATGATGTGTGTGTAAGAGCAAAATAGTCATTATTGGAAAAGTTGATAAAGAGAATTAAAATTTCTCCACTCGTAGCTCCTTGTAATATAGTATAGGTTTGAGTAAAAAAAATAATTATTATTTTTAAAAGTGAGAATTATTATAAAATGGAAAATAAAATTGAAAAAACTGCAACGACTAAAGTTCGAACTGGTGCAAAGGACAACGATAGATGCTCTCTTGGCCACTGGGCAACCAGGGAATTAAATACTTCGACCGTCAACATCCAAAAATGAAAAAAAAGTGCACGTTCTTGGGTTTGAACTTGGGAAGGAAATTATAAAACACATATACTTCATATGAGACAAAGAATCCGTATCAGGTACGTATCAGATATCGATATTTCCAAATTCTTCTCATATCTGATATGCAATTTGACGTATCTATTCTTACACTTACCTTTTTTTAAAAAAAAAAATAAGCAACTCATCTAATATTTTCCCATTTAAAACTAGACAACCTATTTAAAAAGTTAACTACTCAAGTCCAAAACTAAAAGAAAAAAATAATAATAAAAGATCAAACCTGAGAATCATCTAATCTTCATCTTCACATTTGAGTTCCTACAAAATCCATCAAAATATAACCCACTTGAATATCTTTAACAATTTACGAAGAAGTTTTTCGTTTATTTTCATACTTTTCCTTCTAATCTTCTTCTCTAATCAATATGAGTTACTTTTCTATTGCATTTTATTGACTATTGTACTTCAACATCTTAGATGTTTTTTGTATTGTATTTTAGTTTTTTATTGTATTTTGTACTATTTTCATTAACTTGCATGCCAAACTATCTAAATCCTAGATTTTTTTTTAAGAAAAAGAAAACGTATATTCAATGTATCAGTACCTTAGTTTTTTAGAAATTGACATATCATCGTATCTTATCGTATCTGTATTTGTGTCTGTTTTCATAGGAAGGAAATATTAAAAATCTCTACATCAACCACTACAACAAAGGATGATTTAGGTTCAATTTTGGTTTGCAACTTGGATTGTGTTTTATGTTTTCAGATTCACAGAGACGGCCTAAATTCTGTTTTTGAAAACTGTTTTCCGGATTTTGTGATCTAAACAGTGTAAATTGTGAAAACAATATTTTTATGTTTTCATTGTATTCATATTTAAATTTTAAATTTTAAAATGCATAATTATATTAATTAAAAATTAAAAAAAATTAGAGATATAGTATGTCATGTTATAAACTCAACTCAACTCAACTTTTTAATTAAAATATGTATTATATAATGTATTACAAATTAGGTTAAATTCTAAATTTGGTCCCCATGGTTTGAATAAAGTTAAAAGTTATTTATATGGTTATAAATTTTAGAAATTAGTTCCTATGGTTTGATATAACTTCATATATAATCTCTATGATTTGTTTTCTCTTAAATAGTCCCTACCGTTGGGACTATTTATGAAGATTTTATCAAACCATAGGAGGTGAATTTTAATTATAAACATAAGACCTAAATTTTAATTTCTTCCAAATCATAGGTACAAAAATTTCAATTTATCCTATAAATTATATAATATTAAAAAATAATAATTATGCAATTTTTAACATAAAACTATGTTCATAAATAAATTAATAATAGCTTATTGTCAATCAATATCTAGTGGATAAATACAACTAGTTTGTAATTGTTTAAATTTAAATCTAATTTCTGAATTATGTCACTAGACACATATCCAAAAATATAAAATACAATTCCATTTTTATTTAATTTCTTATTTTCAAGTTTATGTTTTCAAATTCTCCCTATCAAACAGATCCTTGATAACCAGGATTCGTTCGGTTCAGGTATCGATCAAACCGCATAGACGCAGCATGGGTGCACGGGTTGGATCAGTTTGTTGCACGTGTCCCGTTCATTTTTCATTTTCTTAAATTTTATATAATATACCTTTATGGCCATCTATCCCGTTCCCATCCCTTCCCATCCCACTATCCCAGGCTTGACTGGCTCAATGGCTAGCAGTCTGGCACTAGCAGGAAAGTATAGGTGAGCATGAATTTATTTATATAATATATCATTAATTCTGATTTCTTAATTTTTTTTCTCAGAAGTTATTAATGAATTTATAAAGGATCTTTTATTATAATATTACAGTTTCCTAAACTTATTAGGAAAATAGGGTGATTTTGAAACTAATTAGAAAAATGTTGTTGTTTTATCTGTTCGAGACTGGAAGTCGAGGATTGAGGATTCGACTAATATGGAGGTTGAAGGTTGAGAACTCGATAAGCAAGGAAAAAGTGGAGGAATAGTTTTGCATGGAGGGTTGTCGAAGGTTGAACTTTCGACCTACATAAGTCGAAAGTTCAACCCTCGACAAGCAAGGTATGTCGAATGTTGAACTTTCGACTTATGTAGGTCAAAATTTCAACCCTCGACAACCACCATGACACGTTTTATCCCCTGCTGCCGTGCTTGACCATTTCTACCATTGTTGACCAAGATTCCTGCAGCCACCTGCCCTCAACCACAGCTTTAAACATGCATGCCTGCCCTTAACCACCACTTTAATTTCGCCAACCCGTGGGTCGAGTATTCAACACTCGACCTATGTTCTTTTAAACTCCATTTTCCATTCATTTGCTCACTGCTCATTGCTTCCCTTGCTCACAGTCTCACTGCCTTCATAAATCAGCTCACTGCCTGCCTTCGAAATCATCGAGCTCACTGCCTTGAAATCATCTGCTTCTTCCTCTATTACTGCCCTTCGAAATCATCTCCCTCTCCTCTCATTTGCTTTCCGTTTCCATTTCTCTCCTTAATATCCATCTCCTCCCATTTTTTAACTCACTGCTTTCCATTTCCATTCTCTTCTTGTGTTTCGTTTAATACAAATTGTTCTCACACAACCCTTGATCACAAACTATATGGTTCGTTACTCTACTAAATTTTTATTTTTTAAGAATAATTATAAATTTTATTTTTGTTCTTATATTATTATTTTTTTTATAGATTCTAATTTTTTTTAATTTTTTCTAGTTGTTATCAGATAACAAATAATAGGAAAAAATGGTGAACGTTGTCACTTTGAAGGAAAAAAGAGAATTACCGTCGAATCTGTGAGTTGAACTTATGATATTTGAAAAGTTTAGTTTATTCTTATGATGTTTGATTTCTTTAGTATTAACTTTGATGTTTATAGTGTTAAAATTTTTAGTTTATTGTTATGTTTAAAAATTTGATATTTATAGTTTAATACAAAATTATTGTGATAGTTAACAAGTATAGTATAGTTTAAAAAGTTTAGTATAGTTTGAAAAGTTTAGTTTATTCATATGATATTTGATTTCTTTATTATTAACTTTGATGTTTATAGTATCAAAAGGTTTAGTTTATTGTTATGTTTAAAAAGTTAATATTTATAGTTTAATACAAAATTATTGTGATAGTTAACAAGCTTAGTATAGTTTAAAAAGTTTAGTTTATTCATACAATATTTGATTTCTTTAGTGTTAACTTTGATGTTTATAGTGTTAAAATGTTTAGTTTATTATTATGAAAAAGTTGATATTTATAGTTTAATACAAAATTATTGTGATATTTTTTAATATATTTCTTATGATATTTGATTTTCTAGTATTAACTTTGAAAATATAGTTAAAATAGTTTGAAAAAGTTTAATTTAATTTAATTTTTTATTTTGTATTAAATTTGAAAAAATAGTTTTAAAAAGTTTACCTCATTGTAATTTGAAAAGTTTAATTTGTTGTTATGTTTAAAAATAGTTATAAAAAATTTAATTTATTGTTATGTTTAAAAATAGTTATAAAAAGTTTAATTTATTGTTATGTTTAAAAAGTTGATGTTCATAAAACATAAAAAGTTTATGTTTATAAATTAAAAAGTTTAATATTTTTAGTTTAATATAAAATTATTGTGATTTTTTAATATACTTTTTATAAAAAGTAAAATTATTGTGATTTTTTTAAAAAAGTTTAATATTTTTTAATATACTTCTTACAAAAGGTATAATACAAAAAGTTGATATTTGTCTTTTTTTTTTTTTTTTTTAGAAAATGGCAGGCAAATGCTTGTCTTTAATGTTCTCTAATATAATATTTTGTGTTTCAGGTTATTTGGCAGTCGTACAAAATTATTATGCATATTTTGCCTAATTGTTGTACGAATGGTCAAAACATATGGCGGACGATGAGTCCTCTCATATGTTATCACATTGGTGAGTGGCATCTTCCTGACAGGGTGATGAGACAATTCGGTTTTCAGCAGGATGTCCCATCGCTTTGTAATACTGAACTCGTACTGCATGATATAGACTTAAGGATTGGAGATTGGTTCCAGAAAGTTGCACATTTGGTAGTGGATGGCACTATCGTGCAAGGTTTATTGTAGTGGGGTTTCTCTTGAACAGTTTGACAGGGATGTCACTCAAGAATATATTCATTGGTATAATAATATCACAAGGTGCTACGTTTCAAGAACAGTTTGACAGGGATGTCACTCAAAAGAAGTGTGATGTGAACTACGATGCAAATTGCAAAACAAAGGGCGAATGACGTTTCACGAATGTTGAAGAGTTGAGATTTTGAAGAATACTCGAACGGCTCGGGTGATTACCGGCGTACCATGTGGTGAACCGAAGCCAACTGTGTATTCACGGTTTACAGACTACTTACACTGCCATTGAATCGTTGAATCGAGCTGACACCAAATCGTCAGTGATTTCGGCCAATTTCGACAATTCTGTCAGTTCTGTCGGTTTTGGCTTGCACCCTTAATACTAACAAAAGCTTTTCTTTAAAACACATATATTTTTTTTAAACTAAAAAAATAGAAAACTTAATATGAACCTAAAAAGTATATTAGTGGCACAACATGAGGGTTCATATGTTTAAAAAGACAATTTCAAATACAGTTGTTTGTCATCTCTATTGAAGTCTGATCTCATATTTATTTCATAATTATGTTTTTCTTTTAATGAAATTTCTTCTCTTTTTTATTTTGTTTTATTTTATCATTTGATTAAATCCATTTCAGAACACATCATGCATCTATGCTACTCGCCTCATCAACGGGCCCGAAGCCCAAAAGTCGATCCAAGCCCAATTCAAACTCAACCCAAGCTCGATCCAAGATCAACGTTTGACCGACCCAGTCCAACTCAACACATTTATCAATTGGATTGGATATAGTTATAATCGGACTAGGCCATGGACTGGCCCGTTTGGGCCATTTTATATTGGACTATCAGGCCAGCCCAGTGAACTTTAACATTGGACCAACTTAAATATGTATGCATATGTGTAGTTCTTTATATATTATATTTTCTTTAAATTCTTTTTTAAACATATTTAGATATATCATAATTTTTTTAAAAGTGTTAAAAACCAGTGAAACTTTTTAAGACAATTAAACACTTAATAACGTTATCTAGAAAAAGTAATAAAAATATAAAATAAACTTAATAAATACAAATTTAATAAGTTTTAGTAATATTTAATTAAGAAAATCTAGGATATACATATATTTTTTAAGTAACTAAATAATTAATAATCAATTGGCTAATCCAATGAGCCGACCCAATCCCAACCCAAGCTTGATCCAAACTTTGATTCAAAGAGTCAAGCCCAACCCAACGGTTGGCCCATGGCTTGGCCATTGATGGTTGGATCGACTCGATCCAAGCTAAAACAATGCCTTAAGCCCGAGCTTGGGTCAAGCTTGAGCTTCACTTTTTAGGTCGGACTGGCTTGACCCGACTCTATGATAAGAGTCACTTGTGTTAGACACAAATTTTTACTTTAAAGGTTTTCAAATTTGAACAACATGTTTTCAGTGAATTAAATATTGTGCAAGTACTAAAATTATTTAAACTTAATTCTTAAGTCTTTGTTACACCCTATATATTCCTAATAATGTCTTAAATAATGATTAAATTGTTTTATGTTAAAAAAATATTTTTGTCTTGCAGTAACAATATTTTATAACTGTGAATATATACTAGGTCTCCTTTGGAGAGTCTTTAGGATATGGTTAGACTCTATTCTTAGGGTGTTAATACAGTATTTATACCCCTGTACAGTTCCTTGTAGAAATATACTTGATAAATACATCTTTTACATGGTATCAGAGACTTACTAGCTGGTTTCTTCTTCCTCTTGTTCTCTGTCATCGTTGTCGTCCGGTCATTGGCCAACCAACTAGAACCCCTATCCGGGATGAAGAAGAACCACCCAGATCCCCTGTCCGAAGCCACTGTGAAAAACTCAACCTTCAATCCCCACTATGAAAAACTCGATCCTCGATCACTACTATGCAGAACTCGACCCCCTGATCCCTTGTCCAAAACTCGATCCCTGATTCCTAGTCCAAAACTCGACCTCATCCAAAACTTGATCCTCGATCGAACTCGATCCCCGATCCCCGGTCCAGAATTCAACCCCCGATCCCCGGTCCAGAACTTGATCCTCGATCGAACTCGATCTTTGATTTTCGATCCAAAACTCGATCCTCGATCGAACTCGATCCCCGATCCCCGATCAAGAACTCGATCCCCGATTCCCAATCCAGAACTCGACCCTCGATCCCTCCTGCCAAGCCTCCCTCATTGTCCCTGGTTTTCTTCTCCTTCCAAGCCACTAAGTCACATGGAAAAAGATCATGTATTTCGTGTTGGAGTATGTCAGCAAGCAGTGGAAGCAACAAGGATTAATAAGCACTCTAATTCATTAATTTTGGCAATAACTAAAGCATGATCATACAATAACAAGAGGGTTTCAAGCCATACCTTTGTAAAACTTCTTGAATCTTGATTCTCAGTTACAAATTTCTCTAAATTTTGCTGTAGACCACCTCAAGATCACTCCACTATTCTCTTGGAGCTTTAGATTGAGTTGTGGGCTCAAAATAAGTTTGGATTAAGGGAATTTGGAGATTAGGTTACTGCATCACCATGGTTGAAGACCTTCAACCTCAAGCTTTTTCAGTAAAAAAACATCAATAGCATCCTCGATTCTCAACCCAATCTTCTTAATTTGTTGCATGACTATCATGGAAACACCATTGCTACATGTATTGCAGCTCTTGCTTGGAAGATTGACTCAAAATCATGGTGGAACCATGAATATGCTACTTGAATAGAAAGTGGAAAAATCCCACTTTTTGGGATTTTCCATTTTCTATTCTTTTTCAAATTTGATTTTCAAAATTAATTTCCAAAATTAATTTTCTTTTAAAAATGAAATCTTTCTTAATTTTACAAAATTAATTCAATAGTTAATTTTTCTAATAAAATTAATAATAATTAATTAAACAATTTAATTAATTCTAATTAATTCAATATCAAATATTAAATTAATTTTTCACAAATCCACCTTCATATATTTAAATCATATTTAAATATTTATTCTCCTATTCCATTTAATTCTTAAAATTAAACGTGTAATTATATCTCATATAATTACTAATTCCTTTAATTCTAATTTGAACGTTTCAAATTAACTTATCACGATACTCTAAAGCTAATCCATTTACGAGCTAGTAGGAGAACCTTGCAGACCTACAGATCATGGGCTTCAACAATCCAAGATTAATTGGTAAACTTATTACTTCGAATTAACCCCCATTCGTTAACTAATGGGTCACTCCACTAATGCTCATAGTTGAACTCCCTTCACTGTAGATATATTATGTCCACTCGATATAACCATGATTAGTAAGTTAACCCTTCACAGGTTATTCGTAATAACGGCTGGGTTAAAAGTCTGTTTTACCCCTGAGATTACCACTTGTTCCTTAAGTTCTACTGATCCTCTAATGAACAATTTATTTGTGATCCAATCAACAAACCGATTCTCTCTTGGGCCAATGAGAGAGTAAGGCCCCTTGTTCAAGACCCAGAGTCAGCACTTAAGGGAATAACCTCTCTACTATCCCTAAAAGCGGGTAGGAGTGAATTCCTTCTTGCACCCTATGTCCCAGCTATCTACCCGGTCTTACCCCTGAAATGGAGGTTTATTGAGCCAGTGCTATTGAGCCAACCCTCACCTAAGCAAATCTAAGGATAACCCCGAATAAATAAGAGTTCATAATTAGCTCAGGATTAAGGTCAAGTTACCTAGGTCATCGCTTTGAAATAGTCAGTCTTAAACAGCAAACAACGTTATAAAGTAAGAGTGACTGATTTCGTGGTCCGATCTTGTACAAATCCATATGCACAGGATGCCCTCACTCCTCATGTCATAACATGTATGAATTAGGATCACTTCGTTTGTAGCACTTTACAACTCTTTTTAACAATTATAGAGTAGGTTGCATCCAATAGTGTTACTAGAATAAGGCACCCAACCTTATTCATATAGTATAGATAATTTTGACTATTTACTCAAACCCGATCCACGTTTATGTCTCCACATAAAACTCAAGTACTCATGTAATAGTCATGGGTTTTTTAGGTTTATTGGATTTCTAATAAGCAATACATATATTCAATAACAACTTATTGAATTTTCAGAATAAGTGTGATTGTTTACAAACCACGAGTTTTAAGACATAAAACCCAACATTACTCCCATTTGTACTATTCTTTATGGGACAAATTACATTACTTGGGCCCATCAATGAAGAGTTTCCTAATCGGGTGTAAATTATGACGAATTGTCACTGGTGATATTCCCCGGCCAGTCAAGATATCCACTTAGGACGATACTAAATTTATTGAACGATTAGAGGATTGGGACAGGAAAAATCATCAAATCATCACTTGGCTCGGAAATACATCTATGCTGCCCATTCACGTTCAGTTTGATGTGCTTGATGATGCCAAGAGTTTGTAGGATTTCTTGTCTACTCGATTTTAGTCTGTTGGCTTAGCTCACTACTATCAACTGCACAACACTCTGATTAATCATACTTAGGAGACAGGGCAATCTTTTAATGACTATTTGGTTACAATTCAACCAATCTAGACACAATTAGATCAAGCTAAAATTAATCACCTTTTCCTTATTAATGTTCTCTTTCTGCCCCTATCACCAACTCTGCTATCTATCAGTGGCATCTCCATCTCGGTCATGCTTCTTCTAAAATACTCCATCATTTAATCTCTAGTCACAATTTGAATAATGTCTCCAAGTTTGTATCTTTTGACTGTTTAAATTGCAAACTTGCAAAACAACCTGTATTGTCTTTTTCCCAGTCTAGTTCTATAGGCGATAGTCCTTTTGACTTAATTCACTCTGATATTTGGGGACCCTCTCCTATTTCCACTGTCAATGGGTATCGTTACTTTGTTTTATTCATTGATGATTACTCTTGGTTTATCTGGATATATTTCTTTAAACACCGCTCTTCGCTGGCTCAAATATATATTGATTTTACAAATATGGTTCACACTTATTTTTCTCACCCAATCAAGGTTCTGCGTACAGATAACGCCTCAGAATATAAGAACTCCAAGCTTTTTTCCTTTCTCACCCAGCAAGGCACTCTTGTTCAACGCTCTTGTCCTCATACCTCTTAGCAGAATAGGCAAGCGAAGCAGAAACATTGTCATATCCTAGACTCCGTCAAGGCCCAACTTCTGTCTACCTTCTGTCCTACAAAGTTTTGGGATGAAGTCATCCTTACCTCTGTCTACAAAATCAATCATCTTCCTTCATCTGTTCTTCAAAATGCTTCTACGTTTGAACGCTTATATGGTACTTCTCCAGATTACTCTAAACTCAAGGTATTTGGTTGTGCATGTTTGGTACTTCTCTATCGTCATGAACATACCAAATTAGAACCACGTGCACGTCTCTATTGCTTTTTTGGCTATGGAACTGAACACAAAGGTATCCATTGTTGGGACCCTCTTTCTAATAGATTGTGCATCTCCCGCCATGTAACTTTTTGGGAGCACACTATTAGCTCTAAAGAAGAACTATTATTCATAGCTTAATTAAGGCTTGTTATTGGATTTTACATGTTTATTTCCCTGATTATTAGGTACCTAGTAATCAAGAGGTAGAATTGGCGATTTGGAGTCGTACAAGGTTAATTTCCAATTTGGAGTTGATTTGAGCATCCGGGCTTCAAAGGAGTTGAAATTACCAAATTGCCATCAAGTATGATCAGCCATTGAGTAAAAGGTTGTCGAGTATTATCGAGTAAAATTCTAACAAGTAAACAAGCATTGAGCACCGAGTAAATGAGCATTGAGTATTGAGTTGTCGAGTAGCGAGTAGCGAGTTTCTTGCAGAATGCTTAGCGTTGCAATGCTACCTCTCAGCGTCATGATGCTCCGGATGTTTAACCTCACCACCGTTGCAATGCTTCTTCAGAGTGTTGCAACGCTATGACGATTGACGGAATTTTGTGCAACGCGTAGTGCAACCAAGTATTGGAGGCATCATTGCAACGCTTCCTTGATGCTCTCCAATGTGCACTGCAACGTTGCAACGCTACTTCCAAGCGTTGCAATGCTACGCAAAACCTATAAATAAGGTGCTTGGGGTTAGCTTTCAGAACATCTCATTCCTACTATAATATACCTCCAAATAAAGTGAAATTTGAGAGTTTAATCTGGTTTTGGGAGCCATTGAAGTCAAATTGCTGAGCAATTGTCACCATAGCCAGCCTCAATTCTCTTTTGATCATTGTAATTCCAATATGCCTTTTAGAGGCTATGTAATTTTCTTGGGATAATTTGTGTATCTTCACTCTTGAAGGGTTACTAGTTTAATTTATTCAATTGTTGTGAAACTTTTGGGTGGATTTGTTTTATTATTAATAGAGTTTCGATGAATTTTTCTAACAAATTATTTTTTTGAAATTCTTATTGATATGTATAATCATTCTAGCTTTTTCATTATTGATTGATTAAGTTGCACGTATTAGGATCGCATGTTTAGGGTCTAGATTGTTTTTGGTCAGATTCATGTATGCCCAGTATAATCCAACCCAAATAAATCATGTTATGGCTATCCGGCTTATAGTATGTCTCAACGATTGAACCCTTTCTTAAAGCTTCTCAGTTTTAACTTGTACGTCGCTGAGAATGAAGAGTTTTAAACTGAATTAGTGTTGGTTTGAATTTTTATCAAAATTGGCTAATTGGACTTTTAAAATTTCTAATAGGATGAGAGGTTCACATAATTGGATAAATTAATTGGTACCTAATGATAAAAAAATAAAAAGCATACAAACTAATCTCAATAATTTTCTTCAATTTGATTCAACCCTTTTCTGTGCTAACTCTTGTTTTTTTCTGTTTGATTTTTAATTTATTTTATAAAGCAAAAAAAAAAAAAAAAAAAACCTTCAAAACCCTTTTTTAAGTGGAATTCATAAATTGGCCTAAGTTGATTTAATAGTCTCTTTGTAGATTCGACCCCGATCTTACCACTTTACTGTGTTTATGGTATAAGTCTTGAATCGGTGAAAATAAATTATCTTTGCTCGGACCGAGGGTGATTACGACAATGTTAGTCTCAGATTTCGAACACAATATGCGTCGCTGCCAGGGAGACTTGGTAATCAGCCTAGGAATATTTTTGGATTTCTTTTAATAAAAAAAAGTGTTTTAGTTCCCCTTGGTTTATGACCCGCTCCTCTGGGAGTGCAGATTTTTTTTTTTTTTTTTTTTTTTTTTTTTGCAGATATTGACCAGGAGGAGAGGAGAATCTAAAGGAGGCACAGAGAAGAAATCTCAGAAGCAGAAAATCCAAAAGTTGCTGACAACACAACAATGGGAGAGGCAGTTCGTGAGAAAACCTTAAGGGAGCTGGCAGAACCTAACATGAACCAGCAGCCCCTATGCATCGTATTTTCACCTACCACAGTGCCATTCGAACTCAAACTAGGGCTGATTAATCTATTGCCAACCTTCAGAAGGCATGCAGGGGAGAACCCCCACATACACATCAAAGACTTCCATATGGTTTGTGTAAGTATGAGACCCCATGGAGTCATAGAAGAGCAACTAAACCTTAGGGTGTTTCCTTTTTCACTATAGGATGACGCCAATGATTGGTTGTACTACTTGGCTCTAGGGTCAATCACTACTTGGAATGAACTTCAAAAGAATTTTCTTGAAAAAAAAATTCCAGCTTCTAGAGCCCATTCTATAAGGAATGATATTTATGGTATAAAACAATTTATGGGTGAGTCTTTGTTCGAGTATTAGGAACATTATAAATGCTTATATGCTAGTTTTCCCCATCACCAGATTTCTGACCATTTACTGATTCAATATTTCTATAGTGGTTTGCTTACCAATGACAGGAACTCAATCGACTCAGCAGCTAAAAGCGCTCTTGCTGACAAGACACCCAGAGAGGCCCAAGAATTGATATCATGCATGGCTGAGAACAACCAAAATTTTGGCATTAAGGCTATTGAATCTGATTTAACTGGTAATTTTGAGGTTAAAGAATTAAAGACTCAAATTTCTAACTTAACTTCCCTTGTGACACTGTTGGTCCAAGGAGGAGTATCTCAAGTCAAGGCTTGTGGAGCCTGCAAAATATTAGGACACACTTTGAAGCATGTCTTCAAGCACAAGTCAACAAAGTTGGGTGTTACCAGAGGAAGTACGACCCTCATGGCTGAGTATACAATCCAGGCTAGCGTGATCACCTTAATTCCAAATGGGGAGGTTGAAGCCAAGGACAAAGGCATGACAGTTCTAATCATTCCAATCAACCGTCGTCATCTTCCTCAGGTATGTCTTTAGAAGACATTGTTAAATCTTTGGCTAATAACTCCCTTAAATTTCAATAGGAAATTCAGAAACTGATAAAGGACTCTCTCCAGCCATCCCTGGACACAAAGGCCTATCAGTAAGAAACCAGGGCGAGCATGGCTAATCTAGCGACTCAGGTCACACAGTTAGGCTTTGTAGTGAGTCGAATAGAGAACAAGGGTTCAGGTAAGTTGCCTGCTCAACAAGACCACGCCAACGTTAGTGCCATCACGCTAAGAAGAAGTAAGGAGCTTCCTTCAGACAACTTATCTCCACCTGGTAAGTCCAACGAAGAAGCTGAGAACAATGAGAGTAAATCTGAAGCACAACCATCTACCCCCAAGGTAAGTACTTTTCCTTCACCTTTTGTTGAACCTTATATTCCTTAAGCTCCATTTCCTAGTAGGCTCGCGAGACCAAAACTAGAACGTAAGGACGAGAAGTTGATCGAGATGTTCAAAAAGGTTCAAATAAACATTCATCTCTTGAATGCAATCCAACAGATCCCCAGGTTGTTGGGGTTGATGCCCTAAACTCTCATGGGGTCCTGTAGTTTGTAAACACTTGTATGAACAAACACTTGTAATGTAATAATATGAGATATTTTCTTCACTGTTGTCTATGAAATATGAGATATTTTAGTTGCATTTACCACAAACCAATAAACTAAGATCCCTAGTTGTCGTTGTAACTTAAGTATGTATGTGGAGACATACAAGTGAATCATGTCTTAAGTGAAAACCTAAATGGTCTATAGTATATGGATAAATGAAGGAAACCTTATCCTGGTGACATTACAGATACAGCCCACTTTGTAGATGTTACAAGAATTGTAAGTGCTACAGGTGGTCTGATCTTGATCATTCATGTGGAGATATGCGAGCAGGGGTGTCCTATAAAAAGGAGTTTGTGTAAGACCAGACCAGGAAATGTTTAGTCTCGTTATATAACGCCGTTCATGACAGAGACTTTCATTTCACTTAGATGACCATAGGTAACATGACCTTAATCCTGAGTGAGTTGGGAACTTCTACCTATGAGAGCAGTCCTTTGATTTGCATGGGTGCGAGTGGCCAGATTGCCGACTCAAACCTATCACTTTTGGGATTCGTTTGATTGGGGAGTTGGAAACTTAGTTATACAAGATGGAATTCACTCCTTCCCTAAAGTAGGGGTAAGTAGATAAATTGCTCCCTTAAGGGCTGATTCCGGGCTTGAACGATGTGACACCACACACCTTCTCATGGCCCGAGAGGTGTCCACTTATAGTAGGACTATGATGTATTGTTCATTAGAGGAATCAGTGGTACTTAAAGAGTTAGATGTAACTACAGGGGCAAAACGGTAAATTGGCCTAGCTATACTTATGAGCGATCAGTGAAGGATTATCGTACTATTGATTGGTTATATCCGATGGACACAGAAATATATTTGTGGTGAGAAGAGTGCAACTGTCAGTCTTTAATGGAGTGTCCGATAGTTAACAGATGATGGATCTCGTGATTAAAGAGTTTAGTCAACTATTCACGTACCGTTGGAGCTTTAAGCTACAGGTCCATAAGGTCCCCTTGGTAGCTCAATGGATTCAAGTTGAGAATAAGTTTTTGGGTCAGTTTGAATTGTTCAAATTGACAAATGGGAGTTTGATTATATATGATGTAATTAAATTGGTTCAATTATATGTGATATAATTGATATAATGTATGAGATACATTAATTGGAGGAACTTGATATAAATATGATTTATATTGAATAAAGGAGAAAGGAACTATGGTTTAAATATTACTTATGATGTGATATTAAGACTATAGGTTATAAATATAATATGATAAGTTAGTTATTATATTTATTTATAATTAAAACAATTATATGATAATTGTGAGTGGTTTCTCTTTTAACCGTGCATGAAAGTGGGAGGTTATGATCAGTTTTCATAACTGAAGGATAAAATGAAAAGAGTATTCATTTTTTGAAATGGATCGCTTCATTAAGTACATGACTAATCGTTTAGCTCACGAGAGACTACACGATAGCCTTCATGTGATTTTCTAAACAATCGTCTACTAATGCCTTTTACTAGACGATCATGTAAAGCGATTTACAAAGCGATCGGCAAGCGAGATTCTCTAAACGATCATGTAAATGATCAAGCCTATTTTTTTAAACGATTGTGTACCTGATGAGTTTTACTAAACAATCAAGCACCCAAAGTCGATACGATAGACAGTTCATTCTTCTACTTGCTTGATCATATAGTTCAATCGTTGTTTCCTCCATTACCAAATCCAACAGAGCCTACACCTCTTGGATTTTCACTCCGAGAATACCAAGGTGCCGAATGGTGGTGTCTAAGAGGGTGTTTGTTCGTGGAGAATATTTTCCCGTGACAACTAGACGATTGGGTAGGCGATCTGGGTGAAAGCGAGAAGTTGCTGTTCCAGTCTTCACGAGAGCGAGAGATTTGTAGAAGAAGAGTTCTTCACATGTATATCTCTCATTTATTTTGCTTTTAATTATGAAATCATGTTGTAATTTGTTAGAAGATGCATAACTATTCTGTTTGTTTGGGAATGCCTTTAATTCTTTCACAATGGATTTGGATCGTCCGTGCTTCCACTCATGGGTTCTCTTTGATAAGAGTTCCTTCAATTGGTATCAGAGCCAGGTTCTGATATTCCAAATTCATTAATGTATATAATAAAATTTACATTCTTGGTGGATGTAAGCATGTCTACATTCAGTTTAAGTATTAAATATGTTTGTGGATGTGCATTAATGGAATTTCTGGGATGATTACCTCTAGTTATTAATTCTTTTACACATTCAAAGTTAATTGTAAGGGCCCTTGTGTTTTTGGGCATATTAACTTGCTATTGAGTCTGTAATTCAAAATGTTTGAGTCAGTTTGAGTCGCTCATGATGAAGCTTCAAGGCATGGAGATGTGCATTACTTCGAGGAAGAAGAAGACCAAGTTTTGGTCAGATCGTGTAAACGATGGAGGTAAGCAATCGTTGAACCCTGATTTACACGTCGTTTAGCGCACTAATATTAAACGATGGGGGTAAGTATCATATACACGATGGGGGTAAGTATCATATACAACATCGTCTACATGATGAGGGTAAGTATCATATACACCATCGTCTACATGATGGGGGTAAGTATCATACACTGGGTAAGTATCATGATACCACTACAATTTCTTACCCCTATCGTGTAGACGATCATGATACTTACCCCCATCGTGTAGACGATCATGATTCATAGCATTGTAGTTGTCTACACGAGTGTTTAGATTTGCATTTAATATTAGTGTGCAAAATGATTGAGTGGCCTCATGCTTCATCGTATAGTTAAAGGCACTTGATCGCTGCTACATGATCGTGGCTCCTCAACCATTTTACTAAACGATCAGCAAGGAAGGCTTCGCCCGGGTGGTTCAAGATCCGATTTGCTTGTGAACCGGTTTGCTCGGTGGTTTTATGTATTAGATAGAATTTAATTTCCATTTTTTTAGGCTAATCATCCCGGTCCATTAATTTTGTGAATGTACATAAGATGTATGTTTTATTATATGTCATATAGTATGCCATATAGTTGAAATCCCACCTTAGGTTATGCATTGGTCATGCATCATCTCTATATTGTAGTTTGCATGATAAAGTAGTTTGCATGATTAAATTACTTCAAGAGTATGCTCATGCATCATATAATATAAGAGTTATATTTATGCATGCATTAAGCATATTCATGCATCATCTTTATATTATAAGTGTTATAATATAAGGGTGTATGGAAGCATGTTAGCTTAGTTCATTATAAAGTATATAAGAGATATATATAGTAATGAATGGACATTGCATGAAGCATGACACAAAGGTTAAATTTATAAGAGTTATAAATACCTAGTTTTGCTTAGCAATGTGAATGGTTGGTTGTTTCTTTTATAAGAGTTATAAGGTAAATTAGAACTAAAATCAATAAGAAAGACATGCATGCAAACTTAGGCTTGAATCATGTTTTAAAAGAGTTTTAAAATTTGATGGAGATAAACCTAAGATCATGGTTCTAATGAGATTAGAAACCTAAGGTTTAATCTTTTAATTAGTTTAATAGGATTAAATTGACTAAATAAAAGATTAAATATGTACCAAATCTATAAAGGACTTTTTGTCTAAGGTGGGTTCTGTCTAGGCTGGGGTACTTAAGCTGACGGAAACGAAACACCCTTACCTGGGAACTTACCTAGAAAGGTGAATTAGATAGATTTGATGCATGCATGAAAATTTGATTATAGTCCATTAAAGAGTTTAATGGAACTTGATTTGAACTTGTTTAATTATCAAAGACAAGAGTTGCTTTTAGCAAATTAAACTCACACTTAGATAAAATCAGTAGCCGGATTATCTAAGTTAATGAACCCTTAGGTAGAACATTCAATGGGAGGTACTTGGTGTATATGATACTTCACTTAAACCTCTTCACATTTCTCTCTTTATGTTCACACCGTGAGATCTATCCTCAGCCTCGAGGCACCCTGGGAGTGTCCCCCTAAAGGATGGTGTTTAGGTAGGTCAATACCAAGGTGACTAGAGAGAATGTTCATTGTAAGTGGGAGTGGGACGTGTGATAACATATCCCACGGTCTCTCTCATTAGGTTGGATAACGTTTCTATGCATCGCCTCGAGGCACCTTGGGAGTGTCCCTCTAAAGGATGGCAGTTTTGTATGACTCTTTATTTGATCTCTTGTTAGGATAAGGTTATTGGGTTTTATGTCCTAAAACTCGTGGTTTGTAAAACAATAGAGCTTATTCTAAAAATTCAATAAGTTGTTATTGAATATATTGTTTTTTAGAAATCCAATAAACCTAAAGTCCCTTGACTATTACATAAGTACTTGAACTTTATGTGGAGACATAAAAGTGGATAAGATTCGAGTAAATAGTCCAAAATGATTTATAGTATATGAATAAGTGCTACATATGATGCGGCCTACTCTGTAATTGTTACAAAGAGTTGTAAAGTGCTATATATGATGTGATTCTAATTCATGCATGCTATGACATGAGAAGTGGAGGCGTCCTGTGCAAATGAGTTTTGTGCAAGATCGGACCACGAAACCAGTCACTCTTACTTTATAATGCTGTTTACTATTTAAGACTAACTATTTCAAACGATGACCTAGGCAATTGACCTTAATCCTGAGTTAACTTTGAACTTCTGTTTGTTCGGGATTATCCTTTGGTCTGCAAATGATGAGAGTAGACCAACTTCTTTGCTCAATTAGCCTCCCATTTTGGTGATAAGACCGGATGAATAACTAGGGACATAGGGTGCAAGACGGAATTCACTCCTACCTGATTAGGGTTAGTAGAGAGGTTGTTCCCTTTAAGTGCTGATTCTGGGTCTAGAACAAGAGGTCTCACCCTCTCATTGGCCTGAGAGGGATTTGATTTATTGATTGGATCACAAATCAATTGTTCGTTGGGGGATCAGTGAGACTTAAGGAATAAGAGGTAATTTCGAGGGTAAAACAGAGATTCGACCCAGCCGTTATTACAAACAACCTGTGAAGGGTTAACTTACTAATCATGGTTATATCTAGTGGACATAATATATCTACAGTGAGGGGAGTTCAGCTATGGGCTTTAGTGAAATAACCCATTAGTTAACGAATGGAGGTTAGTTTGGTCTAATGAGTTTAGTCAATTAATCTTGGATCATTGGAATCCATGATTTGTTGGTCCACGAGGTCCCCCTACTAGCTCGTAAATGGATTAGCTCTAGAGTAGCGTGATAAGTTAATTTGAAATGTTCAAATTAGAATTAAAAGAAATCGGAGAGATAATATTTAAATATGATTTAAATATATGAAGATAGAATTGTGTAAAGTTAATTTAATATTTGATATTAAATTAATTAGAATTGTTTAAATTGTTTAAATAATTATTTATTAATTTTATTAAAAAAAATAAATTAATGAAATTAATTTTGTAAGATTGATAGCATTTTCAATTTTATTAAATGAATTGATTTATGGAATCAATTTATAAGAAATTGAAAAGGAAGAAAATACACATAATGGAAAATTGGATTTCTCTATTACTTCTTCAAGTTGCTCACACATTTATTTTTGCTATCGCATGCTTTCATTTCTGTCAAAATTAATGAATTAGAGTGCTTATGGATCCTGGTCACTTCCGTTGTACAATGGTATGTTCCAACAATTGGTATCAGAGCATCATATAAGCATTCAATTCGGTTTAATTTTGGTATGGTGGGTGTTTTATATGAGTTATATGAAACTACTGCACTGATATGGTTCTTTGAGTTTTGACTTTTAATTTCTCTTTGATTTATCAATTAAATTTGTAATTGGCTCTTGCTTGATGAGCTTAGATGTATTCCCAAGAGTCTATAATTTATTTGGAGCTATTAGAATTGAAATTAAGTTGTAAATCGAAGAAACAAGCGAAGAGGCCGAGTTGCAGATTCCAGAAAATCAGCCTTTGTTCATATCATTGTTGAGCTTCAGTAGCTAAACAATCGTTTAGCTTCATGCGTTAGACGATGTGAAGAATAGCTAAACGATCTATAGCTTCGAGCGTTGAGCGTTGAGGTGTTGTGCGCTAGACGATCGTGTACCTGCGGGTGCTAAACAATGTGTTGTATTGCTATGCGATGGCACTACACGATCGTGTAGCTTCGGGTAGGAGTTAAATGATGCATCAAAGAGCTATGTGATAGCACTACATAATCGTTTACCTCTATGCGACAGCTAAGGATGCATTGAAGAGCTATACGATGGCATTACACGATCATTTACCTCTACACGGCAGCTGAGCAATGCGTTGATTGCTATACAATAGCAATAAACGATCGCTTACCTTGTGCACGCGCTAAACAATCAAGTTGAGGCGTTAGACAATGGTGCTAAGCGATCGTGTAGTAAGTGTCCGACGCTAAACGATGGAGCTGCACGATAGTGTTGGACACTAAGTGATCGTGTAGCCTCCTTTGGCACTAGACAATGATACTATGCGATAGAAGGCAAACACTACACGATTGTATACCTTGGTCAAGCGCCATGCGTTGATACTAAACAATCACGCAAACACTAAACGTTCAGACAAACTGATGACGGGAAATTAGAAGTCAATTTTACTCGGCAACCAAAATCCCGTGAATGCGGTATGCGATGCATGTTCTTAAGATATGCGTTGTTAGTCATGCGTCGATGGCATGCGTTGGGATGAAAATGCACCAACAAATGTATGCGATGACCACGCGTCCTATCACAAGTTTTCTTGCGTTCACGCTAAGTATAATATGAACGCAAGTTTCACGGGTAATCCGAGGTCGAACACAGGGACTTGTAGTTGTATGTATGCGGTGATGTGCATGTGGCGGTTAAATAAAAGAATGTTGGAGGGATTGAAGTTAATCCTACTCCTACTCCTATCTAATAGACAACTCAATGAGAATATGCCTGAGAGGTAGAGATACGACAACACTTGACATGAAATAAATGTATGGGAAAATAGATAAAATGCGGAGATGATTTCATTGCAACCCTTAAGAGTGACCGCAAGGGCAACCTTAGCCAACGCAAGCCATGTGATCATGCTACACACACTAAAAGCCTAAATCTAGGACATATGCAGTGTGTATACATAAATGTCGAGATGACTACATACCGCCACCATATCCTACTTCCTGGACGCAACCATTGTCCTCTCCGTAGGGTGCACACGCTGTGTAATAAAAAATGGAGCTTATTCCTAAGTCTCCATTCTTGCTTATGCAAACCTAATCTAGCCCTTTCGAGCATCGATTCTAACTTAGCTCTCTCGAATTATTAGGTCTCTCTTTAGACTCTCTCTCGAACAACTCTAAAGGTGTGATGGGCGCATACATAAGACAAGGTAACTGCATGAACTTGTTGACGCAAGATTATTCCTATCTCTAGTGAACAATGCATACATTGCTTAATGCGACCAACCACTTACCTTCCCAGGCAGTTGGTTGTTGCTGACTTTACTCATAGACAAGCATTGCGTTATCCTATAGATAGGCGTTGCCGCAACTTCACACTAAGAAAATAAGGTTTTCTCACACACTCACGCAATGCACACCTCTCGGTGGTTTGCTACATGCTTCATATCTCTAATCCACATGACTAAGTATGCGATACTCTAGCAGTCTCACTAAGTTTTGCAATGAAAGTAAAGATGCTAAGAAGAGGAGATGGAGATGGAGTCAAAGGAAACACAAAAATGCATTGAAAACAAATTGTATTAATTCTTTAATCACAAAATGTCATATAATACAATATAAGAAAAGAAAGGAAAATGAAATGACCGGCTGGAAGAAAAGAATTGCTTCTAGCGAATGTGCATCAAGGCTGCTGGTGGTGCCATGGATGGGCGGAGGAGCTAACTCTTTCGAGATCTAGCTTCGATCGAAGGCTCCGATCGTCACTTAGAATGGATGAAGGAGGTGAAAAACTCTTAGCGTCTTCTAATGCATTTTGTCTGGATCACAAGGATCCACCCTAGGCGAACCTCAGGTGATAACCTTCGATCCAACCTTGGGCGAATACCCTGGATAACTTGAATTTCAGCTCATTGGCTTCTATTTATAGAGCTTGAGTCGCCGACAACGAACCTCAGGTGATAACCTTCGATCCAACCTTGGGCGAATACCCTGGATAACTTGAATTTCAGCTCATTGGCTTCTATTTATAGAGCTTGAGTCGCCGACAACATTAATTGGACTCCTCTGAGTCTGACGTT
Source organism: Benincasa hispida (assembly GCF_027475165.1). NCBI lineage: Eukaryota > Viridiplantae > Streptophyta > Magnoliopsida > Cucurbitales > Cucurbitaceae > Benincasa > Benincasa hispida. The sequence continues at coordinate 11,078,183 of NC_143488.1, read as the reverse complement.
TGGCGCGTTAGTCCTTTCTGAACTTCTGCCACTAACGGTGTGGTAGGTGAAATGTCAGCATCATCTTTTGGTTTTTCTCGAGGTAGATGCGTTGATGCATTCATTCCACTAACCTTATGTTGATCCCATTAGCATGCATTGTCGTATAGCTGCAATCATTCAATGACCGCATTTGCTTAATACCGCAACTCTACATGATGACTGCAATCGCTTGACAAGCGCAACTCCCATGCGATAGACACATACGGCTGATTACCACAATATCCATGCGTTGATCGATGTGTTTGCCTTTGCGATGGAGTGTTTCTCCACATGCGGTCATCTATGCGGTGGTAGATTTCTGCGTTTGCATCCATTTCCTGCTTTAGCTACAAAAATAAAACATTGAACGCATAATAACGCAAAATAACGGGTTAGCTGAGATTCAACATGTTGATCGATGCAAACTCTTTTTCTCGTGAATTTTCAACATGATTGACGCATATTCTGCCTAACAACCTTCATAATTCTAAGTAAAAGGCCTAAGATGACATGCATTTCTGCATGTCATCACAAACACATGACGATGGTCGTCATTGCTAAACGATGAGTCTTAGTGAGATTTTGAGCATGGAGCAAGAGTTGTCAGTTCGAACAATTCTCTTATGGTCTGGTTCGATTTAGCCTCAAATAGTTTTTGGCTGGTTTGGTTCAGACGGTTTGGGTCCGGTTCAAGCTACTTGAGTTTGTTTTGGAGCGGTTTGAACGGTCCGGAAGTGGTTCAGAAGCTATTTTGTAATAATTAGGTTTTTGTTTGCTTGTTATTGCCAAAACTAAAACCATATCAGTTAGTGTTTAATTATTTATGCATGTGATGTATGTTATAATTAAATAAATCTTGTATGTGCATACAATATTCCATGTAGATTTAAAATCCCACCGTAGGAAGCATGCAACATGCATTGAAAGTATGTTATAAAATGTTATAATATATAGTATGCATGTTAGGGTTTCTTTTATTTAATATAATAGTTATATTAGATATTGAATGCGTTTGTTGTATGTTGTGGATGTTTAGCATGTCTAACAATTTTGTAAGCTATTATAAAATTGGGTTAGACGTTTAAAATCCATAATAAATAACAGTTGCATGCTCACTTAGGTTAACCACTTGTTTTAATAGTTAAAATAGGTCATTAAACTTATAAAACTAGGGTTATAAACTCAATCGATATATAATCCTATTGAAGGTTGGGGATACTTAAGTTGACGATTTACGTTACACCTCCTACCTGGGGATTATGGTCGAATTATTGAGCCTTGGTAACCAGTTTTATGAGCATACGTGAGCGGTGTGAGGTAATAAAAACGGTTTATCACCTAGACATCGTAGGTTTAAAATCCATTTATAAGTGTTATACTTGGATAAAACATCTAGACTTAGGGTTGTTTTTATTAGCCAAAAAGAACCTAAGTACAAAATTTACCCAAACATTTAGAACACTCCAGTGGGAGAATAAAAGTTATTAGCTCTCACGTCCTCAAGAGTTCACACTGTGAGATTCATGCTCGGCTTTCTGTCGATTTTACCTCGACTGCTCCATTCAGAAAGTGTTTGCATGGGTCAATAATAAGGTGAATGAGGGAAGTCATTCATAGTAAGTGGGTGAAGGAAATGTGTCGACATTGTCCTGTGGTATCCTCCATTAGTTTGAACTGTGAGATTCCTATGTTGCGCCTGCTGTCATTTTTAGGAGGCACTAACTAGTCATTAACCATGGCGATCCCCTCAGAGGGTTGTAACATAGGATTCAGAATAACCCAGGCTTCAGTAAAATGAATAGGGTCTTATAGTTCCATCTTGGGTATTGATCAAAATATGAGTTATTCTGGAGATAGTATTTGGTCAAGAATTGTCTCGCTTCTGTGAAGGAATTCTTGACTACCCCTCGATAGCAATTGTTCTAAACTTAAGTATCGTTACAAAAATAATGATTTTGGGTACATTATCACTCTGCTAAAACTTGATTGGATTTAAAAGCAATTCACTTATAGAATTTGTTTATAATTTCATAATGACGAGTTCAATTATAAAATTGTTGGCATCGGACAAACTGATCGAGTATAACTATGTGACATGGAAATCAAATTTAAACACGATACTTGTGATAGATGATTTGCAATTTGTCTTAACGGAGGAATGTCCTCCCATTCCTAGCTCTAATTCCAACCGAACTGTTCGGGAAGCATTTGATAGATGGATCAGGGTGAATGATAAAGCCCATGCTTATATTCTCGCCAGCTTATTTGACGTTTTGGCAAAGAAACATGAGGATATAAGTACTACCAAAGAGATTATGGAATCTATGAGAGGGGTTTGGACAACCGTCATTCACTCTGAGGCATGATGCTATCAAATACGTTTATAACAGTCGCAAGAAAGAGGAGACCTCAGTTCGTGAACATGTACTGAACATGATGGTCCACTTTAATGTGGCAGAAGTAAATGATGTTGTTATGGATGAGAGAAGTCAAGTTAGTTTTATTCTAGAATCTCTTCCGAAGTGTTTCCATTGCAACTAGGATGGGCAATGGAAACGAAACTGTCCTCGCTGGATAAAGGAAAAGAAGAAGGCTAAGGCCAAGGCAACACAAGGTAAATATGATTACTAGCTTTGGAAACCTGTTTAGTGGAGAATGATGATTCTGCCTGGATTCTTAACTCTAAGGCCACTAATCATATTTGTTCTTCTTTCTAGGGGATTAGATTCTGATGGCAGCTTGAGGCTGGTGAGATGACGATGTGAGTAGGCACCGGGCACGTCATTTCAACTGTGGCAGTGGGAGGACTCCAGTTGACTTTACAGAAGAAATTTATCATTCTGAATGATGTTTATGTTGTTCCCAAGTTAAAACAGAACATAATTTCTGTAAAGTGTTTGATTAAATGTAAATATACTCTTCACTTTTTGGTGAATAAAGTGTTTATTCTGAAAAATGGTGTTGATATTTGTTCAGCAAAAATGGAAAATAATTTGTATGTGCTAAGGCAGTTAGCAATAAATTCCCTTTATAACATAGAAATGTTTAAAATTGTCATAACTTAAAATAAATTACTTAAGGTTTCTCCCAAGGAAAATGCCCAACGTTGGCACCTTTGATTAGGGCACATCAGTCTCAATAGGATTGAGAGGTTGGTGAAGAATGGACTTCTAAGGGAGTTAGAGGAAAATTCTTTACCTATGTGCGAGTCATGCCTTGAAGGCAAGATGACTAATAGACCTTTTACTGAAAAAGGTTATCGAGCCAAAGAGCCTCTAGAGTTAGTGCATTCAGACCTTTATGGTCCGATGAATGTGCGAGCTAGGGGAGACTATGAGTCTTTTATCACTTTTATTGATGATTACTCATGGTATGGGTATGTTTATTTTATGCAACGAAAGTCAGAATCCTTTGAAAAGTTCAAAGAGTTTAAGGCTAAAGTTGAAAACGCATTGGATAGACGGATTAAAACACTTCAATCAGATCGGGGTGGAGAGTTTTTAGATTCTGAGTTCCAGAACCATATGATACAACATGGAATCGTTTTCCAACTCTTAACGGCGAGTACACCTTAGCAGAATGGTGTATCCGAGAGGAGAAACAGAACCCTGTTGGACATGGTTCGGTCGATAATGAGTTACGCTTCTTTATAGGACTCGTTTTGGGGTTTTATAGTGGAGACTGCAGCTTATATCATTACGATGGCGAAATAGAATGTTTCAGTCTCTGTTTTGCAAGAAATAGGTCACCGCATGCATTAATGGCTCGAAGGCAAAATGTATAACGCATCTACATCGCATGTGCCCATCAATCAAGAACGAAGAGATGATCAACGTAATGACGGCGCATGCGACAATCGATCAAGAGCTTTAGTGATCAACGCATTTCAATTGCATGCGGTAATAAAAAACAACACCACATGCGGCGATGGATCGAAGATGTGAAGAGCAATGCATTCGCGAACGATTCTGACAAGTGTACAGCTTTTGTTGTGCAATTGTTACGGATTGGCCGTGGAACAGAAAGGAATTTTCTATTATGCCATTGTAGGAATTACCATAATTAGCTACTAAATAGCTTCCTCAAATTCGCTGAAAAATATACATATACATATACTGATACTAATACTAGGGGAGAGAGAGGTTGGTCTGAAGAGACTTTACAGAGTAAATCTGGGAGAACTATGAGACAAGGCTGAAAGGTGAGTCTCCGAGCAAAGAATTCTTCCGATTCCCGAAGCTGAAGCTCTGTACAAAAGGTAAATTCTACTGGGAAAGCAAGCCTGAGAAGGAAGCTTTCCTCTCCACTACATTCATATGCCAGCAAGCACAAGTCTCCGATCAGGATCTGTGTCAAGACGTTGACACTCTTTCCGTATTTGTTTCTATTCTCTAATTAATCTTATGTGTTCATCTTCTTTAATCTCTCATTCACAAAAATGTATCAAACACTTAATTTTAGAATTAAATGTTATCATCGTCATCGTTATCATCTCTCTGTCTCTTTCCATACATTTATCATCCATTTTCTCCATGATGTGTTCTTAATCCCTGGGGTAAATAGCGAGAATTAAGGGATTGAGTTAATCTGTGTCAAAGAATCAATTAAGTTTAGCTAAAGCATGCTCAACGGCATCTTCACCTGTGAGAGCAGAAGTGAAGATGTTATTCCGCCTATTGAGAGAAGGTTGGAAGAATGCGTTAACTAAAGCGAGAAGTATTTCTAGAGATGGAAACAACCTTGCGTTCATCACATTCATCTCTGTTTCACCATAGACGTATGTGAACGTGGCCAATCACTGACAGGTGTATGCCAAGGGAAAGCGGAACGTCCTTAACACGATTGACGAACTTGCGATGTTTTTACTCTTTACTCTTTCTCTTTCTGCCTCATTCATAAGACTTGCCATCGTATCCATAGATTCTTTTGTACAACTTCACAACTAGTTCTTGACCCTTGCATCATGTATCATGTATTATGTATCACAGTAGTTTAGGAATTTACTTTATTAATGCATTTTTACTTTTAGCGAAATTTATATCTTTGTACAAACTAAAATTCTTTATTCATTATTACAATCGGTCGCATGTATCACATAAGTATCGCATTTAATGACAACAATCCCTGTGTTCGACCTCGGATCACTCTAAGAAACTTGCGTTGGAATTATACTTGGTTTCAGCGCAAGGAAACTTGTGACACGCACTACTTCATTGCATACTACGAGTATATCACTATCAACACATACACTTAGAACGTAGTATCGCATAAAATGTCTTTATCGCAAATCACGTGAGCGCATATAGAGCATCATTCATTCATTCATCAGCATAATAGATAAAGATATCATTCCATTTTTACAGTCAACAAGTTTATGGCAACATGAGCTTGTATTACATTCATCTATCAGTAGTGTGTATAAGCGATACAAAACATAACACAACACAACACTCCATTCGTATCCTTACAAGTTTATGGTGCCGTTGCCGGGGATATGAGCTTGTATGATTCATATTCACATTGTCCATATGCTTAAAGACTAATTTTTACCGTTACAAGTTTATGGCGTCGTTGTCGGGGATTGGTAACGGTTAGTGTTGAAGACTTTTGTGGTATTTTACAGGACAGATCTCTATTGTACTGTCTGTTTATCGCGAAGAGCAGGCTGACGATTTATGAGTATTGGAACTGATCCAGAATTCGAAGCTGACCCAAAGATCGAGCGTACTTTTCGCGCAAGGGCACGCCAGAACAGAATTAGGCAAAGAAGAGTAAACATGGCAAACAATAACAAGAGGCCCGAAGGAAATCAAGGGGCAAATCGACCAGCGCAAGATCCTGTCTTTCTTACTACTGACCGCAACATCCTTATGAGAAACTACGCGGTGCCCAATCTTTACGACTTCTTGCCTGGGATTTCACGACCAATGGTTAAGAAGAATGCACGTTTTGAAATAAAGCTGGTCATGCTTCAGATGATACAAAATGTGGGGCAATTCGGAGGTCTATAAGGTGAAGACCCGCACGCCCATCTGACCAGCTTTATGAAGATGTGCAACACTTTCTACATCCCTGGCATCACCCCTGAACGAATTAGACTTTACCTCTTCTCGTACACACTGAGGAATGAGGCAAAGAGGTGGGCTCATTCGTTGGAGCCAAATGAAATCACATCATGGGACCAGTTGGTGGAGCAGTTCATGAAGAAATTCTTCCCTCCAGCCGTCAACACAAGGAGACGAAAGGATGTGCTAAATTTTGAGCAGATGGATAATGAGACTCTAAGCACCGCTTGGTTGTGTTTCAGAAGATTGGTGAAAAATTGTCTGCATATCAGGATTCTCGATTGCGTTCTGATGGAAACATTTTATAACGGCCTGAATCGATCAACGCAAGCCGTTGTTGACGCCTCCACATCAGGAGGATTTATGGATAAGACCTACACGGAAGCCAAGGTCATCCTTGATCACATTTCGCGAAACACGAATGACTGGGTGGATGACGGGTAAGGGGGCAGAGGCCCCGAGAGAATAATTGAAAACGCCATTGTATCAGCGGATACAATGACAATCTTGGCCGCACAAATGACTGCGATGACCTCTCTCCTACAAACGATGGCAATTAATCAAGGTGCCCTCTCTCGAAGTTCAGTGCAACCTAATGCGTCGGTACAAGTGGCCGCAATAAGTTGCGTCCAATGCGGATGGGGCCATGCTGTAGAGATGTGCCCATCGAACTCGCAACCAATGTTTGCTATCCAAAACAACCCTTACAGCAACCCTTATAATCTAGGTTGGCGGAATCACCCTAAATTCGGTTGGGGAGGGAATCACAACCACGAGGGCCAAAGTAACCATTAGAAAAGTATTTCGGGGAATTGAGGAAATCCTCCATCTTTTCATCTGAATCAAAATCAGAGTCGTCAAAGACAACCGCATAACCAACCATCCTTATCGGACACCTCTATGAATTCATCATCATTGGAGCCCCTGCTGAAACAAGATATTGAGAAAAATGATGTTGTCATGCAGTCGCAAGCGTCTTCAATAAGAAACTTGGAGATCCAAGTTAGGCAATTGGCAACTGAGCTTCGTAACAGAACACCGGGAACGCTACCAAGTAACTCAGAAGCCCCGGGATCTCATGGGAAGGAACAATGTCCTTGATGACATTGCACAGCCAAGCTTGACCGCTGCAGGGGTGTGGACTGCAGTAATCGTGAGAAATTTCTTTCAATTCGCATCTCTAGAATCTATGTTTAATTGCTTTCTTTATAGCTTTCCTTTATTGCTTTCTACATTGCGTTATTTACGGTTTTCTTAAAATAACCTTTACGGCTTTATGAATTTACTTTCAATTTAATTCAATTGCATTATTTCCATGCCTTGTTCAATTTACTTACTTTTATGCATTAGTTGCGTTGTTCTTAAATCTCTGTGAATGACTGACTTAAAAGAAAATGAACACCTCAAAGTCTTAGTGACTTGCATTGTTGATGAGAAATAAATAAAAAATATAAAAATAATAATAAATAATAAACTTTAATAAACATCTGGTATGCATTGCGATGATGGGAGCATCTTGCGCTGACAAGATACACTTTGTGTCCATCTTACACAAATGCATTGCGCTGAGGGGTGTGTTGCGCGCGTATGTATTCTGCGCCCGTCCTTAGCGAAAACGCACTATGTCGAGGTAGCATTGCGCCAGTAGAAATACCGTGTGCCCGTCCTCCAGAAATGCACTGAGTTGAGGGGTGTGTTGCGCTAATGCATGTGTTGTTGCCCATCCTCTGCAAATATGCATTTATGTTAACGGATACGTTGCGTTGATCTTTAACCTTGCGCCCATCCGAATAAAACACAAAAGATAAATTCTTTTTGCGAGAGAGTAGTACAATCGCTTAGGCTTCCAAGGAAATGATGACTTAGCAGATGAAAGGACATTCTTTTCTACTAATTCATAAATGTGAGGAGCACGGCAGCAGGCTTTTTGAGTATCTCGAGGCTTGCCACGCAGAATTTGGTTGGGCCCATCAAGGCCCAACCTATAAATTCCCTCCTCCTCCCTCTGAGGATGTCTATTTGAATCTTTTGTGAAAAAGAAAACCCTAAGTGAATCCTCTGCACACCCAACCTTCGAAATTTCTTCCTAAGTCCTAAGAACTTTTCCAACTCTATCACTCACCAAAGCCATGGCCCAGCAACCCTCACATTCATCTTCCCTACCTTCATCACCTTCCCCAGCCCAAGTAACCGCAAGGGAGGCGGCATTCCTCGTAGCAAGCCACTGCCTCGCTGCCCAGCCAAAGCCTATCCCAAGAATCACCGGAAAACCTCAGCAAAAGCCTATTGTAGCCAAACCACTCCAAATCCGAGAGGGGTCGAGCACGGAGAGTGCCCCACTCCCAACACTGTCATCAGAAAGAGAGAAGAAGAGAAGAGATGACAGAGAAGCGTTTGGAAACATTCTGAGCAATATGGAGAAGGAAGGAGGGCTACCCGAAGCTGGAGTTGTTAATCAGCCCTTGCCTTAAGAAGAAGAGATGGCGAAAGCTTCACAGAGAAGCGCTCTGGCCGTTTCAGATCCTAAGGAAACCGTTCAAACAAAATCCTCTGAGGGACTCATCAGGGTCGCTTTGGAGGAGGTGGAAGCGAAGAAGCTGTCGGAAACGGCTGAAGGGAAAAAGAAAAGAAAGAGCAAGGAGAAGCAGGCAGGAGAAGATGAAGAGGCCCAACCAAAGAAGGAGAAGAAGGAGAAGAAGGAAAAGAAGTCGAGTGAGAAGAGGGAGAACAAGCGAGAAGAGAAGCGCCTGGAGAAGGAGGAAAAGAGAAAGAGGGCAGAAAGCCCGGATATCGACGGAGAATCCACCACTGCAAGGGTGGAAGAGGGGGTGTCAACACAAGAAAAAGAATCAGCGCAACCTCAAAAGGCATCAACGCATATCTGGATGGTTGCGACTGAAGACCGAGAGGATCCAGACATCACCCCTCTAATGCAGCGTCGTAATGAGAATGCGTCGCAAGGGTCAACAAGCGACCCACAATTTTGGCAAGAAGAGAAGGAAAGGAGAAAATGAGAGGAAGAGGAAAAACAGGAAAAGATGTTACAAGCGCAACAAATCATCGCAGTAGGCAATTTGAAAAGAAAACTCCAAGATGAGAAAGTGCGCCGTAACAACGCAATTTCAGTAGAAGAAGAGAGAAAAAGGCTCGAGGATGAACAGTTCATATTGCTGGCCTCGAAGCAATTTGAAAAAGAAATGAGAGAAGAAAAAGAGGAAGAAAAGAAGAAGAAGGAAGAGAAGGAGAAACGGCGCAAAGCAAATGTGCCGTGCATTAGAGAGAACAAAAGAAAATAAGTTACGGAATGGAGAAAGGAAGAAGAAGATCAGCGCAAGGAACGGGAACGGAAACAAAGACAAAGGTCCCCCTTGTGTTGGCACATGATAAGGGCAAAGCGAAAGTTGAAAGCAGTGAGCCTACGTTGACCAAACGGCGTCCATCAAAGAAGAAGGAAAATGATGACATGATGATGGAAATTGGGTTCTTTCCTACGTCAACGCCACTACCGGATTTAATTACAAGTGTTGTGCTGGAGCATGGGTGGGAGACATTCTGCCAATGCCTATCCATCATAATTCCAACGGTAGTGAGAGCTTTTTACAATGGACGACTTCATGGCACCAAAGATGCGGTGATCATGAAAGGGTGTATCGTGCCATTCAGCGTAAAGGACATCAATGAATTATATCATATGAAGGACATCTTGGATGTGTCGGGTAACAAAATTATTGAAGATCCCCAAGAAGAGCAAATGGAAGATGCGTTGAGAACATTAACGCAATCGGGCACTCAGTGGTCGGAATATTTGAAAGGCATTAAAACCCTTGTGTCCAAAAAACTGCTTCCGGAAGCGCGTCTTTAGGTTTACTTGGTGAAAAGGCGACTCATCCCTACATCGCATGACAAAACAGTTTCAAGGGATCGAGTAATGGCCGCATACTGCATAGCGCGCAGTATTCCGATCGACGTGGGTCAATTGATCGCAAAGCAAATTCGAGGTTTTGTGGCGTGTGTGAAAGGCCAGTATTTCTTTTCTTGGACGGTTTCAAGCTTATGCATCTCTATGAGTGTAGGTATTGAAGAAGAGCCAATGCCGAAAGTCCATGGTCTCATCAACACAAAGATCTTGAGAATGCTTCTCAAGGACTCTCCTCATTGCCCCAAGCTTCCATTTAAACGGCCCCTTATCGATTTGAATGTGCTGCAATAGCCAAAGCCCAAGAAATAGTGCAAAGATGACAAAGGCAAGGAAAAAGTCCAAGAGCAATCAACGCAAGATCAAATACCCTTGGACCCCTTACCTTTAGTTATTCGCTCTCCAAGCCTACCTACGGAACCCCTTTCCCCACTCCCTGAACACTTTACGAATCTCCTCCTTGCTCCCGATTCACCCAACGCACTCCCAGCAGCATCTTCCTCCCCTCCATCTCCACCGCATTTTTCTCCTCCATCGTCGCATGTTGACGACCGACACGGTTTGGGTGAAGGCACTTCTGCTCAACCTCAAACCGTTGATGGTGAAACTTCACAGGCGCATCCCACCACCACAACCCTTGCTGCTGAACTAGCAGAGATGCGTTCTCTTCTCTCTCATAAATAAGAATTCTTCTACCAACGAATAACAGAGTTACAAGAGAGCCACACAGAGGTTCAACGCAGTATTGCGATGACACGACAGGTGCTGATCAACATTCAATGCAATATTTTCACGATCCACCTGAACCAAAGACAAATGGCAGAGCGCAACCATGAGTACTTTAACTTTTTGACAGCCTATTTACATGGTCCCATGTTGCCTCCGCATTTACAGCAACCTTTGCACTTTGAAGAAGCTCCTCGAGTTCCTCCGCAAAATCCTCCACTAGAGCCCCTGCCGCAACTCTAAATTTGGGGGTGTGCCACCTCCTCAATAAATCTGCAATTTTTCGTTGCAGTCACTCTTTTATTTTATTCATTTCATTATTTTTTTTATGTATAGAAGCTATACCTTGATTTTTTTTTTGTACATGCTTAAATTTTGTGTTGCGATGATTGTAATTCTTTGTATATTGAGTTAATTTTAATACAACTGAGTAATTTTAATACAACTGAGTAACTATTCTTTCCATATGTGTTAGCCTCTTTACTTATCATCCTTTGTCAAGTATTACGATATTCTTTGTCTTTAATTTTGCGTTATTAATTGCACTGCCATGATGAGTAGTATGCATACCCTTAGCAATATTTCTTATACTTTGCACTTTTTGACTAACACTTAGATAATTCATAGCAATAGCACTACTTTACCTTTTCTATTTCAAGACTCTACTCAAACCTTCTTTTCAAAATTTTGACCAAGTGTTTTGTCTTTTCTGTCCAAAACAACGCAATGAGAAGCTTGTGCATCTCTAAATTTGGGGGTAGGGAAGGTCTAAGCAGATGCGGTCATTATTAGGAAAATGCGTTCATAAAAAAAAGAGAGAGAAAGAAAATAAGAATACAAGAGACAACTCCTTTGACCAGCAAAAGTAAAACTTAGCTGAAAATCAAGAGTTGAAGTTGAGATTGGAACACAACCGTAGTCGGATGCTCGCATGACACCCGTGGGAGCAAGCCAAAACAAAGGGTGTAACCATGATCAATAATCTCTAATAAAATGACGCAAACCAGACCACCGTATAAAGACGCACCTAATTGTTTTTGCAAGAAGAGGCAAACATTCTTCTCAAAACAAGAAGGGAATTTTTTAGTAAAGGTTTGTTGTATAAAAGAATAAAGTGGAGCATATTGATGAATTGTTAAAGGATAGAAGGAAATTGCGTTGTTAAGTAATATTGTAAAGGTGGAGCATTCTGAGCAAACAATCGACGCAAAATTAGGATAGAAATTGAGCAAAATTGCCTTAGTTGAAGATATGCTTGAGGACAAGCATATATCTAAATTTGGGGGTGTGATAACTTGTAAAAATACAAGTTATTTATGCTGTTTTATTTAGATATTGTGGCAAAAAGAGAGGAAACTTACGTCGAAAGTATAAGAATTGGCTAAGAAATAAGAAAATTATGAAATGTTGTAAATGCACCCACTAACACCATTACGATGGCGAAATAGAATGTTTCAATCTCTGTTTTGCAGGAAATATGTCACCACATGCATTAATGGCTCGAAGGAAAAATGTACAACGCATCTACATCGCATGCGCCCATCAATCAAGAACGAAGAGATGATCAATGCAATGACGACGCATGCGACAATCGATCAAGATCTTTAGCGATCAACGCATTTCAACCGCATGCAGTAATAAAAAAACAATACCGCATGCGGCGATAGATCGAAGATGTGAAGAGCAACGCATTCGAGGACGATTCTGACAAGTGTACAGCTTTTGTTGTGCAATTCTGACGGATTGACCGTGGAACAGAAAGGAATTATACTTGGTTTCAGACAAGTATAATTTGGGAGAACTATGAGACAAAACTTGCCTATAAAGAGCTTCCTCAAATTCGCTAAAAAATATACATATACATATACTGATACTAATACTGGGGGGGAGAGAGGCTGGTCTGAAGAGACTTTACAGAGTAAATCTGGGAGAACTATGAGACAAGGCTGAAAGGTGAGTCTCCGAGCAAAGAATTCTTTTGATTTCTGAAGTTGAAGCTCTGTGCAAAAGGTCAATTCTACCGAAAAAGTAAGCCTAAGAGGGAAGCTTTCCTCTCCACCACATCCATACACCGGCAAGCACAAGTCTCCGATCAGGATCTATGTCAAGACGTTGACACTCTTTCTGTATTTGTTTCTATTCTCTAATTCATATTCTGTGTTCATCTTCTTTAATCTCTCATTCACAAACATGTATCAAACGCTTAATTTTAGAATTAAATGTTATCATCGTTATAGTTATCATCTCCCTGTCTCTTTCCATACATTTATCATCCATTTTCTCCATGATGTGTTCTTAATCCTCGGGGTAAATAGCGAGAATTAAGCGAGTGAGTTAATCTGTGTCAAGGAATCAATTAAGTTTAGCTAAAGCATGCTCGACGGCATCATCACCTATGAGAGCAAAAGTGAAGATGTTATTCCGCCTATCGAGAGAAGGTTGGAAGAATGCGTTAACTAAAGCGAGAAGTATTTTCAGAGATGGAAACAACCTTGCGTTCATCACGTTCATCTCTGTTTCACCATAAACGTATGGGAATGCGGCCGATCACCTAAAGGTGTACGCCAAGGGAAAGCGAAACCTCAGTTGTGTCCTTAACACGATTGACGAACTTGCGATGTTTTTACTCTTTACTCTTTCTCTTTCTACCTCATTCATAAGACTTGCCATCGCATCCATAGAGGGAGTACAGTCCACGTAGTAAGATTGTGTTGTGTGAACTTTCCAATGAAACTACCAAAGCTTCAACAAGAGTTGTTGAAGGGCCTACTCCATCAACAAGAGTTGTTTATGGAAGTTCATCTTATATAGGTCAGATCCACCTCAAGAGTTGAGGGAACCTCGACGTAGTGGGAGGGTTGTGAACCCACCTGTTCGCTATATGGTTTCATTGAAATCCTCGCTATGGTAGCCGATGGCGAGGTTGAGGATCCGTTGTCTTATCAGAAGGTAATGGAGGATGTTGATCGGGATGAATGGATCAAAGTTATGGATCTCAAGATGGAGTCTATGTACTTCAACTCAGTATGGGATCTTGTAGATCAACCTGATGGGGTAAAACCTATAGGTTATAAATGGATCAATAAGAGAAAACGGGGTGCCGATGGGAAGGTGCAAACTTTCAAGGCTAGACTTGTGGCAAAGGGTTATACCCAAGTGGAGGGAGTTGACGATGAGGAGACTTTCTCGCCTGTTTCCATGTTGAAGTCTATTTGCATTCTCCTATCCATTATCTCATATTATGACTATGAGATATGGTAAATGGATGTTAAGACTACCTTTCTAAATGGTAATGTTGAGGAGATCATTGGTGCAGCCCGAGGGATTCATAGCCCAAGGTCAAGTGCAAAAGGTTTGCAAACTAAATCAGTCCATTTATGGCCTAAAATAGGCATCTCGATCTTGGAACATTCTGTTTGATACTGCAGTCAAGAACATCCTCAAGTATCTTCAGAGAATAGTGACTACATACTCGTGGATGGATCTAAGGATTTTGTCCTTACTGGATACACGAACTCTGACTTTCAGACTGATAAGGATTCTCGAAAATCCACTTCAAGCTCAGTGTTCACTCTTAACGAAGGAGTTGTAGTATGGTGAAGCACTAAGAAAGGGTGCATCGTTGACTCTACGATGGAGGTCGAGTATGTAGCGGCTTGTGAAGCTGCTAAAAAGGCCATCTGGCTTAGGAAGTTTCTGACTGATCTGGAAGTCGTTCCAGACATGTCTAGGCCCATCACTCTTTATTGTGATAATAGTGGTGTTGTGGCAAACTCCATGGAGCCTAGGAGTCACAAGTGCGACAAACATATAGAGTAGAAGTATCATCTCATCTGCGAGATAGTGCATCGAGGGGTTGTGATGATCATGAATATCGCTTTGGAGCATAACATTTCTGACCCATTTATGAAGGCTCTCATGGCTATAGTTTTTAGGGTCACCTTCAGAGCATGGGTCTACAGGACCGCCAGCGACTGGACGAGGGCAAGTGGGAGATTTTTGTACTGAGCCTTAGTGCCCTAGTTTATTATTTTGTACTTGTTCTTATCTTGTACACCTATTCGCTTTAGAACAAGTGAGAGATTGTTGGGGTTGATGCTCTAAACTCTCGTAGTGTCATGTAGTTTGTAAACACCTGTATGATCAAATGCTTATGATATAATAATATGAGATATTTTCTTCACTGTTGTCTATGAAATATGAGATATTTTAGTTGCATTTACCACAAACCAATAAACTAAGATCCCTGGTTGTCGTTGTAACTTAAGCATGTATGTGGAGACACATGAGTGGATCATGCCTTAAGTGATAACCTCAATGGTTTATAATATATGGATAAAGGGGGGAAACCCTACGGACACGACCCGCTTTATAGATGTTACAAGTGTTGTAAAGTGCTACAAATGGTCTGATCCTGATCATTCATGCAAAGACATGCAAGTGGGGGTGTTCTATACAAAGGAGTTTGTGTAAGACCAGACCACGAAGTTTTTAGTCTCGTTATATAACGCCATTCATGACAGAGACTTTCATTTCACTAGGATGACCATAGGTAACATGGCCTTAATCCTGAGTGAGTTGGGAACTCCTGCCTATGAGGGCGGTCCTTTGATTTGCATGGGTGTAGTGGCCAGATTGTCGACTCAAACCTACCACTTTGGGAATTCGTCTGATTAGGAAGCCGAGAACTCAGCTACACAAGATGGAATTCACTCATTCCCCAAAGCAAGGGTAAGTAGATAGATTGCTCCCTTAAGGGCTGATTTCGGGGCTTGAACGATGTGGCGCCACACACCTTCTCATGGCTCGAGAGGTGTCCACTCATAGTAGGACTATGATGTATTGTTCATTAGAGGAATCAGTGGTACTTAAGGAGTTAGATGTAACTACAGGGGCAAAACGATAAATTGGTCTAGTTGTACTTTCGAGCGATCTGTGAAGGGTTATGGTACTGTTGATTGGTTATATCTGAGATGAGAAGAGTGCAGTTGTCGGTCTTTAATGGAATGCCCAGTAGTTAACGGATGGTCGATCTTGTGATTAAAGAGCTTAGTCAGCTATTCACGTACCGTTGGAGCTTCAAGTTACAAGTTCATAAGGTCCCCTTGGTAGCTCAATGGATTCAAGTTGAGAATAAGTTTTTGGGTCAGTTTGAAGTGTTCAAATTGACAAGAAGGAGTTTGGTTATATATAATGTAATTAAACTGGTTCAATTATATTTGATATAATTAATATAATGTATGAGATACATTAATTGGAGGAACTAGATATAAATATGATTTATATTGAATAAAGGAGAAAGGAACTATGGTTTAAATATTACTTATGATGTGATATTAAGACTATAGGTTATAAATATAATATGATAAGTTAGTTATTATATTTATTTATATTTAAAACAATTATATGATAATTGTGGGTGGTTTCTCCTTTAACCGTGCGTGAAAGTAGAAGGTTATGATCAGTTTTCATGACTAAAGGATAAAATGAAAAGAGTTTTCATTTTGTTAAATGGATCGCTTCATTAAGTACATGACCAATCGTTTAGCTCATGAGAGATTACACGGTATCCTTCAAGTGATTTTCTAAACAATCGTGCACTAGCACCATTTACTAGACGAACGTGTAAAGTGATTTACTAAGCGATCACGTGGCACGCAAGATTCTCTAAACAAACGCGTAAACGATCAAGCCTGTTTTTCTAAACGATCGTGTACCTGCTGAGTTTTACTAAATGATCAAGCACGCAAAGTCTATATGATAGACAGTTTATTCTCCCACTTGCTTGATTGTATATGATAACTTATAGAAATACAAGTTATTTATACCGTTTTATTTAGATTATACGGCAAAAAGAAGGAAGAATTGCGTCGACAGTATAGAAATTGGCTTAGAAATACGAAAATTGTAAAGTGTCGTGAACACACCCACTAACCCCATTACAATGGAAAATGGAATGTCCAAGTCTTTGTTTTGCAGGAAATAGGTCACCGCATGCAACAACCGCTCGAGGACAAAAATGAACAATGCATCCACACAACATGCCGCAATCGATCAAGAATGAAAAGGATCAATGCAATTGCAGTGCATGCGACGATTGATCATGGATTCAAGCGATCAATGCATTTCCACCGCATGCGGCAATCGATTAGAGATTAAAACAATTACACCGCATGCGGCCATCGATCAAAGATGTGAAGAGCAACGCATTCGCAGGGGCTTCTGACAATTGTACAGCTTTTCTGTTGTACGATTCTGACAGATTGATCATGGAATAGAGCGGACATTTGCACTATGTCACCGTAGGAATTATTAGATTTACAAAGTGGGACCACTAATATAGAAGGCTAGGTCTATAAATAGCTTCCTCAAATTCAATGTTAAGGAGGCTGGTCTGAAGAGACAATCCAGAGAAAATCCAGGAGAACGATGAGACAAGACTGAAAGGTAAGTCTCTGAGCAAGAAATGATTTCCATTCTTGAAGAAGAAGCTTTGTACGAGAGGTCACTTCTACCTGGAAAGCAAGCCTGAGAGGAAAGCTTTCCTCCATTTCTTCCACACGCTGGCAAGCACAATGTCTCTGATCGGGATCTATGTCAAGACATTGACACTCTTTCCGTATTCGTTCTTATTTTCCAATTCATCTACTACGTTCATCTATCTTTAATCTTTCATTCACCTTCTGTAACAAACGCTTATCTCTAGAATTTAATATCATTATTGTATTCATCGTCATTTCTCTGGTCTTTTCCATACATTCATCATCCATTTTCTTCATCATGTGTAACTAATCCCCTGGGTAAAGGGGAAGGATTAAGCGAGTGAGTTAATCCTTGTTAAGAAAATCGGCTGAGTTTAGCTAAAGCATGCTCGGCGGCATCTTCACCTGTGAGAGCAGAAGTGAAGATGTTATTTCGCCTATCGAAAGAAGGTTGGAAGAATGCGTTAACTAAAGCGAGAAGTATTTCTAGAGATGGAAACAACCTTGCATTCATCACGTTCATCCTTGTTTCACCATAGACATATTGGAATGCGGCCGATCACTGAAAGGTGTAAGCCAAGGGAAAGCGGAACCTTAGTTGCATCCTCAGCAAGATTGACGAACTTGCGATGTCCTCTCCCTCAACCCATTCTCTTTCTAATTCATTCACAATACTTGCCACCGCATTCATTAGACTCTTTTGTACAACTTCACAGCCAGTCCTCAACCTGTATATTAATAGTTTAGTCATTTACTTTACCGCACTTTATTTACCATCACAATTTATTCTTTATCGCAATTTACTTTTCTGCAACCTAATTCATTATTCTTTATGTTAAACCGGTCGCATCTACCACATTAGTATCGTATTAATAACAACAATCTTCGTGTTCGACCTCAGATTAGTATCGTATTATAGAAACTTAGGTTGGAATTATACTTGGTTCCAGCGTAAGAAAACTTGTGACATGCACTACACGAACGCATACTACGAAGTCTATCAACATCATAGCATACATTTAGAACGTAGTATCGCATATCTTTATCGCAAAGCAACTTGAGCGCATAAAGCCATCAACATCATTCATCAATGCATCATATTTAAATTTCGTCTATCAAGTTTTTGGCACCGTTGTCGGGGACAAGAACTTGAATCATTATAAGCGCAAGATATAAATTTTTATTTACAGTATTTTGTTTCCTCCATCCTTCTACCAAATCCAACAGAGCCCACACCTCCTGGATTCTCACTCCGAGAATACCAAGGTTGCCGAGTGGTGGTATCTAAGAGGGTGTTTGTTCGTGGAGAAGATTGTTTGTGACCATTAGACGATTGGGTAGGCGATCTGGGCGAGTGCGAGAGGTTATTGTTCCAGTCATTACGAGAGTGAGAGATTTGTAGAAGAAGAGTTCTTCAAAGGTATGTCTCTCATTCCTTTTGTTTTTAATTATGAAAGCATGTTGTAATTTGTTAGAAGATGCGTAACTGTTCTATTTGTTTGTGAATGCCTTTAATTCTGTCAAAATGAATTTGGATCGATCGTGCTTCCGCTCATGGATTCTCTATGATAAGAGTGCCTTCACAGGTATGCTAAATTCATTAAGGAGTTGTGCACCAAAAAGAGGACAGGTAAGGATAAAGAAAAGGTAGTGGTAAATAAGAATGTATCGGCTCTCCTAAAACATAATATTCCTAAAAAAATGTTGAGATCCAGGTATGTTCACTTTGCCCTGCATTATTGGTAATAGAATCATCTATCATGCCATGCTAGATCTAGGAGCCTCTATTAATGCCATGCCCTATCATGTTTATGAGGACTTAAAATTGAATGATTTACAAAAAAATTGTTGTATGCATCTAACTAGTTGATAAATCTTTTATCCAACCCTTAGGGATTGTTGAGGATGTATTGTTGCAAGTTAAGGATTTGATTTTCCCAGTCGATTTATATATATTAAAAATGGATAAAATTTCTACACCTTCATCTTCTACAGTTCTGTTAGGTAGGCCCTTCAGGAAAACTGCCAAGACGAAAATAACTGTAGATAAATGTACATATATGATGCCATGAAATTCCCATCTTTCTCCATCTTCCTACTTCCTTTCACAACTTTACTTTAACATATCTTTAGTCTTTACTTAATATGCCTATTACTCACTTATGTAGGGAAAATGGAGTACGGGGTTTACAAAACATGAGAGCATGAGTACTGCGAGGGAGATTATGGAATCTCTGTGTGGAATGTTTGGAAACCGTCATTCTCCCTATCAAATACGTTTACAACTATCGTATGAAAGAAGGGTCCTCTATTCGAGAACATGTCCTGGACATGATGATCCATTTCAACGTGGCAGAAGTAAATGGTGTTGTCGTTGATGAGAAGAGTCAAGTTGGTTTTATTATTGAATCTCTTCTGAAGAGTTTCTTGCAGTTCTGTACGAATGCACTTATGAATAAAATAGAGTATAACTTGACTACGCTTCTCAACGAGCTACAGGCTTACCAGACCATGATGAGGGCTAAAGGACTGGAATCAGAAGTAAATGTTACTACTACAAAGAAAAGAGGATCGTCCTCTAAAAAGCTTGATATTGCTTCTTCTTCAAAGAAGAAGAGTATTTTGGTAAAGAAAAATAACAGGAAATGGAAGAAGAAAACTACTGGCAGAAAAGGCAAGTCAAATGCTACAGATAAATGAAAATGTTTCCACTATAGGGAAGAAGGGCACTGGAAGAGAAACTGCCCACAATACCTTGCAGAGCAAAGAAAGCAAGACAAGGAAACTAGTTCCTTGTAAACTCCAAGTTTTGAACAGGGGAGTATTTCTTAGAATAACCAGTGGGAGATGCAATTGTGTTAGAAGATAAATTTGTTTACTTCTATTACTGTAATGAAAGTTCTTTTATCTTTTTGTTAGAAACATATTGTAAATAAACTTATGTTATAAATGAAATGTTCATTAGCAAAAGTTATATTTGTTCTACTACAAAGCAACTTCTATTAGAAACAACCAAGTTAAAAGTCATTTGAAAATTTTCATATATTTAAACGGCTTCAAATGAATAAGGTAAAGAGTTTTTTAACCTAAGTAATAAGTTTAGAACA
Organism: Benincasa hispida; assembly: GCF_027475165.1. Classification (NCBI taxonomy): domain Eukaryota; kingdom Viridiplantae; phylum Streptophyta; class Magnoliopsida; order Cucurbitales; family Cucurbitaceae; genus Benincasa; species Benincasa hispida. The sequence continues at coordinate 11,057,866 of NC_143488.1, read as the reverse complement.
CTTGAAAGGTTCAAGGTGTGTAAAAATTATTAGGTAAAATAAAATCTGAAATAATTCGATTACTCTCTACATCTCATTGCCTTAATTATTTTCCACATCATTCCAATTTTGAAGTTTTTTTTAAAACTCCATATGAGATGTAGAGAACTCGTAAAAGCTGTTTATGATATGTAAAAGATGTTTACGTAGTTTAGAAATTTGGCACATATGTTAGTGTCGAAACCTTAAGTATTGGAATACCATTCAATAGCATGCCTATTTGTAGGCAACCTTACTTTTCATGTAAAATAAAAATCAAGTGTTTGTGTTGACAAAACACTAAATTTTCCTATCAAAGTATACGAGATCACCATATATTATTTAGTTTCCATAAAAGCAAGTGTATATTAATAAGCGTTATTAATTAAAGTTGACACTGTAAACAAAAGTTGTTTGGAAAGGTCAAATACATCTTACTCAAAGAGTTGAGGGTACCTCGATGTAGTGGGAGGAATGTATGACTTCCTTGCCATTATTTGGGTTTAATAGAAACTCAAGCCATCAAGTCTTGGTGACAGTATCTAGTGAAAATAAGATGCATGCCCTATATAGTTTAATAAGAAGTTCATTGTATATTAACGTGTTTATAGCGATTCTCTCGACTAAAGTGTTTGAGAATCTCCTAGTAAGACTAGAACTACGAGGTATATAACCTAGGGCAAGTGGGATAAAAACCCATGGGAATATGATTCCTTAAGGCAAACCATGGGTATGCAATGCCCTAGTTTATTGTATTTCTCCGTAAAACTAAAAAATCCAGTATTATATATTCATATATATGTTACCACTGAAGTTTTAGTCCATGTGGGAGTTTGTTGGTTTTTATGTCCTAAAACTCGTGGTTTGGAAATAATAAACTCATTCCGTAAAGTTGTTATTGAATATATGAATTGCTTATTTTGTTTTAAATAAATTCAATAAACTAAAAGATCCATGACTATTATATGATTACTTGAACTTTATGTAGAGACATAAAAGTCGATCAAGTTCGAGAAAATAGTCAAAATGATGTATAGTATATGAATAAGGTTAGGTGCCTTATTCTGGTAATACTATCGGATGCGGCCCACTCTGTAATTGTTACAAGGAGTTGTAAAGTGCTACAGATGAAGTGATCCTAATTCATACATGTGATAACATGAGGAATGGAGGCATCCTGTGCAATGAGTTTACACAAGATCAGACAACGAAATAAGTCACTTTTACTTTATAGCACTGTTTACTGTTTAAGATTGACTATTTCAAAACGATGACCTAAGTAACTTGACCTTAATCCTGAGCTAACTATGAACTCCTGTTTTACGGGATTATCCCTAGATTTGCATAGGTGAGGGTTGGCTCAACAGTGCTGGCTGAATAAGCCTCCCATTTCAGGGGTAAGACTGGGTAGATAGCTGAGGACATAGGATGTAAGATGAAATTCATTCCTACCCGCTTTCAGGGATAGTAGAGAGGTTGTTACCTTAAGTGCTAACTCCGGGTCTTGAACAAGGGGCCCCACCCTCTCATTGGCTCGAGAGGGACTCAATTTGATGATTGGATCACAAATCAATTGTTCATTAGAGGATCGGACTTAAAGAACAAAATGTAATCTCGGGGGTAAAACAGCCTTTTGACCTAACCGTTATTACGAACAACCTGTGAAGGGTTAACTTACTAATCATAGTTATATCGAGTGGATGCAATATATCTACAGTGAGGGGAGTGAAACTACAGGCTTTAGTGGAGTGACCCAGTAGTTAACGAATGGGGGTTAATTCGGTGTAAAGAGTTTAGTCGATTAATCTCGGATCGTTGGAGCACATGATCTGTAGGTCCACTAGGTCCCCCACTCACTCACAAATGGATTAGCCTTAGAGTAACGTGATAAGTTGATTTGAAACGTTCAAATTAGAATTAAGGGAATTAGTAATTATATGTGATGTAATTACACGTTAATTTTGGAATTAAATAGAATTGGAGAATCGTTTAATATTTAAATATGATTTAAATATTAAATTCATGAATAAAGATTCATGGTAATGGAATTGGTAACAAATTAATTTATTATTTGACATTAAATTAATAAAATAATTTATTAATTTTATTAGAAAATTAATTATGATTTAATTAATTTTGTAAAATTAATTTCAATTTCTGATTAATATGTTTATTTTGGTTTTGGAAATCAAAATAAAGGAAAAAAATTGGAAATGAAAAATGTGGGATTTTCCCACTAAGGAAGTAAGTTTCTTAGTCATATTTGCACTTCCAAATCCACCTCAAATTGCAAGTAAGGGCAGGATCTCATGCAACAAATGAGTTTGCATGATGATCATGCAATATAAACTTGAAATCTAAGTGGAAATGAGCCATGCAATCAGTTGCAATTTGCTGAAAAAAGAGTGATTGAAGAACCGTTCTTCATATTGTCAAAACCAGAAACCTTAGTGATTGAAGAATCGTTCTTCATATTGTCAAAACCAGAAACCTTCTCTCCTTATTCCCTTAATCCAAGCTTATTTTTAGTCCCATAACTCAATTCAAGGTACCAAGAGGATATTAGGGAAGGCTTTGTGGTGGTTCATGAGCAAAAATCAAGGAGATTGCAGCTGAAGATCATGAATCAAAGGTACTTCAAAAGTTAGTGTTGAAACTCTATTTTTAGTTTATGAGCATGATTAGTTTGAAGCCAAAATTAATTAATTAGGATGCTTAATGATCCCATTTTGCTTCTGTTGCTTGCTTCTTGAATTCAACATAAAGTGGATATATTACGGTTTTGGCATTAGTTTTCATTTAATTTCTTGTTGAAATTTGTAATTTCTCACATGTATATGAGCTTTAATGTGTGCCAAAGGGTCTATAAATTTGATAGAGTCATTAGAGTCGATTTTAGGCTGTAATTGCTCGGTTCTAACAAAGAGGCAGCTTCAAATTTGGAGAAAATTGGCTCACAAACCTGAGAAGCCTCCCAGACTCGGTTCACAACCCACGACCTGGCTCACAAACCTGAGAGTTAGCTTCTATATCCGAGTCTACCTTTCTGACCCGACCTGTAGCACCATCCGACCCAGTTTTGTGTGCTTCCCCCCGCGCGCCAACTGTCTCTTAGCATCCAACCCGTCAGGACCCCCGACTCAGTCTGTTATCGCACGCGCAACTGGTTTCTTCACCGCCCCATGCGTTTGTGATTTGTCAGCGACCTAAGTATTGGGAATGGCATAAACTCGCAGTTCGTAAATGTTAACATATTCTATTTATCGATAAAAATGTTGTTGAGTTTTTTATTCAATAAATTACTATTGATATTGCATCCTTCTATAAAAATCCAATAAACGAATCCATGGCTATAACATGAATACTTCAACTTTATGTGGTGAAATAAAAATGGACCAAGTTTTAGTATGAAGCCAAAATGGTTTATAAGTATACGGATGAGACTGGGTATCTCATCCTAGTGACACTATTGGATGTGGCCCATTTTGTATATTTTGTATAAATGATGTGATCCAAAACTCATTCATGTAGAGGCATGTGAGTAGGGGCATCATGTGCAATGAGTTCGCATAAGATCGGACCTCGAGATAGTCACTTTTCTTTATAACAACTGTTTACTATTAAAACTGACTATCTCAAACTTAAGGCCGAATAGATAGTTGGGGACACAGCTTTGCAATATGGAATTCACTCCTACCCGATTTAGGGTTAGTAGATGGGTTGTTCTCTTAAGCGCTGATGCCTTGTCTTGAACAACGGGGCCTCGCCCTCTCATGGAAGAAAGGGTTATGATTTATAAAGTGGACTATAAATCAATTATTCAATGGAAGATCAGTGGGAGCTTAAGAAGCACATGTATTTACAACGGTAAAACGGTAATCTTTGACCCAACTGTAAATACGAACGACCTATGAAGGATTGACTTACTGATTATGGTTAAAATGGATAGAAATATATCTACAGTGGAAAGAGTGCAACTATTGAGCTATAGTGGAATATCTTGGTAGTTAACGAATAGTGATTAATTCGGTTTAAAGAGTCTAACCAATTAATTACAAGTCATTGGAGCTCATGATCTGTAGGTCTAAAAGGTCCCTCTATTAGCTTGTAATTTGGATTAATAAATTGAGTCATCTTGAGAAGATTTGAAATTAAGTTTTAGAATTAGAAATGTTCAAATTCAATTAGGGTTTCTATTATTGTATTCGATACAATTAAAATGTTTAATTTTATCGAAATTAAACAAAATTGAAGAAACGATTAATGTTTAAAATATGAATTAAATATTAATTTCATTATGATGGAATTTTTTGTTTACTAATTTAATATTATATATTAAATTAACAAAATTAATTAAAATGTTTAATTAATTAGCTTTATTTAAAAATTAATTAAGTGAATTAATTTTTATAAAACTAATAAATGAAATTAAACAAGTTTAATTTAATGATTTTGGAAATCATTTTTTGGAAAATCATTTGGAAATCAAAATCAAGGTGGAGATTTCCAAAAGTTGGAAATCTCCACTATGATTTGAATCACCTTATTCACTCAACTTTATTTTCTTCATGAAGTAAGAGTTGGCCTTCATGCAAACCATGAATTTGCATGGTGAAAGCTCTATAAATTGAAGTGTTGAGCTGAATAATTGATCGATGCTTACAAGAACTTCAAAAAGAACTCTATAGAAACTTTCAAACCCTCTTCAAATCTTATATACATCCAGCTTAATTTAGTGTTTTAACCACACAATCCTAGCAAGAGAATAGTAGAGAAGATCTTGGTGGTGGTCTACTTAAAGATTGAAGCTCTTTCACATGGAACTTAGCTGGTATTGAAGAGGATTCTTCAAAGGTATTGTGTTCAATAAACCCTCTTCTGTAATTGTTACTTTGAAACATGTTTTAAACTCAAATTAAGTATAATTAGAGTGCTTATTGATTCTATTTTTCTCTGTTGCACGTTAATATACTCTTACATCGACTTGCCCGAAGCTCCGACCTGTGCGCCCTGCTTCGCAACCCGTGTGCTCCCACCCATTGACCGCGCCAACGTATGTTGACCAGCCGGTCCAGATGGTCTGGACCAGTCCAGTTGACTTAATTGGGCTAGTTTGACCAGTTCAACCTAGTTTTGGAGTTTCTGAGTCGGTTTGAGGGGTTTTTGGCCGGTTCGAGTTGGTTCAAAGAGTTTGAAGTCAGTTTGAGGGAGCTGTTTGCTGAATTTTGTAATGAATTAGTCGTTTGTTTGTTTTTAATGCCAAAACTGATCCACTTTAGTGTTGTTTAATTTATTATGCATGTGATGTATGATATTGTTTGATTATGTGTGCATAAAGTATGCCATATAGTTTTTAAAAAACCCCACCATAGGATAAGCATGTGGCATGCATTTGTTTTATGTTATAGTGTTATAATGTATATAGTATGCATTCTTAGTTTTAATATAAGTGTTATATTAAAGCATGTTTTTTTAAGGAAGCATGTTATAGATGAATGTTCTAGGGTTATAATGTTATAAAATAACCTAGACTTTTAAAATCTATAACAAAGATAAGATGCATGCTTACCTAGGGTTAACCGATGCAATTCAATCGTTTTTTTAAGAGTTAGAATAGGTCGATGACTTGTAAAACAAGAGTTGTTTACTTACCCGAGGAGATCTTGTCTAAGGTTGGGGTACTTAAGTTGACGATTACGGAACATCTCCTACCTGGAGATCAAACTGGCATCTAAGTCAATAACCCTAGTTTTATGAGCATGCATGAGTGGTGTAAGGTAATAAAATTGGTTTATCACCTAAACATCATAAGTTAATCCCGATATAAGAGTTATACTAGGAAAAATCACCTAGACTTATGTTGTTTAATATTAGTCGATTAATAACCAAGTAAATACCCAATCTTTTATAAAATAGAATGCTTCAGTGGGAGATTAATAGTATATGAGATATATTATTTCTAGTTCTCACGTCCCTAAGAGTTGACACCATGAGATCCATGCTCAATTTCGAGTTTCTATTAGCAGCAATCTCCCTAAGGAAAGTGTTTGCATGGGTCAATAACTAGGTGAATAAGGGAAGTAGTTCATAGTAAGTGGGTGAAAGGTATATGTCAACACGTTCTTCGGTCTCTTCCATTAGGTCACACTGTTTGATTCCTATGTTGCACCTACTGGTTGGCTTTATGCGACCCTTTGTTAGTCATTTAGCGACACCTTCGGAGCATTGTAGCATAGGATTCGGAACACCATGAACTCCATAAATGGATAGGGTTACTTAGGTCCATTTTCAAACAATTGTTTCTCCTTCAAAGGCTTGTTTGATTCCGATCTCTGTAATTCGAAAATGGTGGGTATACACTTATAAGAATTACTAAGTGTTAGTAAAGTACTTGACCAAATAAAAGGTAACTAAGTACTATAAAGATAAAAGTTATTATGGTATTAATATTTAGTCAAGAATATCTTGTTTCAGTGGAGTAGTCAATTGCCCTTCGGTGGGGGCTATTCTGACTCACTGAAGTATCGTAGCAAAATAATAATGAGAATGGGTACATTATTTTTTCTAAATAAACTGGTTTAAATAAAGTTAATCAATTCTCTAATTTTTTGTTTACCTTTTCAGCAATGTCAACATCCATTATACAACTGCTAGCTTCTGAAAAACTTAATGGCGATAATTACGAAACTTGGAAATCGAATATTAACACGATATCAGTAATAGATGATCTTCGATTTTTTTTAACGGAGGAGTGTCCTCCATCCCCTGGTCCCAACGCAAACCGAACAGTTCATGATGCATATGACATATGGGTCAAAGCTAATGAGAAGGCTCAGGTTTATATTTTAGCCAGTATATTTGATGTACTATCTAAGAAACACGAGAGGTTAGCTACTGCAAGAGAGATCATAGACTCTTTGCAGAGCCTATTTGGACAACCATCCACATCTGCCATGCATGATGCAATTAAATTTGTTTACAACTGCAGAATGAAGGAAGGAACCTCCGTAAGGGAACATGTTTTGAACATGATGGTTCACTTCAATATTGCAGAAGTGAACGGAGTCGTCATGAATGAGAAGAGTAAAGTTGGATTCATCATACAGTCTCTTTCGAAGAACTTTTTCAATTCAAGACGAATGCCATGATGCATAAGATAGAATATAACTTGACAAATCTTCTCAATGAACTCGATGAATCTTTATTGAAAAATAAAGGTTCGGAGGCAGAAGCAAATATTGCTTTCACTTCAAAGAGGAAGCCCCAGAAAAATTCGTCTTCTAGGAGTAAATCTGGCCTTTCTTTCTCCAAGAATAGAGGTCTTCAAAAGAAAAAGAAGAAAACTGAGAAGGGAAAGGCTCTAGCAAAGAAGTTGCCAAAGGAAAATGTTTCCATTGCAACGAAAATCGGCATTGGAAAAGAAATTTCCCTAAATATCTTGCTAAGAAGAAAACTGAAAAAGAAAGACAAGGTAAATTAGATTTACTGGTTATTGAAACATGTATAGTGAAGAATGAAGATTCTACCTGGATATTGGATTTAGGGGCTACTAATCATGTTTGTTTTTCTTTTCAGGAAACTAGTTTCTGGAGGCAACCTGAAAAAGATAAGATTACTCTCCAAGTTGGATCAGATGAGCGTATCTCAGCAAAAGCAGTGGGAGTTGTTAAGTTAACTTTTGGAAATAGATATTTGTATTTAGAAAATGTTCTTTATGTACCTTCTTGTAAAAGAAATTTGATATCTATTTCCTATTTGTTGGAAGATTTGTACAAAGTAACTTTTTGTCTTAATGAAGCATTCATTACAAAAAGAGGTATACAAATCTGTTCTGCAAACTTATAAAGTAACTTATATAAGTTAAAACCATCTAAAGTTGAACTTGTATATAACACAGAAATGTTTAAAACAGCTGAAACTCAAAGAAAAAGGCAACGCATTTCTAGAAGTACCTATCTTTGGCACTTGAGACTTGGCCACATTAATCTCAATAGGATTGAGAGACTAGCTAAAAATGGACTTCTAAATAAGTTAAAATATGTCTCTTTACCACCATGTGAGTCATGTCTCGAAGGAACAATGACAAAAAGATCTTTTTCTAGAAAAGGTCATCGAGCCAAAGAAACCTTAGAGCTCGTGTATTCGGACCTCTGTGGATCGATGAGTGTTAAAGCACATAGCTTTATAGATGATTATTCAAGATGCGAATACATTTACCTAATTCATTTTAAGTCTAAAGCTCTTGAAAAATTCAAGGAATTTAAGACCGAGGTTGAGAACCAATTAGGTAAATCTATTAATACACTTCGATCAGATCGAGGTGGGGAGTATTTGAACTTGAAATTCCAGGACTATATGATAGAACACGGGATTCAGTCATAACTCTCTGCACCAAAAACGCCTCAGCAGAACAGTATATCTAAGCAGAGAAACAGAACCTTGTTGGACATGGTTCAGTTCGTGATGAGTTATGCTCGATTGTCTAACTCGTTCTGGGGGTATGCAATAGAGACTGCAGTTTACATTTTGAATAACGTTCCCTCTAGGATTGTTTCAGCAACACCTTATGAGTTATAAATATAACGTAAACTAATCTGGGGTTGCTCGACAAACGTGTTGGTGCAAAATCCTAAGAAATTGGAACATCGTTCAAAATTATGCATGTTTGTACGTTACCCTAAAGGAACACGAGGGGGTCAGTTTTATGATCCTCAGGATGATAAGGTAATTGTATCGACAAATGCCACATTCCTAGAGGAAGAATTCAGATTATAAACCCCACAGTAAACTAGTATTGGAAGAGATTTCAAATAATGCTACAAACGAATCAACAAAAGTTATTGATCAGCCTTTCTCATCAACAAGAGTTGTAGATAGATCAAGGACGTCTGGTCCATCACATCCTACTCAAGAGTTGAGAGAGCCCCAACGTAGTGGAAGGGTTGTGAGACAGCCTGACCACTATATGGGTTTAACTGAAACCAAAGTATCATACCTGATGATGGCTTAGAGGATCCAATAATACATAAATAGGCAATGGATGATTTTGATTGAGATCAGTGGATCAAAGTCATGGACCTTGAAATAGAGTCTACGTACTTTAATTCAGTCTGAGAACTTATAGATAAACCTAATGAGGTAAGACCTATCGGTTGTAAGTGGACTACAAGTGTAAAAGAGACCATACGGGGAAGGTACAGACATATAAAGCCCAGTTAGTAGCAAAGGGTTATACCTAGGTTGAGGGGGTGGACTATGAAGAAACCTTCTCACCTGTTGCTATGATCAAATCAATCAGGATACTCTTGTCCATTGCCATTTTTTATAATTATAAAATTAGGCAAATGGATGTCAAGATTTCCTTTCTAAATGAAGATCTGTAAGAGAGTATTTATATGGTCTGATGCATGTGATATTTATGATAGTAACAATTACCCTTACCGATAGTTAGATCCCCACTAAAGGTGGTGACCTCCTTCAAGGTTCACCAGAGGTTTGTGTTTCCTTCGAGATTCATCAGAGGTTGTGTTTCCTTCAGGATTCATTAGAGGTTGTGTTTCCTTGGGGATCCACCAAAGGTTTGTGTTTCCTACAAGATTCACCAGAGGTGTGAGCTCCTTCGGGACTTCACCAGAGGTTTTTGTTTCCTTCGAGACTCACCAGATGTTATGGGTACTTTTAAACTACGGTAGGGTGGATTCAACTACTCATTTATTTGTCGTTCTATGACAACTAAAGGATTATGTATGTTCCACTAGAGAATGGCATCTAAAAGACAAAGATGCTTAGCCTGGCCTTGGTAGTGGGGTTACTTACTGAGTATTTTATACACATTCTTTCTCATGATTATTTTTTTCAGGTAAGGGTAAGGACGCACTGACGAATGACAAGCGGAATCCATGATCAAGCTACTGGACCAATCATATGCTTCCGCTCATGTTTTCAAGATTTTTTCTATGTTTTAATTTCTTGTTTTGACATTTAGAACTCACAGTTTTGTTATTTGCATTTTAGACTTTTAAGAAAGTTTTCTATATTCGTTTTATGGTTTTGTGGGTACCCTGTTACTTGAATTTTAGTTATTTAGTTTTAATGAAATTATTTAGTTTACATTATTTATTTGGTTTTTACCAAGCTATGAAAAGATGTCATTTTGAACTTCATTCATGCATGTCTATAGTAACGACCTAGCTTAAGTCCTAGGAAATCAGGTCGTTATACAAATTCTGCTATATGGCCATTAAAGTTAAATGCAAGGACATTTGGCTTCTTTGTATAGCATTGTCTTCTTACTAAGTAGTTGAGGAATTGGTTGGGTAGTTTGGCCATTTTAATATTAAGAAAGTGGCCAAATGGGCCATTTAAAACTTTTGGAAAAATTGTCATCTAACTTTGTTCTTATCAAATTTAAGACCTCTACATAAAGTAGACTGTAACTTTTAAGTTTCTGTTCTCATTTTCCATGATCAATTCATGTTCCACCTATTGAAAAAATGTAGTTAATAATATGTTAGAAAGTAAAATTTGAATAAGACCAACAATTATTAAGATAACTATCAATAATGTTTGACAATATCTATGAGATAATATTCTATCACTGTCTATCTCAAATCAAAGTTATCAATAATAACAATCATCTAAACAAATGTAGAGTAAGAACCATATAGAAACTATAGAAACAAATATTAGTATTTACCATTAAAGTCTATCACTGCCTATCTCACTATCTATCTGAGATAGACAGAGATAGTGCTTTATCACTGTCTATCTCATCCTTGTCTATCTCAATTCAAAATTATCAATAATAGATCCACTCAACTAAAAAAATATGGAGTGCAAACGACATAGAAACTATTGAAATAGAAAATGAGGTAGGTAGGAAAAAAGATTTAAGGATAGGAGGGGCAGAGCAGAGAGAGGAGAAGGGGGGGGAGAAGGGGGGGAAAGGGAAGATAGGAAGAGGGAAAGGAGGAGGAGAAGGGAGGGGATGGGGGGGAAGGGGAGAGAAGGGGGGATAGAAAGAACAGAAGAAAGAGGGGGAGAGGAAGAGGGGGGAGGAGGATAGGAGGAGAGGAAAGAAATGAAAGGAAGGGGAAGATTGGAAAAGGGGAGTAGGGAAGGAAGAGGAGGGGAATTTTATTAGTATTTACCATTAAAGTCTACCATTGTCTATCTGAGATAGACAGTGATAGTATTCTATCTTTGTCTATCTCAGATAGACAATGATAGAACTCTATCACTGCCAATCTAAGATAAATAGAGATAGTGTTCTATCTTTGTCTATCTCAATTCAAATTTATCAATAATAGATCCACTCGACTAAACAAATATAGAGTTCAAACCATATAGAAACTATAGAAACAGATATTAGTGTTTACCATTGAAGTCTATCACTATCTATCTCATATAGACAGAGATAGTGCTCTATCTCTACCTATCTCAATTCAAAGTTATCAATAATAGATCCATTCAAAGTTATCAATAATAGATCCACTCAACTAAACAAATATAGAGTGCAAACCATATAGAAATTATAGAAACAAATATTAGTGTTTACTATTGAAGTCTATCATTGTCTGTCTCACTATCTATTTGAGATAGACAGAGATAGTGCTCTATCACTATCTATCCCATCTCTATCTATCTCAATTCAAAGTTATTAATAACAGATCCACTTAACTAAAAAAAATATAGAGTGCAAACGATATAGAAACTATAGAAATAGATATTAGTGTTTACTATTGAAGTCTATCAGTGTCTATCTAAGATAGACAGAGATAGTGCTCTATCTTTGTCTATCTCAATTCAAAGTTATCAATAATAGATCCACTCAACTAAAAAAATATAGAGTTCAAACCATATAAAAACTATAGAAATAGATATTAGTGTTTACCATTGAAGTCTATCACTATCTATCTCAGATAGATAGAGATAGTGCTCTATCTCTACCTATCTTAATTCAAAGTTGTAAATAATAGATCCATTCAAAGTTATTAATAATAGATCCACCCAACTAAATAAATATAGAGTGCAAACGATATAGAAACTATAGAAACAGATATTAGTGTTTACCATTGAATTCTATCTCTCTCTATCTCATATAGACAATGATAGAACTCTATCACTATCTATCTCAGATAGACAGGGATAGTGTTCTATCTCTGTCTATCTCAGATATACAGTGATAGACTCTATCACTGTCTATTTGAGAGAGATAGAATTCTATTTTTGTCTATCTTAATTCAAATTTATCAATAATAAATGGATTGATGTTAAAGTTTTTGCTAAAGTTCCTTAGATAGATAGTTGACATAATGCACAACAAGTACGTATTGATGTTAAAGTTCTATTGATACATAGAGAATTTGAAGTTATCAACTATTTTAGTTTTACCTTATTCTTCTCTTAAAAAATTTGTTTGTTTTTATGATTCAGCTTTCATTATTTTCTTTCCTTTTCCTTTGCTTCCAACAACTTTTGCCATTTTTTTTCTTACCATCTAGTTAAACAAAATTAGGTTCAATAATGTTTAATAAGTATGATTAAATAAAAGAATTAATGAAATTAAAAGAAAAGAGAATGATTATAACCTTGAAGAATTTGATGATAGATTGTAACCTTGAAAAATCAGAAGCAGCAATGGAAGAAGAAGATGAAGTAGTAGGACGGAGGAAGAGGAATAAAAAAAGTCCAAAAATGAAGTAGCGACAGGGGGAGAAGAAAGTGAAGCAATGGAAAAGGGAGAAGCCGACGAGATAGAGGTCGATTGATGGTTATCGATTGCCATTGCAAGAAAAAGACATGGAAGACACGGGTATCGAGAGGATTTTGGATAATCCGATTAATCATTGGGCGGGTCACGATTTTTTGTGTGGTCTGGGATATTTTTCGGTATTTCACATGTTAGGCTGGGCTTTCTTCCATCCATTTTTTGTTCTTTTTGAATTTTGCTATTGATTGTAAATAATTTAGGCCTTTTTATTAAATTTCTACAATATATATGATCCAGGAAGATGGGAAAATATTGATTCTAAATTAATTAACTTATTGGTAGAAAAATATCCTATTAGAGAAAGTCATTTAATTTTTCCAAAAGATGAAAATTCTATAAATTTTTCTAATATTCATTATACTAAAAAATTATCTAATGGCAAAAAAATGATAGAAATTGGCTAGTTTACTCAAAAGAATTTGACAAAGTTTATTGTTTTTGTTGTAAGTTATTTGGTACTAAATCTAATACAGCTCAATTGGCTAATGAAGGTGTTAATGATTGGAAAAATCTCAGTTCTCGGCTTAAAATTCATGAAACTAGTAATGAACACATATCTAATATAAATGCTTGGGTTGATTTACAAATTAGATTGTTAACAAGTAAAACAATTGACAATGATGTTCAAGAATTAATTAACAAAGAAAAAAGCATTGGAATAAAGTATTAACACAAATTATTGTTGTTGTTAACAATCTTCCTAAAAGTAATTTAGCATTTCGAGGAAGTAATGAAAAAATTTATCAAGAAACTTATGGGAACTTTTTAAGCTTAATTGAAATGATTGCCGTTTGATCTAACAATGCAAGAACATGTTCATCATATTCAAAATGATGAAATTCATTATTATTTTCTTGGACATAATATACAAAATGAACTCATATAGCTATTGGGACTTGAAATAAAAATATATAATTATTGAGAAAATTAAAGAAGCAAAATAATTTTCGGTTATATTAGATTGTACACCTAACGTCAGTCATCAAGGATAAATGTCTCTTATATTGAGATGTGTTGATATTTCAACAAGTCCAATAAAAATAGAAGAATATTTTTTAGAATTTTTAAAAGTTGAAGATACCACTGGAAAAAGTTTATTTGATGTGCTTATAAACATAATTAAGGATCTTAAACTTGATATATCGAATATAAGAGGACAAGGATATGACAATGGATCTAATATGAAGGGAAAACAATAAGGTGTACAAAAAACACGATAACTGAAAATAAATCCTAGTGCATTTTATACACGTTGTGGTTGTCATAATCTCAATCTAGTACTTTCTGACATGGCTAGCTCAGGTCATAAAGCTATGACATTTTTTGAAGTTGTGCAACGTATTTATTCTTTATTTTCTTTGTCTACAAAGCGGTGGAAACTCTTGCTAGATCACATAACGATGGAAAAGTCGAATTGAAAGTGTTAAAGCAATAAGATTCCAATTGCCTCAAATAAGGAATGCTTTATTAAAATTAGGAGAAACTAATGAAGATCTAAAGTGAAAAGTGAAGCTAATTGTTTAGCTACTTATGAATTTGAAAATTTTGAATTCTTGTTAGACATGACTATATGGTATGATATCTTATTTGTTGTAAATTCTATAATTAAAGTCTTACAACATAAAGATATGCATATTGATGTTGCTTTAGATCACTTGAAAGGTTTAGTTTCATTTTTAGAAAAATATAAAGAAAACGGATTCATGGATGTTATGATTTCAGCTAAAGAAATTGCAATTGATATGGAAAGACAACCAATATTTCGTGAAAAAAGAATGATTCAAAGAAAAAAAAAACAATTCGATGAGAATATTGACATTGAAGAAACACGATCACCTGAAAATTCTTTTAAAAAAAATTACTTTTACTATATTATAGATGTAACATCCCAAATTTTTTAGATAATTTTACATTAAATTATCTTAAAATATTGGGTGTTATTTTGATAAATTGGGGCTAAAAAATTAATGTGGATTGGGGCATTTGTTTGAGAGATTAGAAGAAATTTTTTAGAACAAACTACACTTTGGGTGAAAATAAATATTTGGATTTGTTTGGATTTATTTTTTATTTGGGTATTTTGGTTTGAAATTAGGCCTCTGATGTTGAAATTAAATTTGGTTAATGTTTAGGGATTGTTTCAAGAATTTTACTGAAGAAAAAAGGACTTTGGATTGATAATTTGTTTGGGCTTAAATTTGAGGTAAGTGACTTTCAACTGGTTCGCCTTCGAACCAGTCGTCTCTACCACTTGGACTGTTTACTTTATACTGCTTGGACTGCTTTCTTGAGACTGATTAGACTCATTGGACTGATTATTCTAGGCTGTTTGGACTGTGAATTTTTCTGACTGATTAAACTGCATGATTTAATGATATTGACTGAATGAACTGTTCAGACCATGATGATATGTACAGTTGACTGAGGATATTACTGATAATTTTACCCCTAAGATAAACGGTTGTAAATATAGCACAGGAGTTATATGAGAATTAATGCATGTTAAGTTATAGTGCTCTTGTTAGATTTTATTATCTAGGAAGATGTACACATATGACTGTATATGTGCACATTTATGACTGATCGTGTACCTTCGGGTTACACACTATGACTGATGCGTGTTCCTTTGAGTTCACGTTACGACTAATTCATGTACCTTCGGGATACACTCTATGATTGATGCATGTTCCTTCAGGTTCTTGTTACGACTGATTTGTGTACCTTTCAGATACACACTATGATTGATGCGTGTTCCTTCGGAATCACATTTATGACTGATATTTGACCATTCAGGATCATCATAACTGATATGATAGGTGTACACTGATGCCTAAATAAACTAGTTAACAGGTTACCTAGAGGGCCTAGTAGTAGGTCACTTACTGAGTATTGTTATACTCATCCTTTCTCCTTTATTTTTTTTTTTCAGGTAAGGACAGGAACAGACCAACGATTGGTGAGAGGGACCTGTGACCGTGCCATATGGGACAAGAAAACTGCTTCCGCTCAGTCTATGTCTCTAGTTATTTAAATATTTTGAAATTAGATTTTAATGTAAGACAAAACATTTTATTATTTTGAATGTTTTCTTTGAAAATATTTTTAGGGGCCCTGAACAAAGGTTTTAATTATTTGTTATTTGTTCTCTAGTTTATTTTGGAAAAACTATCTTTATTGTTTTAATGAATTTTATTTTCCTCAATGGTCAAAATTGTTTGAGTTTAAAATGTGTATTTATGAGTAACGACCCTTGTTAGAGTACTCAAAAGGTCAGGTCGTTACACTTTTTATTAGAGCCTAAATTTTAGGTTTGTAGATCGATTTACGATGTAAGTCCAGGATGTATGTCTCTTATGGCCCATTCACGGATCCTTCGTTCTCGCCGGGTATGTTTTATCAATGAATGTTCTATGAAAAATGATGGAATGAAAATAAGTGCAGCGGAAGGAAAAACAGATCTAAAGTACTCTAATTAGGTTAATTTCAAAGAATAAGCATGCAAATAAATTACCTACAAAGGGATAGAAGAAATACAGCCTTTGTAGACTCAAGTCTTCTCCAAATTAGCTTCAATATCCTCATGAAGGTTCGTAGACCACCATAAAAGTCTTTTCGACTATTCTCTAGCCTTAGATCGGGATGTTGGGATCCGATAAGTGATTAATTTGGAGAGGAAAATGCTAAGTATTTGAGAAAAAAAATAAGGGTTGAGAATATCAAATAATCTCATAAAATTCCACTTGGCCAAGAAGATTAAAAATCATTAAAATCTTCCTTTCAAAGTTATTTCATGCAAAACATGCACTTTTGAGTTTGATGAGAATTTGACACTAAAAAATCCACTAACTCAAAGTGGGACTAGTGGGGTAAGTGTCTTCAATTGAAGACAACACTTAGCAATGCAAATGTTGGCATTTTCCACTCACAAATATTGGATCTTTCCACTAACTTAATCAAAGGTCAAAGTTTGACTCTCAAAGTCCAAAGTCAACAAATTTGACTTTTTGACTTTCAAGTCAAAAGTCAATAATTTGACTTTCATTGCATTTTTTTACCTAGTTAACAATTTTGACTTTTAATGCAACCAATTCCATTTAATTTCAAAATTAATTCTAATAATTAATTTTACAAGTAATTTAATATTAAATATTTAATTAATTTAATTTAATATTAAATCCAACATTATTCCCAATTATTATGAATCCCTATTCATAGTTTTGATATTTAAATCTTATTTAAATATCTCCTATTTTCTCTCTCTTTTTGTTTAATTCACAATTAAAGATTAGGTTAAATATATCGTATATATTTAACGCTTTGCTCCAAAAACTGAATTTGAACACTTTAAATTTGTTCGTCATACTGTTCTAAGGTTTAGTCTGATATGAGCTAGTAAGGAAACCTTATGGACCAACAAATCATGGGCTCCAACGATACGAGATTAACTGGCTAAACTTTTTAACCTAATTAACCACTATTTGTTAACTGCGGATCACTCAACTAAAGCCCAGTAGTTGCACTCCTCTCAATGTAGAAATATTGTGTCCACTCAATATAACATGATTAGTAAGTTAACCCTTCACAGGTTGTTCGTAATAATAGTTGGGTCAAAAGCTATTTTACCCCCGTGATTACCTCTTGCTTCTTAAGTCTCACTAATCCTCTGATGAACAATTGGTTTGTGATCTGATCATCAAACTGAGTCCCTCTTGGGCCAATGAGAAGGTGGGGCCCCTTGTTCAAGTCTCGAAATCAACACTTAAGGGAACAACCTCTACATCCCTAAAAGCGGGTAGGAGTGAATTTCGTCTTGCACCCTATGTCCCCAGCTATCTACTCGGTCTTACCCCTAAAATGGTAGGCTTATCAAGTCGGCGCTGTTGAGCCAACCCTCACCTATGCAAATATAAGGATAATTCTGAATAAATAGGAGTTCATAGTTAGCTTCGAATTAAGGTCAAGTTACCTAGGTCATCGCTTTGAAATAGTCAGTCTTAAACAGTAAACAGCGTTATAAAGTAAGAGTGACTTATTTCTTGGTTCGATCTTATGCAAACTCATTGCAGAGGACGCCCCCAATCCTCATGTCAATACATAAATGAATCACAATCACTTCGTTCGTAGCACTTTACAATAAATTGTAACAACTATAGAGTGGGTCGAATCCGATAGTGTTATTAGAATAAGATACCAAGCCTTATTCGTATACTATAGGCCGTTTTGGTTATTTACTGAACTTGATCCACTCTTATGTCTCCACATAAAGTCATGTATTCATATAATAGCCATGGATCTTTAGTTATTGGATTTAGACTTTACAAGTACAATTTACATATTCAACAACAGTTTTATTAAATAAACGTCAATAACATCTTTATTGATAATGGAAACCTAGTCTCACTAGGTGAACCTTGATCACGTTAGCCAAGAATGCCTTTGTAAGTGGGTCAGTCAAGTTGTCTTCAGAGGCAATCTGCGTGACAATCATGTCTCCTCGGTGTACGATCTCCCTGATGAGATGGTACTTGTGCTCAATGTGTTTTCCACACTTATGGCTTCTAGATTCCTTTGAGTTAGCAACTGTTCCACTATTATCACAACACTGAGTGATAGGCAGATGCATATTTGGAACGACTTCCAAATCAGTCGAGAACTTTTTGAGCCATACTGCTTCTTTAGCTGTTTCACTAGTAGCTACATACTCAGCTTCCATGGTGGAGTCAGTAATACAACTTTGCTTGATACTCCTTCACACTATAGCTCTTCCGTTCAAAATGAATACTGACCCCGAAGTAGATTTCCTATAATCTATATCTGTCTAAAAGTCAAAATCGGTGTATCTAGTAAAGATCAGATCCTTCACACCATACACGAGCATATAGTCCCTCGTTCTCCGAAGATACTTGAGAATATTTTTAACGGTGGTTCAATGATCATATCCAGGATTGGACTGATATCTACTGACAACTTCAACTGCATAGCATATGTTGAGACGAGTACACAACATGGCATACATTAAACTCTCTACTGCTGATGCATATGGAATTTGTCTCATAACCTCAACCTCTTGAGGTGTCTTAGGACACTATTCCTTAGACAAATGATTTCCATGCCTGAAAGGCAACATAACTTTCTTGGAATCTTGCATTTTATATCGAGACAGCATCTTGTCTATATAAGATGCCTAAGACAAGGCTATCGTTCTGTTCTTAAGATTCCAAACGATTTGGATCCCAAGAACATATTGTGCTCCTCCTAAATCCTTCATTTGGAATTGTGTGGCTAGCCATTTCTTAGTGTCAGCTAGAAATTCTACTTCAGTCCCAATGAGTAGAATATCATCAATATATAGAACCAGAAAAGCTACGATTTTGTTGACAATCTTTTTATAAACACAAGGTTTGTCAACATTATGTTCAAAGCCATAAGATTTGATCGTAGTATCAAATCTCATGTTCTACACTTGTTTTAGCCCATAAATGGATCGACTAAGCTTGCAAACGTTTTGCTCTTGACCCTGTGCAATAAACTCCTCTGGTTGAAACATATAGATACTCTCTTCAAGATAGAAATTCAAAAAAGTTGTCTTGACATCCATTTTCCAGATTTCGTAATCATCAAAAGTGGCAATGGAAGAGTATCCTAATAGACTTGATCATGGCAATAGGAGAGAAGGTTTCTTACTATTCCACCCCCTCTTTTTGGGTAAACCATTTTGCCACAAGTCTAGCTTCGTAGATTTGTACCTCACCAGCTTGGTCTCGTTTTCTCTTGTAGATCCATTTGCAACCAATGGGTTTTACCCCTTCTGATTGATCTACAAGATCCCAGACTGAATTGAAGTACATTGACTCCATTTCGAGGTCCATGGCTTTTATCCATTGTTTTTATCCACATCACCCATTACTTGTTTAAAAGTCAGTAAATCCTCTAAGCAATCAACAGGTATGATGACCTGAGTTTCGGTTAAACTCATGTACCGATCAGGCTGTTACATAACCCTCCCACTACATCGAAGCATTCTTAACTCTTGAGAAGGATGTGAAGTACTAGTTTCATCAACAACTCTTGTTGAAGGACCTACTCGATCAACAACTCTTGTTGATCTATCTGTAGTTTCTTTGGTCATCTCATTCAATACTAGCTTATTTTGAGGCTGATGATTCATTAAGTGGTCTTCCTCTAGAAATGTTACATTTGTCGATACCAATACTTTTTCTTGAGGATCATAAAAATAACCACCTTTTGTCTCTTTGTGATAGCCTATAAATAGACATACCTTTGGACAACATTCCAATTTATTTGGGTTTTGTACCAACATATGTTCTGGGCAACCCCAAATCCTGAAGTGATGTAAACTACCTTTACATCCTCTTCGTAACATGTAATGTGTTTCTGAAAACTTTTCGAGGGAACCATGTTCAAAATATATATAGCAGTCCTTGTTTCATGTCCCCAAAAAGAACTTGGCAACTGGGCATAACTCGTGATAGAACGAACCATGTCTAAAGGGTTCTATTTCTCCTTTCTGCAACACCATTTTGTTGAGGTGTGCCAAATGTCGTGAGTTGTGACTAAATTCCGTGTTCTATCAAATAGTCCTGGAATTTTAAGTCCATGTACTCACCACCTCGATCTGATCGAAGTGTTTTAATCTTTTTACCTAATTGGTTCTCAACCTCTGCCTTATATTCCTTGAACTTTTCAAGTGTACCGGACTTATGATGTATTAGGTAAATGTAGCCATACCTTGAATAATCATCGATGAAGCTGATGAAATATCCATACCCTCCTCTCGCTTTAACATTCATCGGACCACAAAGGTCTGAATGTACCAGCTCTAAGGGTTCTTTGGCTCTAAGACCTTTTACAGTAAAAGACCCATTGGTCATCTTGCCCTTAAGAATAGATTCACATGGCGGTAAACAGCTATCTTCTAACTAGTTTAAAAGTTCACTCTTAACTAATCTCTATCCTATTTAGATTAACGTGACCTAGTCATAGGTGCCAAAGATAGGCATTTGGAGAAATTTTTCGTTTCATATTTTAAGTTTCAGCTGTTTTAAACATCCCTTTATTCAAAACAGCTTCTACCTTAGTCGGTTTTAACACATATAAGTTATTCTCTAGATTTGCGAACATACTTTATTACCTTTTGAAATAATGAACATTTCATTATATTCAAAAGAAACTTTGTAATTTTGTTCTAGCAAACATGAGATAGAAATTAAATTCGTTTTCATAGAAGGAATGTAATAAACATTTTCAAGTAAAATGTCTATCTCCAAGAATAACTTTATATCTCTCACTGCTTTAGCTAAAACAACCTCCCCGATCCTTACCTTAAAGGTTATTTCACCTTCTGTAAGCTGTCTCCAGGAACTAGTTTCCTGAGCGAAAGTACAAATATGCGATATGTCATGTTTAGCTCTCGTTTCCCTAAGAGTTCACAATCTCGATACATGTTTCGCTTCGTGTCACCCTAGAAGTGACATCCATTCGGAAAGTGAGTACATGAATAGGAATCGTGGTGAATAGGGGAAGTTATTCATAGCAAAATCAAAAGTGAAATTTTGATTTTAATTCTCACATCCTAAGAGTTTCACACCGTGAGATTCATGCGATGCTTCATGTCACCCTGGGAGTGACCTCCATTAGGAAAGTGTTTGCAAAAGTCAATATCAAGGTGAATGAGCAGAAGTTGTTCAATGTAAAATCAAATATATGATATATTGATTTCA
This sequence comes from Benincasa hispida, assembly GCF_027475165.1. Taxonomy (NCBI): domain Eukaryota; kingdom Viridiplantae; phylum Streptophyta; class Magnoliopsida; order Cucurbitales; family Cucurbitaceae; genus Benincasa; species Benincasa hispida. The sequence goes on along the minus strand of NC_143488.1, from coordinate 11,036,335 downwards.
ACTCTCACGTCTATGGTCCATACAATGCTTCGTGTCGATTATAAACCTCGACTTCTCCATTTGGAAAGTGTTTGTATAAGTCAATATCAAGATGAATAGGGGAAGTAGTTCATAGTAAGTGGGTGAAGGATATGTGTCAACGTGTCCTACGGTCTCTTCTGTTTGTTTGGACTGTGAGATTCCTATGTTGTGCCTGCTTGTCGTCTTTACGTCGGCCTCGCTAGTCATTTTAAAAACGGCTATCCCTTCGGAGGGTTGTAACATAGGATTCGGAACAACTCAAACTCCAGAAATGGATAGGATTTCTTAGGTCGTTTTCAACTTTGACTTTCCAATTCAGTAGCATCGTTGGGGCCGACTTCTGAGGTCTAAAGACGGAGGGTTTCACTTATGAAATTACTAAAGTGTTAGTAATTTCTGACCAAAAACGGTAGCTAAATAACTATCAGAATTTGAGTTATTCTAGGGATAGTATTTAGTCAAGAATGTCTTGCTTTAGTATCGTAGCAAAAATAATGAAAATTTTGGGTACATTTTTACTTTGCTAAATCTTGATTGGGATTAAAAAGCAATTCATTGATAAAATTTGTTTATATTTTCAGAATGACGAGTTCTTTAGTACAACTGTAGACTTCTGATAAACTTACTAGGGATAACTATGTTACATGGAAAACAAAACTAAATACTATACTGGTGATAGATGACCTACGGTTCATTTTAACAGAGTGTCCTCCCATTCTTGTTTGGGAAGCATACGACAGATGGATCAGGGCTAACGAGAAAGTCTGTGCCTATATTCTTGCCAGTATATCTGATGTATTGGCCAAGAAACATGAGAGCATGAGTACTACCAGGTAAATTATGGAATCTCTACATGGGATGTTTAGACAACTGTCCTTTTCCCTAAGGCATGATGCTATCAAATACATTTACATCTATCATATGAAAGAAAGGGCCTCTATTAGAGAACATGTCCTGGACATGATGGTCTATTTCAACGTGGCAGAAGTAAACATTGTTGTCGCTGATGAGAAGAGCCAAGTTGGTTTTATTCTTGAATCTCTTCCGAAGAATTGCTTGCAATTCTATATGAACCCATTGATGAATAAAATAAAGTATAACTTGACTATGCTTGTCAATGAGCTATAGGCTTACCAGACCATGATGAGGGCTAAAGGACTGGAACCAGAAGTAAGCTAAGAAAAGGGGATCGTCCTCTAAGAAGCCTGGTATTGCTTCTTCTTCACAAAAAAAAAAAAAAAAAAAAATTCCAGTAAAGAAGAACAAAAGGAAAGGAAAAAATAAACCTACTAGTAAAAAAGGCAAGGAAAATCCTGCAGATAAAGGAAAATGTTTCCACTGTAGTGAAGAAGGGTACTGGAAGAGAAACTGCCCATAATACCTTGCAGAGAAAATAGCAGAGATAGCAAAATAGGGAAACTAGTTCCTGAGGATTGCTTGCTTTGAGATAGTACTCCAGATTGTGAATATAGAAGCATATCTCAAAATGACCAGTGTGAGATGTTGCAGTTGATGTCAGAAGATAAACTTGTTTACTTTTTGTAATGAAAGTAATTTTATCTTTTTCTCTAAAGAACATATTGTATAAACTTTTTTGTTATAAATGAAATGTTTATTAGTAAAAGTTTTATTTGTTCTATTGTAAAGCAACTTCTGTTAGAACCAACCTAGTTAAAAGCCATTTGTAAATATTCAGATATTTAAACGGCTAGAAAACAATAAAGCTAAACAGTTATTTAACCTAAATTATATGTTCAGAACACTTGAAAGGTTCAAAGTGTATAAAGCTTGTTAGGTAAAACAAAATCCAGCACACTTCGATTGGATCAAAGTAAGGAGTATAGAAAGCTTGAGATTTCTAGGGCTATTCTGATAAAACATGAAATCAAGTGAAAACTTTCTATATCTAGTTGCCTTAATTGTTTTGAAAATTGTTCCATAAAAGCAAAATATATATCAATAAAGAGTTATTGATCAAAATTGACACTGTAAACAAAAGATGTTTGGACAGGTCAAATACATCTTACTCAAAGAGTTGAGAGTACCTCGATGTAGTGGGAGGAATGTATGACTTCCTAGCCATTATTTGGGTTTAATAGAAACTCAAGCCATCAAGTCTTGATGACAGTATCTAGTGAAAATAAGATGCATGCCCTATATAGTTTAATTGTATACTAACGTGTTTACAACGATTCTCTCGGCTAAAGTGTTTGAGAATCTTCTAGTAAGACTAGGACTACAAGGTATATAACCTATGGCAAGTTGGAGAAAAACCCATGAGTATATGATACCTAAAGGCAAACCATGGGTATGTGATGCCCTAGTTTATTGTATTTCTCCGTAAAACTCAAAAACTTAGTATTATATATTCGTATATATGTTACCATTGGAGTTTTAGTCCAAGTGGGAGTTTGTTGGGTTTTATATCCTAAAACTCGTGGTTTATAAACAATAAAATTTTTCTAAAAATTCAATAAGTTCTTATTGAATATGTGAATTGCTTATTTTGTTTTAGAAATAAATCCAATAAATTAAAAGATCTATGACTATTACATGAGTACTTGAACTTTATATGGAGACATAAAAGTGGATCAGGTTCGAGTAAATAGTCAAAATGATCTATAGTATATGAATAAAGGTTTGGTGTCTTATTCGGGTAATACTATTGAATGTGGCCCACTCTATAGTTGTTACAAGGATTTGTAAAGTGCTACAGATGAAGTGATCCTAATTCATACATGTGATGACATGAGGAGTGGGGGCATCCTATGCAATGGGTTTGCACAAGATCGGACCACAAAATAAATCACTCTTACTTTATAACATTGTTTACTATTTAAGACTGACTATTTCAAAACGATCACCTAGGTAACTTGACCTTAATCCTGAACTAACTATGAACTCCTATTTATTCAGGATTATCCTTAGATTTGCATAAGTGAGGGTTGGCTCAAAACCACTGACTCAATAAGCCTCCCATTTTAGGGGTAAGACTAGGTAGAGAGCTGGGGACATAGGGTGCAAGATGGAATTCACTCCTACCTGCTTTTAGGGATAGTAGAGAGGTTGTTCCTTTAAGTACTGACTCTAATTCTTGAACAAGGGGCCCTACCCTCTAATTTGCTCGAGAAGGACTTAGTTTGATGATGGATCACAAACCAATTGTTCATTAGAGGATCAATGGGACTTAAGGAACAAGAGGTAATCTCGGCGATAAAACAGCCTTTTGACCCAGCCATTATTACGAACAACTTTTGAAGGGTTAACTTACTAATCATGGCTATATTGACTGGACACAATATATCTACAGTGAGAGGAGTGTAACTCTGTGTTTTAGTGGAGTGACCCAGTAGTTAACGAATTGGGGTTAATTCGGGATAAAGAATTTAGCCAATTAATCTCGGATCGTTGGAGCCCATGATATGTAGATCCACTAGGACCCCTACTAGCTCACAAACAGATTAGCCTTAGAGTAGTGTGATAAGTTGATTTGAAATGTTCAAATTAGAATTAAGAGAATTAATAATTATATGTGATATAATTACATGTTTAATTTTGGAATTAAAAATAATTGGAGAATCAATTAATGTTTAAATATGATTTAAATATTAAATTCATGAATAGAGATTCATGATAATAGTGGAATTGGTGATTAATTAATTTAATATTTGATATTAAATTAATTAAAATTAATTAAAATGTCTAATCAATTATTAATTTTATTAGAAAATTTAATTTTGAATTAATTTTTGAACATTAATATAATTTCAGTTTTAAATGTAAAATTAAAAACTGAAATTAATTTGTAATTTTAAAATTTGTTTCAAAATTGGAATAATTAAGAAAATTGAAAAATCCCAAAAGAGGGATTTTCCCACTTTCTTTCAAACTAACTCACACATAATTCCAATATATTTCAGCTAAATTTCTCAAGCATTTGATGTAATCCATGCATGCTTTCTTTTTGCACGAAAATCATGCAATATAAACTTGAAATCTTAGTGGAAGTAGGGCATGCAATCAATTGAAATTTGTTGATAAAGAGTGATTGACGAACTGTTCTTCATATTGTCAAAACCAGAAACCTTCTCTCCCTATCCCTTAATCCAAGCTTATTTTGAGTCCCACAACTCAATCCAAGGCACCAAGAGGATAGTAGGGAAGGCCTTGTCGTGGTTCACAAGCAGAAATCAAAAGAAATTGCAACTGAAGATCGTGAATCAAAGGTACTTCAAAGGTTAGTGTTCAAACACTGGTTTTAGTTTATGAGCATGCTTAATTTGAAGCCAAAATTAATGAATTAGAATGCTTAATGATCCTATTTTACTTCCGTTACTTTCTTCCTGAATCCAACAAGAGGTTTGTGTAAGCATTAACACGAGCTATCTAACGTGAGCATTGGTATGTGTTATGCGTTGGTGTGGACATATAGTATGCTCAAAATTTGGTTGTCTTTTAGAAGATTGTGGACACATATAGTGAGTAGGAAGCTAACCAAAGTGCTAAGTATGGTATGCTAACCTAAGTCAAAGCCATAGTTGGAGATGAAAAAGTTTCAAACGCATACCAAGGGCAAGAGGACGCATAGGACTAGTACGGATAGTGGATTTTGGCAAGGGTAAACACATGGGGAAAAATTGAGGGATATTATAATCTAAGTATGGAGACATGTTAGTGGCATCAAAGCAAAGCCATGCATCCAAGCCAAGGATCATGCGTTGGGAACAAGTTTCCTTGGAAGATCAACTTAAGTTGATAGCAAAGTACAGTACATGGCTCAACTTAAGAGAATTTTGACTAAGTCTAAGTAGGAGGGGGACGTCTGAAAACCAAGCTAGGATGGGAGTTTGACATCAAGTCAACCCATGTGTTGGACAAGCAAGGAAGGGCCACCTATGGTCAGCATGCAAGTAGGAGGTGGACTACATGTGAAGCAAGGAGAAGGCCTACAAACACTGAAGTTGACCACCTTCAAAAGGGCCATGCATTGGCATCCCTAGTTAAGGACAAATGGACCCTCCATGCAAGCTAAGTGTCAAGTTGTGAAGAAGTTTGGGTGCCTATAAATACCTTGAAGGGGAATAGCACTTCTCATCACAAATTCCCTTCAAAAAGACGTTAGGAAGAGTAATTGAGGGAAATTTTGGAGAAAGCCTTGCGTTGATCATGAATAGCATGCATTGATAGCAAGACAATGCGTTGATCAAGAAGGAAGAATATGCAGGTGTTGTCTGGACGTTGAAGGCAGACTGTAACCCAAGTTCAAACGAGAAGTCCTCCCAAACTACCCGTGCAAATTAGATGATTCTTAAGCCAAAATCTCAAACATTGAGTGTAGTTTATATATAAGGGCTTTTGTGAGGAAATTCTAAGTTAAGGGTTCTCAAAATTGAAGGAAACCTAGAGGTGTTCACATAATTGGGGACAGCAGGCAAGGTGAAGAAATCTGAAGATTCTGAGCTCTTGTGTTGAAATTTGAAGCCCAAGTTTTAAGATAAGCATTTCAAGACAATTATGAACAGGTTTGTAGAAGGAAATTTCTTGAGGAAAGGTCTGGAAATGAAGTTATTAAACGAATAATTTGAATCAGGAAATTTTGAACAAGCAAGCAGCTTGAAGGGCTAGATGGTGAAGATGTTGTCGCATAGCCAAGTTGAAGACTAGGAAATTGGCTAAGTACTCAACACCTACTAGGACTTTGCGTTCGAAGGAATAACATCAAAGGAGGGGTATCTTAAAAGGATTTCCCAAAGACTGTGAGTGACTTTTTAGCAAAGCTTTAGTAATTATGTTTTTATACTTTGAGTTATTTAAAACTCTTGTTTGAATGTTTAAGTTATGGTTTTTGAAAGTATGTTTCAAAACCATTAGATCTAGTTCCAAGTTGAGAGTTATGTATGCACATATGACGAATGATATGCGTTGAGTTGGTTCCACATGAGCACAACGACTGAGTGTGTTAAGTTGGTTCCACCTCAGTAAATGAAGGTGTGAGTATGGTTCTGATGCTTGATTTTATGATGTGGAATTATGGATGATATACGATGATGAAATTACGTTGAGCACTCAAGTTTCCTCAGCGAAATCCAAGTGTAAACTCCACTGAGTTTCCTGGTAAGTCCAGGGTCGAACTCAGGGACTTGTGAAAATAGGTTGCATTGGTAATTTTTAAGAAAACTTTGCGGTAGCCAAATAAATCAGTAGTTGTTGAGGTTGTTGTTTACGTTAATGAAAAATAAAAAAAAATACGGTGGAGTTTGAAAAGAGTTGATAAAATGGGAGATACGATGAATATGTGGTGAACGGGTTGAGAAAAGTTTCGGCTAACACTTCTTAGGATGTGTTCATGCTATGCGATCGTGCAACATGCATACAATAGTACACCACCTCTCAATGCGAATGCCACGGCTTCTAAGGCTAAAACGCACGCGATATATGCGATAATTCTATAGGACCTACACATAAGCCTCTATTCTTATTTATGTGATGACAACAAGACACACACACAAATAAGGTGACCACATAATATCATACCTATCTCTAGGATGCATGCGATTCAGGTTGGCAAACAGAGCTCATCTCTAAGTCCCCATCTCTTGTTTATGCAGGTCTAATCTTACTCTCTTGAGTCTAGATTCTAACCTAGCTCTCTCGAGTTTTAGGTTCTTTCTTTAGACTCTCTCTCGAGTAGCTCTAAAGGGATTTTTGGCACAACATAACATAAGATAATCGCAAGCAATGAACTTCCTAGGTCATGTTAGCTTAGTTCTTCTCAATCCATTCGACTAGTTTAGCTACTTGTGCATACTAAGAGAGTGAACAGATGTAGAATAAGAATTTTCGTTGTATAAATATAAAGATGAAGTACAAAATAACAATGCAAGTATAGAATAAAGAGCCTAGTAGCAATCTTTTGCTGCTAAGTTTTTACACTATTTTTCTACTAGTGTTCAAAAGATAATCTCGCTCTCGCGAGAGTCGGCCCGCTCTTTGCTTCTATGTCTCAAGGTTTTCTCTCGAGGTGCCCTGAGCGATCTCTGGCATCACCACTCTTCTCTTGCTTCACCTTAAAACGAAAGAAAAACTATGAACAAAGACGCGCGATCCGAAAGTATGAATTTTCGAACCCCTTTTCTGAAGGTTGCCTTTAGTATTTATAGAACATCCATGGTGAACGGCGGTTTCTCTCTCATGATTGTATAGATAGGATGACTTTAATTTCCTGACTGATATGCCGGATATTTTTCACCGAAAAGCTAAATGTATTATCGTTAGCGGCTGTCAAATTAATTCGGATTCGACTATCATCAGCTTTCTATCCCATCGCGATTAATTAGCCTTTCACCTAGATGCACCCACCATGTTGCACCGACCAAGTTACAGCAATCCTTCTTGAACAAATTTTTGCAAACACGATCACCGCAAAGCCTTGTGGTAATGCTGCGCTCGATCAATGATTTCCTATGATAGCAGTTTCCGCCTTGTGTCAACGCATATTCTGCAAAAAAATACAAAAATCAATTGTTCCTATGCAATGAACGCATGCGACTGCAATATTATGAATTTAATGCTTTTTGGATGCAATTTAACATGTTTTATCAATGCAAGCCTGCATTGTTTAAGAACTTAGCACTATGATAACGTGCATTTCTGCCCATTATCAGGTTCCACCTCATTACCTCGGAGTATGGAGTTGGTCTATACTATAGAAGCTTGGTTACAAGTTTGATGCACTCAGTAAGTTTATTGAAAAGTTGTGCCATATAGTTTGTGTAGTTTTCTTTTAAAGATTTATTTAAAGGCCAGGTTTACGGTTGAGACATCGAACAAAACGGTTCTTTCTCAACTAAGGACCAGACCAGCTATGTTCCAAAAATATTATACATGAATGTTTGCATTGCTAGTTTTCAATTCAGTTTCCTTTTACCAGTTTCCAGTCCAAGCATGAAAGTTATGTTTTAAGTAAAGTCACTCACTGGGCTTCTTGAAGCTCATTCTTTTCTTTCATGTTTTCTTCCTAGGTAGAAAATGATGGAGGTCCAGAGTGCTACTCAGGTCAAGGTCTGCCACGCCACAACCACACTTCCAGATTTAAGTTGTTATTATAGACATTTGTAGTTAAGTCTCGGAGTTGTATAAACGTTATTCTATTTGTAATAAAAATAAGTTTATCCAAGTAATTGTTGCTTATTTACTTGACTTAAAGTTTAATAAGCGAAAAAGGTTCAGATGGGTAGTAGCTATCATAAAATGCTGGTATCTACCGTCCTCACCTCCTTCCAGGTTCGAGAGGTAAGGCTCGGGAGGGGGTGTGACATTAACGCTTAGTAATTATGTAACTGTACCCCTCCATATTAGATCTTAGATATTAACAGCCCCAACAATGCTACCGAATTTGAGAGTCAAGGTTGGGAATCGATCTAAGAAATCCTATCCATTTCTAGAGTTTGAGTTGTTCCGAATCCTACGTTACAACCCTCCGATGGGATAGTCACCGTAAAAACGACTAGTGTAGATCGCATAAAGTCGACAAGCGAGCACAACATAGGAATCTCACAGTCCAAACTAATGGAAGAGACCACAGGACATGTTGACATATATCCTTCACCCATTTACTATGAACTACTTTCCCTATTCACCTTGATATTGACCCATGCAAACATTTTTCGAGTGGAGTCACTTCCAGGGTGACATGAGGCGTTGCATGAATCTCACGGTGTGAAATCTTAGGGACATGAGAGCTAAGAACAACATATCGTATATGCGATTAATCTCCCATTAAAGTGTTCTATTTATTATTTGGGTAAATCTTTACTTAGGAATGTTCCGGCTTATTAAATAACCTAAGTTTATGTGGTTTATCCAAGTATAACGTTTATAATTGGATTTAACCTACAATGTCTAGGTGATAAACCAATTTTAACACCTCACATCGCTCACGTGTGTTCATAAAACTGGTTAACAATGCTCAATTATTTGACCATAATCCCCAGGTAGGAGGTGCTTCGTAGACCGTCAACTTAAGTACCCTCAGCCTTAGACAGGATTATATATCGGTTGAGTTTGTAACCCAGGTTTTATAAAATAATGACCTATTTTAAATATTAAAACAAGTGGCTAATCTATGTGAGCATGCAACTTATCTTTGTTATGGATTTTAATGTCTAATTCAATTTTATAACAACTTATAAAATAATGACATGTTTTGCACCCATAACATTCATCAAAGGCATTCAAACTTTTAATATAAAACTTATATTAAACTTAAGAAACCTTTAAACATGCATAATATATATTATACCCTTTATACCATACTTGCAAAGCATGCTACATGTTTATCCTATGGTGGGATTTTAAATCTACATGGCATATAATATGCAAAAAATAAATAAATTATTTAATTCATACATTCACAATGCATATTAAATAAACACACTTAAAATGGACCGATTTTGGCATACTAAGCTAGCTAAATTCTAATTACAGCAATAAACAGAAAACAGTCTTGAACTGCCTCCAAATGACACACCCCGTCCCAGACTACTCTCTGAGCCTAGGAAAGAACATGACTGCAGCAGTTATCAACCCTTTTTTTGACACTTACTGCCTAATAACTCTTGCGGAAATAACTCTAATACCAATGTACAAATTCATATACAGCGGATGCCTCTTAGGCCAAATTTATTATGTTTAAAAACACAACATATTTAGAGTAATTACATTACTAGTTTCACAAATCCCGATGCCCAAAACCTTAGTCCCTAAATGAACAACTGTGACATGTGTACAATATTTACAGTAACCACCTAACAGACGGGTTACAATATCCTTGTCCTTTAGTGGCAGAGCATATGCAGAGCTATCTCCTGAGGATTTGACCGCTACCTGGGTGAAAGGAAAACATTTGAAAATGGGGTGAGCTTGCTAGCCCAGTGAGTGACTTAAAAAAGAAAACTGATTCTCATGCAAAAGTTTCAATAAAGAGATTAAACTGAAATATAAACTTCTGCAGTAACCTTGTACTGCAGTATAAACATTTTCCAATCATAAAGCATATAAATTTTCTTTTATCATAAAACATTAAAATTGTTCCTTAGTTGAGAATAACCCTGTTGTGGTTAAATCCCAACGTCAACTGCTAATCAAGAAAGAACCCTTTTGCTCAATCTCTGACTGCTAGTCAAGAGAGAACCCTTTTGCTCAATCTCTAACTTTAACTACCTACGTGCACATGGCCATACTAAGTACCGTCATATCTTAGGTACTTCTGCTCAGATACCTTCTCTTAACTTGTCCTTCAGTATCGAGCTGCTCGGACACCTTCTCAACTGTCCTTCGATATCGTGCTTCAAGTAGAACTAGTCATAAATGACTTTTCTCTTTAAAGCATGTAAAGCATAACACATAGCAAACATGTCATAAAAGATATTAGCGCATGTTGGGTGTATTTAAACACACATAAATAGTTTTTCAATAAACTTTCATACATGAATGCGTTTGAATCATAACTCATGGTTTGCTTGGAAATTACTTTGTAAAATTAGCTGGCATGAGAATAATCTTTCTTTAAAACATTGTTTCTTTAAAACATTGAAAATATTTTAGTCACTCACCTTGGTCGTCTAGGAACTTTTCTCTCTAGAAGTTCTTTGTTTACCTCAGGCTCCCTTTTGAACCCCTAAAATCCATATTCAATTTAAAGCTCAGATTACTCATAGTTATAAGCCTTATCTTGAGATACTTCCTTCTACAAACATGCTCTAAAATATCTCAGGAAGCTTACTTTAAAATCGTAGCTTAGAACTCCTCGTGGTTTGGCCGGAATCTTCAAATCTTCAAGACTAGCTCAAGCTTACCCAACAACTTGACCCTTCTAGTTTTTTCTCAGTTTCCAGCCTGATACCTTGAAGCTTCTTCTCAGGCAGCCCTACCCTGAAAACTAGACTCGCGGAGCTTTCATGTGGCTTTAAAATCACTCCAAACGCACGAGTATACTGGGAGAACTCCTCGTCTCAAGTTGATGCTATTTCCAGACTTCACTGTCTAACTGCGTCTCCTCTTGTAGTTTTATTACCGACGCATAGATTTGCTATCAACGCATAGTTTAATCAGCTTTCACACTCTTCTAAATGTCTTTTGAATTATTATCTGAAGAGAAATCCATGGCCCTATTTATAAGCATCCAAAATCTCTCCAAGGTCAACACCTCCTACTTGGCCACATGTCCAAGTCCACACTATCAACGCAACCCTCAAATCACCTTAATCTAAGGTGTCTTCTTCTTCCTTAGCCACACAAAATGCTTAAATTTGCATGTCTTCTTGTGCATCCACCTCATTTACTTAAGGCTTAAGATTTCTTCCCAACAAGCCACATGTCCGGGTGACGACCTTGCATGCATCTATCCAACCTCATATATGTTCATCTAACCACACATGCGCTCAGCCAATTTCCGCAACATTCCTATGTCCGGACATCACCAATCGGTGCATGCATCAATTCAATCTTACCTTGTGCATCTAATTGACGCAACTTGGTCACATATGCTAGATGCTCGCAAGGCTCATCTTTGGCCGCATATCCTTTCCTCTTGCATGACTTACCTTTGCCCTATGCGCTCAACTAGGATAATGACCAACACTCTTTCAACGCATACTATAAGCTTGTCCTATGCGCCCACATGCCTTCGAATGTCCAACGTATAGCATATCACCAACACATAGTGTTGCCGCATACCATCGCATAGCATTGCCACATCCATCGCATCCATCGAAAAGCATCGCCGCATACCATCGCGTAACATCGCCACATCCATCGCATCCATCGTGTAGCATTGTCACATACCATCACGTAGCATTGCCGCATGCCTCCATCGCATAGCATCGCCGCATGCCTCCATCGCGTAGCATTGCTCCTTGATCAACCAGAGCGCGTAACTCCAACGCCCAGCGTCCTTGTCCGCGCAACTTGAGACTACCGCATGCGTTGTTTTAACCTCTCAAGACATTGGTTGCCGCATGCGTTTCTCTTGGCCACACTTTGGCTTCCTTCAATGCCCAAATAACCTCTAAATGAGCAAGGCCAATGCATAGAACAACACTTAGTCAAATTTCTAGCTTCCAACGCATGGGTTATACTTAGCCAAATTTTCCAAGTTTTCCCCAAGAGTCAAGCTTTCAAATTCACACTTTTCTTCTAATTTTTCACCCTTTTTCTCCATAATTATACATTAATTTCCACATTAACCTACTCATCACACTGGTCTCAATAGCGAACATACTCAAATAGAGAAATTAGGGTTCAGGGTTCACATTTACCTCCCCTTTATGAAACTTTCATCCTCGAAATTTGGCTGCAAGTCCGTCAATTAAACAACTACGGATCCTTATTTCTTATTTGCTCTTCAGCTTCCTATATTGCTTCTTCCATTTTATGGTTCCGCCATTGTACCTTTATCAATGGTATTGTTTTATTCCTTAAGACTTGTTATTTTCCATCAAGAATCTCCACTGGTTCTTCTTCATAAGACAAATTCTCTTTTAACTGTACTGGTTGCTCAGGCAACACATGGGTAGGATCTGGCACATACTTTCTAAGCATTGCCACATGAAACACATCATGGATATGAGATAACTCTAGAGGTAAATCCAACCTATATGCCATTGGGCCAACTCTTTCTATTATCTCGTAAGGTCCAATATATCTCGAGCTTAACTTCCCTTTCCTACCAAAACTGAGTATTCCTTTCCACAGAGATAACTTAAGAAATACTTTATCACCAACTTCAAATTCCAATTCTCTTCTCCACTTATCAACATAACTCTTTTTCCTGTCTCGAGCTATCTTAAGATTATCTCTTATAATCTTAACACTGTCTAATGTCTGCTGAACAAGTTCTAGACCTAGTAATTTCCTTACACCGACTTCATTCTAACATATCGGAGTTCTACATGGTCTTCCATATAGTGCCTCATATGGTGCCATTCCAATATTCGAATGGTAACTATTGTTATATGAAAATTCGATTAACGACAGATGTGCATCCCAACTGCCCTTGAACTGCAATACACATGCTCTCAGCATGTCCTCTAATGTCTGAATCATCCGCTCGAACTGACCATCCGTCTGTGGATGAAAAGCTGTACTAAAATATAACTTGGTACCCATAGCTTTCTGTAAGCTAGGCCAAAACTTCGATGTAAACCTGGAAGCTCGATCTGATACAATCGAAAATGGAGCCCCAAACTGACTCACAATTCGATCAACATACAACTTAGCTAATTGGTCTAGGGTAAAAGTAACTTTAACAAGTAAAAACTTAGCTGTCTTTGTCAATCTATCCACAATTACCCATATACCATCATAGCTTGCTGGTGTCCTAGGTAACCCAAATAGGAAATCCATCGTAACATGCTCTCATTTCCACTCTGGTACTGGGAGTGGATTAAGCAATCCTGCTGGCCTCTATCTTTCTGGCTTAACTTGTTAACATACTAAACACCTGTTAACATACTCTGCTATTTCTCTTTTCATATCAGGCCATTGGTACAATCTCTTTAATGTTCTGCACATCTTTGTACTGCTTGGATGCATAGCATAAGTCAAACTATGTGCCTCTTTCAAAATAGCCTGTTTAAGTGATAAGTTATTAGGTACGCATACCCTACCGTCCTTTAATAGCACTTTGTCTGCTCTTAACTGGTAGTCCGTCCTCAGACCTTTACCTACTTCTTCAACTAACTTCTGAAGATCAAAATCCTTTAACTATTCACGTAGAATATCTTCTACGAGAGTAGGACGTTCTTGAAATGAAGCTAGTAAACCTCCTGTTTGACCAACTGATAATGTTGCTTTAGCATTATACAACTCATGTGTTAGTGCACCTTTCACTAAATAGATAATAGCTTTGCATGCATCTATCCAACCTCATATGCGTTCATCTAACCATACATGCGCTCATCCAATTACCGCAACATTCCTATGTCCGGACACCACAAATCGGCGCATGCGTCCATTCAATCTTACCTTGTGCATCTAATTAACGCAACTTGGTCACATATGCTAGATGCTCGCAATGCTCATATTTGGCCGCATATCCTTTCCTCTCGCATGGCTTACCTTTGCCCTATGCGCTCAACTAGGATAATGACCGACACTCTTTCAATGCATACTACAAGCTTGTCCTATGTGCCCACATGCCTTCGGATGTCCAACGCATAGCACATCACCAATGCATAGTGTTGCCGCAAACCATCGCGTAGCACTACCGCATCCATTGCATCCATCGAAAAGCATCGCCACATACCATCGTCGCATCCATCGCATCCATCGTGTAGCATTGCCGCATACCATCACGCAGCATCACCGTTGCCTCCATTGCATAGCATCACCGCATGCCTCCATCACGTAGCATCACCGCATGCCTCCATTGTGTAACATTGCTCCTTGATCAACCAGCGTGTGCAACTCCAACGCCCAGCGCCCTTGTCCATGCAACTTGAGGCTGCCGCATGTGTTGTTCTAACCTCTCAAGACATTTGTCGCCGCATGCGTTTCTCTTGGCCACACTTTGGCTTCCTTCAACGCCCAAATAACCTCTAAATGAGTAAGGCCAACGCATGGAACAACACTTGGTCAAATTTCTAGCTTCCAACGCATCGGTTATACTTAGCCAAATTTTCCAAGTTTTCCCCAAGAGTCGAGCTTTCAAATTCACACTTTTCTTCTAATTTTTCACCCCTTTTCTCCACAATTATACATTAATTTCCTCATCAACCTACTCACCACATTGGTCTCAGTAGGGAACATATTCAAGTAGAGAAATTAGGGTTCAGGGTTCACACTAAACACTTTGAACCAGCTCGAACTGCTTGTAAAACGCTTGAACCGGTTTCAAAAACCCAAAAACCAATTTAAAAAAACCACCCAAAACTAGTCAAAATTGGTCAAACCGGACCGATCCAGGCCATCTGGACCGGCTGAGCTACCAAATCGGGCACGCACAGGTCAGGTTCGGGTTAACTGGAGCTCCAAATGGGGCGTGGGTCACCAACGAGTTGGCTGGAGCGAATCCTTGCACGGGGAGGAGTTGGGCTGGCATGGACGCGGGTTGGGTCGACGAGTCGTGGTCAGGTCTGGAGTTGCTTCACGCGTCAAACTTCACTACGCAGGTCAAGCGCCACTCTAAGTCGGGTGATGGGTCGTGAACCAGGTCTAGAAGGGCTTTCCGAGTCTGGGAGATTTTCTTCACCAAAAAATTAAAGTTGTCCACTTTCTGAAACCGAGCAATTACAGCCTAAATACAACTCTAACGACTCTAGCAAATTTACAACCTTTCATGACACGTTAAAGCCCATAAAACACCAAGTAATTACAATAATTATTACAATCCAAGAGAGAATTTAGATGCCAAAAACGAAATTATTCCCTATGGCACAAACATTCATCACATGAATAAATACTCATCATATGCAAAAAAAATAACCAAAATTGAATACTTTAAGCATGCTCTGATACCAATTGATGAAACGAACATAAGCGCAGTGAAAGGAAAAATGGATCTAAAGTACTTTAATTAGGTTAATTTCAAACAGTAAGCATGCAAATAAATTAACTACAAAGGGATAGAAGAAATAAAACTTTTATAGACTCAAGTCTTCTCCAAATCAATTCCAATCTCCTCACAAACGGTTCATGGACCACCATGAGAGTCTTCCTGACTATTCTCCAGCCTTAGAAAGGGATGGTGGGATCCAGTGAGTGACTAATTTTGAGAGGAAAAGGCTAAGTATTTGAGAGAAAATAAGGGTTGAGATTATCAAATAATCTCATAAAATTCCACTTGGCCAAGAAGATTAAAAATCATTAAACTCTTCCTTTTAAAAGTCATTTCATGCAAAACATGCAACTTTGAGTTTGATGAGAATTTGACACTAAAAAATCCACTAACTCAAAGTGGGATTAGTGAGGCAAGTGTCTTCAATTGAAGACAACACTTAGCAATGCAAATGTTGGCATTTCTCACTCACAAATGTTGGATCTTTCCACTAACTTGGTCAAAGGTCAAAGTTTGACTCTCAAAGTCCAAAGTCAACAAATTTGACTTTTTTACTTTCAAAGTCAAAAGTCAACAATTTGACTTTCATAGCATTTTTTACCTAATCAACAATTTTGACTTTTAATTCAATTTGAAATTAAATTAATATTAAGTAATTAATTAAACAATTTAATTAATTTAATTTAATATTAAATCCAACACTAATCTCAATTATATGTTCCAAATTGATGTCAGTGCTACACCTCACTAACATCACCAAGGACCAAGCCAAGCTCTTATACTATTTCGTTCAAGGGATGTGTTAACGCAGGATGAGTCTTAGGGCCTCGATCCATCGTTGTGGACACTGCTCCACCACTAGTAGCTTAGGGCTCCCAAGCTGTGTCGGAGTTCCAAGGTGGAGATCATTGATGATGAAGAGAGGATGAGGCGTCGGGTGCCCATCTGTAGGTCATCAGTGGCCACCTTCCATGGGCGTGGAGTAGATCAAGAGGACGAGGACTATGGGGATGACAAGGATATTCCCACAATAGAGGAGCTTCCCCATGTTGATCCTCAAAATCAGTACGATGTGCCAACAGAGGAGCCTTTAGGGGAGCAGGCTTTGAGGATGTCCACTAAAGCCCTTACGGTGGCTACCGAGTCCCTGAGAGTGAGTCAAGAGACTGCTCGTCGGGCGAGGCGTATGGAAAGCACGGTAAATTACATTTATGAGCAGAACCGTCTTTATTACGCTATCATCGGTTTCTAGAGCGACCTTTAGAGGGAACCGGACTCACCAGACTCTGATTGAGGCTAGCCTTCCTTCTTGTGCCTTTGGTAGTATTTTTCTTTTTCTTTCTTTTTTTTTTTTTTTTTTTTGGTTATTTTTGTAGTTTGTAGTTTTTCTTTCCTTTAGTTTTTGCTAACTTCTTTTTTGTTTTGTAGGTTTCTTTTGCTTTTGTTTTTCTTTTATTTATTTATTTATTTTTATTTTTTTTGTAGCCTCTTCAAAGCTTCAACAAAAAGTGGCTAAAGCAAAGAGAGTGGTATCCCAACTATCATCCCATGCGCGATTATGTTTTTAGGGGAGGCTTTCTGTTCCTATGTTCTTTTCATTTTTGAGCTTTATTTGAGATACATTGGGGACAATGTATCATTTTAGAGTTGGGGGTGGGGTACCTATTGGGTAGTTTTATCTTAGCTTGGGGTCCTTAAGTGTTGTGCTCGGACTATGCTTTATATGCTTTAATTGTTTTGTTTGCTCCATTACTTTGTTGTTATTATGATATTTTATGACACACTCTTCCTATGATAAAATTTGCATGAAAGAATGTTAGGAAAGCATGATCATGATTTTTAGCCCAATTTTAAATTTTTTCTTTTCTCTCCTGAATCTTTAAGTCATTGTTTTGTGAAATTAAAACCTTGCATGCTTGGAATTGGATTATCTAGTTTGTATTTTTGTTGTCACCCCGAAAGTTCCAACTTTGACTTAAGAGTAACCTTACTTGTTTTAGAGTAAAACTAGACAATGTGGATAAAATAAAGCCTATTATGTAGAAAAAAAAAATAAAAAGAAAGAAAAGCAAATTAGTTGCATTTATTAAAAAAAAACAATAGAAAGGTAGTAGAAATTATAAAAAAAATGAGGCAATGGCTAGCTTGCCTATAAAAAATAGTGTGTCTGAGTGCATGGATAGAGGTGAAAAGATCTACCTTCGCTGTGTCTAATTAGGGCTCCGCGAGGAAATAATGAATAGGTTCCCAGTGGTAGGGTGTGAAAGCTAGCCCTCTAGGTAAAATCCTTTATGTTTTGTGTGTGTGTGTTTAGGCACCCTTGATTTATTGTTGTCCACCCCCCCCCCCATATTTTTTTGCAAGTTTGGTATGTCCAAGGTTGATAACCGAGCCAGAGTGGGGAAAAACGGGATGAGAACCTTATAAAACTTTTCCGGGCTGTGCAGCTTAACTAGCAAGACGCTAGACTCACTTATGCAAGAATAGATTAAAAATCATTCTTGAAATTGTGCTTCATTGATTGATTGTAATTGTATTTCGTTCTTGATTGCAATGTTTATTCTAATTGACTATTGAGAATGAAGTAGCTACTTTGCAACTAGAGCAAGCATGTGTTTCATGATTGTTTGATTGTGTGTATTTACCTTGCTCGAGATGAGCAAGAATTAAGTTAGGGGTGATTGATAGCTCTAAAAAAAAGTTATTATTCCTAGCTTAATTCAGGCTTGTTTTTTGATTTTATGTGTTTATTGCCTTATTTTATAAGTATCGAGAAATCAAGAGGTAGAACCGAGTATTTAGAGCTAAAAGGGGTTAATTTGAAGCAAATTGGAGTTAATTTGAGCATCCGGGCTTCAAAGGAGCAAAAAGACCAAAATGCCCCTTTCAGTGTTGCAACACTCATCCCTTCCCTAGGTCCAATGCTTGCCTGACACCAGAAGAAAGAATGTTGGTGTGTAGGGCAGCATTGCAATGCTTCGAGTTATTCTATAAATATATCTATATGCCCTTAGGTCAAAAAAAATGTTGAATTTGAAGGCTGAATTGATGGAAACAAAGGTTGATCTTCATTCTTCTTATTTTCCCTTTAGATTTTAGTATCTTAGGTTAGTTTTTCTTTTGATTTTGGGTTGTAATCAATCGATCGGATATTAATCTCGGATTTGTATATGAATTAAGAGGTAATTTCTATCTAATTTCTTTGAGCAAGAGTCCTAGGTTTAATTTCTTGGGATTTCTGTGATTAAATGTGATGTTCTTCAATTCTATGTTTTCTTTGAATCTTGATGTAATTAGATTTGAATTTGTGTGTTGGACTGATGACCCTATCATAATTGCATGTCTCTGCTAGTTAATTTCAAGCTCGCACGTTTCCTTTTGTTCGTCTACACTTGAAATTACCCCAGCAAAAGATTGGATGTGAATGCTTAGATTTATAGGTTGGTTTTGAATTTTGGCATTGCATGTTTAATCTAGATTCAAAGAATAATTTCGTTAATTGAATATGGCTTTTTCTGACATTTAATCGATGCAATTGAATCCTCATTTTTAATGCATATGATTTTTAATTCCATATGATCGCTGAGAACCTAGTAGAATTAAGAGCATATGGTTTAATTAGGGTATGGTCTTTCCAACCTTAATTAATAATTAGGACGCTTGATTGATTTTGATTTAATTGATTGTCGGCCTTTGTAGAGATTAGTTAAGTCGAATCGATTTAATAGTCGTGCATTCATAGAATAGAATGTTTGTTTAATTGTTAATTTCCATTATAGAAATTGCATGAGAAACTCTCTCTCTCTTGCTGTAAAAATTAAATAGACCTCTATACTAGATTACATTTACCCTTATATTTCAATTTCACACATTTATCTCTTCCACACCAAAACCCTCCTCATTTACCGCTCTAGTTAGAAAATTGGTTTAGTAAACAAATCGCGCTTCCCTGCGAATTGACTCACACTTACTAATAGCACTGAAAATGTGTTATTTTCCTCTTCTTAATTATAGGTCGTTACTATCTTTAATTTGTTTTTTCATTGATTTTACAGGTATTAAGCATCTTAGAGGTAGAATCCATTGTTATGAGCTGTTCGAGGTTAATTTGGAGCAATTAGGAGCTAATTTGAGCAACCGAGCTTCAAAAGGACGTGAACGGATAAAAATGACCCTAGACGGAGTGTTACAACGCTCAAACGAGCGTTACGCAACACTACAAGGAAGTATCTGATCGATGTTGAAGAAATAGAGAAGCGTAGCATTGCAACACTCCGGATTATGACAGACAGACGCATGCATGAAGCTCGCAGCATTCGCGGCACTGCGTCAACTGCTATATATATCTGTCTTTGATTTAGGACAAAAAGGAATCGACCTCCAATCAGCTCCTACACCGATTTTCTCCTCTTCTCTCCTCTCCACTTGTATTTTTCTTTCTTTTTCTTCCCATCTCATGTAATTAATGGAACGATGCCGAGATTTCTCTTCCCTCTCCGTAGGAAGGTAAGTTCTAGCTATTTACTGGTTTAGGGGATTTTTGAACAGTGTAATTTTTAGGAGTTTTGTTTGAATGTAATCTTTTTATTCTTGTCTATGGGCTTCAATCTGAATTTTGTGTTTATGAATTGCATGATTTAATTGTTGATTGATGCCCAATGATTTTGTTGTATAATTTGAATGCTTGGAGATAACTTGTAATAAGTGACATTTAATTATAGGTTAATCTCAATAGAAGCAATAGGTTAGTTAGGCTTACGATTCATTAGGCCTGAGATTTGTCACCTAAAAAGAATAGTACTACACCTATCAACCTATAAAGAAACCACATTGTTTGATTAGATGCTGGTGTTGGGGTTGATGCCCTAAATCTCATAGAGTTCTATAGTTTGTAATTATAATGCACAAACATTTTATTTGTATAACAAAATATTTTATGTTTTTTTCAAAATTAGTTACATTAACCACAAACCAATAAACTAACATCCAGGGTTATCTTGTAGCTTAAACATGTATGTAGAGACATACGGGTGGATCATGTTTAAGTGATAACCTAAATGGTCTATAGTAGATGGATAAGGCTGGATACCTTATCTTGGTGACACTACGAGTATGGCCCGCTTTATAGGTGTTACAATTTTTGTAAGTGCAACAAATGATTTGATCCCGATCATTCTTATGGAGACATGAAAGCGAGGATATTCTATACAAAGGAATTTGTATAAGACCAGACCACGAAATGTTTAGTCTCATTATATAACGTCGTTCATAATAGAGACTTACATTTCACTAGGATGACCATAGTGATAGAGTAAACTAACATGCAGCGAAAGAAATTAGAATCAATAAGCACTCTAACACTTAATTTGAGTTTAAAAACATGCATTGAAACAACTGTCAAGAGATGGTTTCTAGGGCATATTACCTTCGATGAAAACTCTTCAATTCCTGCTGAATTCCAAAAATTGGATATTCAAATTTATAGCAAACTACCATAAAAATCTTCTCTACTATCCTTTAACTCGGATTGAGAGGTGGAAACTCTGAATTGAGGTGAATTAGGTTGAGAAGGAATAAGGGTTTGGAGAGATAAGCAGATTTCTAGAAAATCAGTTGCATTCCCTTTTCCCATTCAAAATTCTGAAGTATCTAACCATGTAATACATGCAAGTGACTGAACTTCAGCTCATTGACACCTCAAAGAACTTAATTTGAGTGGGTTAAGTGTTTAATTAAAAGGATAACCACTCAAACATTGGAAAAATTTGGAAAACTCCACTAAAGTAGAATTCCAATTTTTTTAATTTAGATTCAAAAAATCCAAATTCAATTTTGTTTTTAGTTAATTTTCATCAAAAATAAATTTAATCGAACAATTCAAAACAAATTTTGAATTTTACAAAGTTAAATTAAATTTATTTTATTTAAATAATTAATTAAATTAATTAATTAATTAATAATTTAATATCAAGTATTAAATTAATTAAACACCTAGTTTATACATGAATCCTATTCATGTTATTTCATATTTAAATCAATATTTAAATATTTTAATCTCTCTATTTACGTTCAATTTGGATAAATTAAACGTTTTAATTATATCGAATATAATTAATCTAACTCTAAATTGAATTTGAACATTTCAAATTCACTCAATTTACTAATCCAAGATATAACTTTATGAGCTAATACAAGGACCTTATGAACCGATAGATCATGAGCTCCAATGATTTAAGATTAATAGTCTGAACTCTTTAGACCGAATTAATCAATATTTGTTAAATACCGAAACATACCACTATAGCTCAATAGTTGTACTCTCCTCACTGTAGATATATTTTTGTCCACTTTAACTATAATCAGTAAGTCAATCCTTCACAGGTCGTTCATATTTACAGTTAGGTCAAAATTACCATTTTACCTCTATAAATACATTTTTCTCCTTAAGCTCCCACTGATTCTCTATTTAACAATTTAGTTTATAGTCCAACTAATAAACCATGACCCTCTCGATCATGAGAGGGCGGGGCCCCATTGTTAAAGACCAGGAATCAGCACTTAAGAGAACAACCTATCTGCTAACCCTAAGTCGAGTAGGAGTGAATTCCATCTTGTAGAACTATATCCTCAGCTATCTATCCGGTCTTATCCCCAAAATGGGAGGCTTATTGAGCAGTGCTGTTAGACTACTCTCACTTATGCAGATCAAAGGTAATCCCGAATAAACAGGAGTTTATAATTAGCTTAAGATTAAGATCGAGTTACCCCAAGTCGTGGAATTTAAAATAGTCAGTTTTAACAGTAAATGGTTGTTATCAAGAAAAGACTATTTCGAGGTCTAGTATTAAGCAAACTCATAGTATAGAATGCCTTCACTCGCATGTCTCTACATGAATGATTTTGGGGTCACATCATTTGTATCAGTATACAAAATGGACCACATCCAATAATGCCACTAGGATGAGGTACCCAATTTCATCCATATACTTATAGACTATTTTGGCTATAGACTTAAAACTTGATCCACTTTTATGTCTCCACACAAAGTTAAAGTATTCATATTATAGCCATGGATTTATTTATTGGATTTTTATAATAGAATGTAATATCGATAACAATTTATTGAATGAAATACTCAATAATACTTTTATTGATAAACAGACTATGTTGTCAATATTTACGAACTGCGAGTTTTAGGACATTCCCAACAATCTTCCACTTGGACTAATACTCCAGTAAGTTGCAAATATATACAAATATATAATGTTTACAATGTTGAGAAAATAAAGAGAAAATACAATAAACTAAATACAATAAACTAGGGCATCTATATACCCTTGACATTCTCCCACTTGCTCTAGATTATGAAATTCATAGTCCTCGTCTGACCAGGTGGCCCTCAAACACTTTAGCCGAGAGGGCTTTCATAAATGGATCAGCAAGATTATCTTCTGAGGCTATCTTCGTGACTATCACATCTCCTCGGTGTACTATCTCCCTGATGAGATGGTACTTTCTTTCGATGTATTTTCCACGTTTATGGCTTCTCGATTCCTTTGAATTGGCAACTGCTCAACTGTTATCGCAATGCAGGATGATAGGCAGATGCATATTTGGAACTACTTCCAAATCCATGAGGAAATTGCATAGCCACATTGCTTATTTAACTGCTTCACATGCAGCTACATATTCAGCTTCCTTCGTGGAGTCAACGATACAACTCTGTTGGATGCTTTTCCATACTATAGCTCCTCCGTTAAGAGTAAAAACTGATCCTGAAGTAGATTTCCTAGAATCTACATCAATCTGAAAATCAGAAACTGTGTATCTCGTAAGGATCAAATCCTTAGGCTTATACACGAGCATATATTCCCTCATTCTCCGGAGATATTTAAGAATATTCTTAACAGCAGTCCAATGACTGTGTCTAGGGTTAGACTGGAACCTGTTGAAAATTCCAACCGCAAAGCATATGTCAGGACGTATACACAACATAGTGTACATCAGATTCCCAATTGCTAATGCATATGGAATTCTTTTCATTTCTTCAACTTCTTGAGCCGTCTTAGGACACTGCTCCTTTGACAAATGAATTCCATGTCTAAAAGGTAACATTCCCTTTTTGAAATTTTGTATAATATACCTTGACAACATCTTGTCAATATAAGATGCTTGAGATAGCGCTAAGGTTTTGTTCTTGTGATTCCAAACAATTTGGATCTGAAGAACGTATTGAGCATCCCCAAATCTTTCATTTGGAATTACGATGCTAGCCATCTCTTTACGTTAGCAAGGAAACTTGTCTTATTCCTAATGAACAAGATATCATCAACATAAAGAACCATGAAAGCTATAGTTTTGTTGATTATATTCTTGTAAAAACAAGGTTCGTCATCATTCTGTTTAAAGCCATAAGATTTGATCGCAGTATCAAACCTTATATTCTAGGATCTAGATGCTTGTTTTAATCCATAAATGGACCTTTTAAGCTTACAAACTTTTTGTTCCTAACCTTGTTCAATGAACCCTTCTGGTTGAGACATGAAATTTTTTTCATCAAGATGGTCATTCAAAAAGGTTGTCTTGACATCCATTTGCCATATTTCATAGTCATAATATGTGGCAAAGGACAAAAGTATTCTTATAAATTTTATCATGCCAACAGGAGAGAAGGTTTCTTCATAGTTTACCCCCTTTCTTTGGATAAAACCTTTTGCCACAAGTCTGAATTTATAGGTTTGCACCTTGCCAGTTTGGTCTTGCTTTCTCTTGTAGATCCATTTGCAACCAATAGGTTTAACTTCATCTAGTTGATCTACAAGTTCCTAGACATAATTGAAGTACATTGATTCCATTTTTAGGTCCATGGCTTTTGTCCATTATTCCCTATCAACATCCTGTTTTACCTGCTTAAAGATCAATGGATCTTCTAAGCCATCATCAGGTATTATGACCTGAGATTCTGTTAAAGCCATTTAGCAGTCAGGCTGATGAACAACCCTTCCACTACAACGAAGCATTCTTAACTCTTGAGAAGGACATGATGGTTCAACAACTGTTGTTGATGGACCAACTTGATCAATAACTTTTGTTGATTTATTTGCAGTTTCTTTAGTCATCTCACTCAATACTAGTTTACTGCGAGGTTGATGATTCCTAATATGATCTTCTTCTAAGAATGTAGCATTTGTCGATACAAATACTTTATCTTTTTGAGGGTCATAAAATAGTCCACCTTTTGTTTCTTTATGGTATCCTACAAATAGGCATAATTTTGAACGTCGTTCCAATTTCTTAGGGTTTTGCATCAACACGGGTGCGAGCATCCCCAGATTTTGAAGTGACGTAAACTACCTTTACATCCTCTCCATAACTCATACAGTGTTCCTGAAACACTCTTTAAGGGAACCATGTTCAAAATATATATAGTAGCTTGTACTGCATACCCCCAAAAGGATTAAGGTAACTGAGCATAACTCATAATCGAATGAACCATGTCTAACAAGGTTCGATTTCTCCTTTCTGCAACACCATTTTGTTGTGGTGTTCAAGGTGCTGTGCGTTGAGATTAAATTTGATGGTCTACTAAATAGTTCTGAAACTATAAATCCATATACTCACCACCTCGATCTGATCGAAGTGCTTTAATCCTTTTACCTAATAAGTTTTCAACTTCCATCTTAAATTCTTTGAACTTTTCAAGAGTTTCAGACTTGTGACTCATTAAGTAAATATAGCCATATCTCGAATAATCATAAACAAAAATGGACGAAATACCCATATCCTCCTCGAGCTTTAACATTCATCAGACCATAAAGGTTTGAATGTATAAATTCTAGAGATTCTTTGGCTTAAAGACATTTTCCAATAAATGACCTTTTAGTCATTTTTTCTTCAAGATATGATTCACACGAAGATAATGAATTGTCTTCTAACTGATATAGATTACCGTTTTTTACCAATCTCTCAATCTTGTTGAGATTTATGTGACCAAGTTTGAGGTGCCAAAGATAGGCATTAGGAGAAATTTTTCGTCTTTTATTTTGAGTTTATGTCATTTTAAACATCTCTATATTTAAAGTGGATTTTGCTTCAGTCGGTTTTAATACATACAAGTTCTTTTCAAATCTAGCAAAACAAATATGAAAACCTCTTGAAGAAATGAACATTTTATGATTTCAAAGGTTACTTTATACATATTTTCTAGTAGACAAGATATGGAGATTAAGTTTCTTTTCATTTTGGGTACATAATATACATTTTCTAGCCAAATGAAAGAATCTCCAAAATATAACTTGACGTCTCCCACTGCTTCTACTGAAATAACTTCACACATTCCCACCTTGAAAGTCATTTCATTCTCTGAAAGCTGAGTCCAAGAACTAGTTTCCTAAAGAAAACTTCAAATATGGTTAGTGGCGTCTGAATCTAATATCTAGGTTAAGTGAGAACTTTCCACTAAACATGTTTCAATTACAAGTAAATCTAATTTAACTTGTTTTGCCTTTTCAGCTCTCTTTTCAGCAAGATACTGCGGGCAATTGTGTTTCTAATGCTCGTCTTTATTGTAGTGGAAACATTTTTCTTTTGGTGCTTTGTTCTTCCTTTTTTTAGTAGGGTGTTTTCTTCTTCATCTAGATACTCTTATCCTTTGAAGAAGAAACAAACTTCTTTTTCTCTGAAGGTTTCGTTCCAGAGGAAGATCCCTTTAGATATTTCTTTTGTGAAACAATATTTGTTTCATTTTCCTTGTTTTTCATCAAGGATTGACAAGCCTATAGTTCATTCAGAAGAGTGGTCAAATTGTAATCAATCTTATTCATTACAATATTAGTACGAAATGTTAGAAAGCTCTTCGAAAGAGATTCCATTATCATGTTGACTTAACTTCTTTCATCTATGATAGTGCCATGAGCTTCCACAAGGTTGAAGTGGACCATCATGTCTAGGACATGTTCTCTAATAGAGGTCTCTTCTTTCATGTGGGAGTTATAGACATATTTAATAGCTTCATGTCGAATCGAGGAAGATAGTTCCCCAAACATCTCTTGCAACGACGCCATGATCTCACGTGCAGTGACCAGGGCTTCATGCTTATTATTGAGCACATCATATATGCTCGCTAAGATATAGGTTCTGGCCTTCTCGTTAACCCGAACCCATTTATCATAGATTTCCCAAAAATTCCAGTTAGTGTTTGAATCGGGAAGAGGAGGACATTCCTCCATTAAAACAAACCTCAAATCGTCAATGACTAGTATTGTATTTATATTTGACTTCTAGTTTGAGTACGCTTCTTCGTTAAATTTATCGGAAGCTAGTAGTTGTATAATCGAGTTTGACATTGCTAAAAATTAAACAAATTCTATTAGACTTATGTATCTAAATCCAATTTTAGCAAAAGTAATAAAGTACCCATATTTCTGTGGGAAAAATAGGCATGCACAGCGGAATTGAGGACCAATTTTACTCTAATTGCACAAAAATAACGTACAACCCTAAATTGATTAATTAGGGTTTTTTTAAATATAACCTTTGAAGCTCCCAAAACGCTTCTATCTCTACCCAAACACGAACCGAACAACCACTAGAGCTGACCTACTATCCTTTGGACTCAGAACCGGGTTGTGGGAGCCGATGGATGAAGAAACCGAGAGAAAGAGAAAGAGATGGAAAAAGGAGATGGATTGGTTTTTGGGTTGGGTTTTTTCAGCCCAATTTAGAAACTAATTTTGGCAAAATTGTCAAAAGTTCTCTAACCAAATTGAAATCCCAAATTTATAGAAAAAACCACGCAAAAATTGCATGAAACAAATTCATAAAAACCCAACACCTCAAAATCAACTATCTAAGTGGGTTTGATGTCTCTACTATAAGCCAACACCTAGCCCACTATCTTGTTAGTGGAATTATCCAACAAAAGTTTTGATTTTCCCACTAACTTTAGTCAAAGGGGAAAATGGTCATTTTGTCAAAGTCAAATTTTGACCGAAAAGTCAACATTTTGATTTTTTATGATTTTTTTTTTTTCCGTGTTGACTAATTTTGACCTCTGGAGCATGAATCCGTATTCATTTTCTCGAAATTCAAATCACATTTGAATATAAGACCGGTCAAATTTTGACTTTTCAAAGTCAAAAGTCAATTCTTTGACTTTTTAGATCTTTGACCATTTCCATTATTTTCGAGCTTCTGAATATGAACGTATTCATATTCTTAATATTTAAATCACATTTAATCATTAAAGATGTATCTCTTAAACTGAAAACCGACCACCATATCACATATACTTATCGGTTTCTCTCTCTTCACCTAATTCGAAAAATTCGAATCATTCTATCATACTGTTCTAAGTTTATTCCATATAAGCTAATAGGGGAACCTAATGGACCTATAGATCATGGGCTCCAACGATCCGAGATTAGCTGGCTAAACTCTTTTAGATGGAGCTAATCAACATTCTTTAACTAACAGGTCATTCCACTATAGTCCCGTAGTTGCACTCCCCTCACTATAGATATATTTGTGTTCATATGATATAACCATGATTAGTAAGCTAATCCTTCACAGGTTGTTCGTAATCTCGGCTAGGTCATAAAAACCATTTTACCCCCTAGACTATATCTTATTCCTTAAGTTCCACTGATCCTCTGATGAACAATTGGTTTAAGGTCTACCTTATAAACGAACCCCTCTCGAGCCAAGGAGATGGTGGGGCCCCTTGTTCAAGACCTGGATTCAGTACTAAAGGGAACAACCTATCTACTATCCCTATAACGAGTAGGACTGAATTTCGTCTTGCACCCTATGTTCCCAGCTATCCACCTGATCTTACCCCTGAAATGGGAGGCTTATTGGGCCAGCGATAATGAGTTGCCCTCACCTATGCAGATCTAAAGATAGATTCCGAGTGAACAGGAGTTCATAGTTAGCTCAGGATTAATATTAAGTTACATAGGTCATCAATTAACGAAATAGTCAGTTTTATACATAAAATGGCGTTTAGAACGTAAAAAGTGACTATTTCATGGTTCAGTCTTATTACTCTTTACATAGGATCCCGCCACTTTCATGTCTCCATATGAACAGTTTAGGATCACATCGTTTGTACTAACTACAAAATCGGCCGCATCTATAGTGTCCCAAGAATAAGGTGCCCAACCTTATTCATATACTATAGACCATTTTAGCTATATATTTGAACTTGATCCACATTTATGTCACTACATAAAGTTCAAACTTAAACTTAATAGCCTCAAATCCTTAGTTTATTGGATTCATGAATATAGAATTTAATTTTACTAAAGATTTTCAATAACACCTTTATTGAACAAGAATATGATATTACAAACGGCGAGTTTTAGGACATAAAATCCAACAATTTCTTCATTTATTTGCAACAATACTTTAGTGAGTCATAAAAGACACTACCGAGGTGTAGTCAAATATTCATTTACTGAAGCAAGACAATCTTGACCAAATACTATATCCAGAATAACTCTTATTCATATGGTCATTTAGTTACCGTTTTCCATCAAAAGTTTACTAACACTTAGTAACTCGTGTAAGTGTGACCCTCCATTTTCAGATTTCATAAAACGGTATGAATATGCCCCCGAATTGGAAGACAATGTTCAAGACATAATTATGAAACCCTATTCATTTTTTAAGTTTCGGTTGTTCCAAATTTTATGTTACAGCCCTCCGAGGGGATCGTCGTGTTTAACAACTAGCTAGTGCCGCCTAAAATGACAGCAAGTGCAACATAAGAATCTCGCGGTTCAAACTAATGGAGGAGACTATAGGATATGTTGACACATTTCCTTCACCCACTTATTATGAACTACTTCCCCCATTCATCTTGATATTGACCCATTCAAACACTTTCCGAA
Source organism: Benincasa hispida (assembly GCF_027475165.1). Lineage (NCBI taxonomy): Eukaryota > Viridiplantae > Streptophyta > Magnoliopsida > Cucurbitales > Cucurbitaceae > Benincasa > Benincasa hispida. The sequence continues at coordinate 11,006,866 of NC_143488.1, read as the reverse complement.
TGGAATAGTCGCAGTAAAAGTGACACGATGCCGAGCATGAATCTCATGGTGTGTACTCTTAGGGATATGAGAGTTAAAATCGATATATCATATATATTCTTACTCTCCCACTGAAGTGTTCTAAGTGTTTGGGTATTTTTTTACTTAAATATATTTTGCACAACCTTCACCACCAGCCTTAATTCTAGTATCTTGTACATGAAGTCTGTATCTTGTAACATCTAGCTTAGATTTATTGTATTTTTATGTTTTATCGCATCTTTACTGCTTTCCTTTATTTTACTGCAATTTACATACTTGTATAAACTCCTTTATAAAGAATTCAAAACCTGGTCGCATATACCATGAACATACCGCAATAACCGACACCAGTTCCCCGTGTTCGACCTTGGATCACACCGAGAAACTTGCGGTGGAATTACACTTGGTTCCATTGTAAGGAAACTTGTGACAACGCAGAGCATACAACATGAACATTCTAAATTAACACATAACTATAAGTAGTATCGCATCATTATGAGCACTTAATATCATACATTCTAAACGCGTTACAAGTTTATGGCGCCATTGCCGGGGAATCTAGTTAACGGTTTATTGTTTGAGTGGTTTTTGGTATTTTGCAGGACAGATCTCATTGTACTGGCTGTTTAACGTAGAGAGCAGTCTGATGGTTTATGAATCCTGGTGCTGAACCAGAATTCATAGCTGAACTTGAGGTCAAGCGAACCTTCCATGCGAGGATATGCTAGAACAGAAATCGACGAAAAAAAGCTGCCAGCATGGTAGATAATCACAACGATGCGGTGCTAATGGTAAACCCAAGGGCTTTTCAACCGGCCCAATATCCCGTATTCCTAGCTGCCGATCACAGCATCCCAATGCGAAATTATATGGCACCCAACCTGTACGATTTTTCGCCTGGAATCTCAAGGCCAACTGTCAAGGAGAATGCGGGCTTTAAGATCAAGCCGGTCATGTTACAAATGATTCAGAACGCAGGGCAGTTTAAGGGTCTGCAAGGTGAAGACCCGCATGCCCACCTGACCAGCTTCGTCGAGATGTGCGGCAATTTCTCCCTACCTAGCGTGACCCTGGAGAATATTAGGTTATATTTGTTCCCTTACGCCTTAAGGGATGAGGCTAAGAAGTGGGCTTATTCACTGGAGCCCAATGAAATCACTTCATGGGAGCAATTGGTTAAGCGGTTTATGAAGAAGTTTTTCCCATTGGCTGTCAACGCAAGAAGACGAAATGATGTGTTGAAATTTGAGCAAAAAGAGAATGAGACCCTGAGCACTGCCTGGGTGCGATTCAGAAGATTGCTGAAAAATGCACGCATATCGGGATTCCCGATTGCGTTTTGATCGAAACATTCTATAATGGCCTGAACAGAGCAACACAGGTTGTTGTGATGCCTCTGTGGCAGGAGGTTTTATGGACAAGACATACACGGAGGCCAAAGTCATCCTTGACCACAACTCGCAGAATATAGATGACTGGATAGATAACGGATACGGAGGCCGAGGTGTCGATAGAAGAAAAGCTGAAACAGCCATTATCCCTGCAGAGACAATGACTACATTGGCCACCCAGATGGCCACGGTAACCTCAATCCTCCAATCAATGGCCATTAATCAATGAGCCATTGCTTCACAATCAGCACAACCCACTGCGCCGGCTCAAGTGGCCGCAATTGGTTGCGTCAACTATGGAGGGGCTCACGAATTGAAGGATGCCCATTGAATCTTCAGCAAGTGTGTGTTATCCAGAACAACCCCTTCAGCAAAACCTACAATCCGGGCTGGAGGAGCCATCCTAACATTGGTTGGGGCAGCAATCCCAACCAAGGGGGGCCAATGAACCATCAAGGGGGTAGCATAGGAAATCCTCCGTTTCACCACAATCAGGGGCAATCAAAACCGCATAACCAGCAACCATCATCAGCATCTAATGCCTCGGGAGGATCGTTAAAGACGCTGCTGAAACAGTACATGGACAAGAATGATGCAGTAATGCAAGCACAGGCATCCTCTATAAGAAATCTGGAGATTCAAGTGGGCCAGCTAGCCTCTGAGCTGAAAAGTCGGACACCTGAAACACTGCCCAACAATTCTGAAGCCCCAGGATCAATAGAAAAATAGCAATATCTGTGAAGACATTGAGCAAGCAAGCCTGACCGCCTGCGGAGATGGGGATTGCAATCATCAAAGACAACGCAATTTTAGGTTCATATCTCAATACTACGTTTACTCTGCTTTATTGAATTCTCTCTCTTTAATTTCTGAATCTAGTTTTAATGAAACATTTAATTCAAATTTTGACTCTTCGAATTTAATTCTTCATTTACTTCTGTGCATTTAATTTGTTCCTGCCTTTAATTTTTTTTATTTTTTTGTAATCAGTGCGTATGCTTTAAATTGTGAATGATTGAGTAATAAAGACAAATGTACCACCGCAAGTCACAACACTTGCGCTGATAAAAAAAAAATTGTGTGTAAAATATAAATAATGATAATAAAACAATTAACAACAACAAAGCAAGATGACAATGGATGCATCCCAAACCAACTACGGACGCATTGTGTTCACCTAACTCAACTGTATTGAGTTGAGGGGTGTGGATCGGGGATATATGCACTGTTGCCCGTCCTCTGCAAAGATGCAATTGCGTTATTAAACATAATGCGTTATACCTTATCATGCGTCCATTCAAATAAAATATAAAAGAAATTTTGTCTGGTAATTCGGAAAGAAGGCCAATCGATTCATATCCCCAAGCAATTGTGGCTTGGCAGACGAAATGACGCTTTTTCTAAAAATTCCATAAATGCAGGAGGAGGAACGACGTGCCTGTTGAGATGCTCGAGGTCGGTCGCCGCACAAATCGCATTGGACTCCACCATGGCCCAACCTATAAATACCCCATTCTCCGTCTTTGGAAATTCTTTACCAGCAAATCTGGACCCTAAACATTTTTCTTTCAGAACCTTTTCTTCTCCCAAAAGCTCGAAGTTTACCAGACATTCTAGCTGTTTCAATGGCCGACCAAACACCAAACCAACCTGTTTCACCTTCCATCTTTGACCAAGCAGCCATGCGAGAGGCAGCATTCCTGACTACCAGTCGCAGGCTTGCCGCACAAGCCCGTACTGTCCCCAGATCCACCGAAAGAACCCAGAGAAATCCTTTGGTCGTCAGGCCTCCTGCGTTCAAGAGGGGAGGAAGCACTGAGAGCATGCCCACGCCAGCAACGTCCGTCTCCACTGAAAGTGAATGGAAGAGGTGAGACGATACAGAGGTGTTTGGCAACATCCTAATCACTCTTGAGCAAAGAGGTGGACTGCCCGAGGCAGGGTTATAAACCAACCACTGCCTACAGAGGAAGAGACGGTGGTTGTGGCAGATGAGCAATAAAGGATGGAGTAGTGGTGGTTGAAGAAGAAGAAAAAGGGAATGATGTTTTGGTCCCGAGGCTCCGGAGGCCACCATCATCGTAAAGATTTTTTATGAGCCTCCACAAATGGAAGAAGAGGAAATTGCGATCATTGAAAGAGAAGAAAATGAGATCGCAGTTGAAGAGGCCGGAGAAGTGGAGATAGCGTTAATAACCCCTGACATTATGATGGAGGAGGTTGCAGGGGGTGTGCTGCCAGAAGAGGCCAAGAAGGAAGTGTTGAAGGCAGCTGAGGCAGAGAAGGAAGAGAGAGCTAGATTGAAGAATGCAGCTGCCAAGGCCGAGAAGGAAGACAAGAAGAAGAAGAAGAGTAAAGGAAAGAAGGCTGGAAAGACAGAGTCGTCGCATCATCACAAGTTAAGAAAGAACAAATAGAAAAAGGATGATGACGAAGATGAAGAGGCCAAGAAGAAGAGGAGAAAGGAGAAAGAAGAGAAAAGATTGCACCGAAAGGAGAAGAGACGCCTGAGAGAAGAAGAAAAAGCAAAGCAGAGGGCTGCAAGCCCCGAGAAGGATGGAGAGTCAACCTCTGTAAGGGAGGATAGGGGGAAACGACGCAATTTATGGAGCCGCCACAACCTAAAGCAACACAATTGGTTACGACGGACGAAGGAGAAGAAACAGAGGGAACCCCCCCAATACGACGTCATAAGGAGAATGCGCCGCAAGGGTCTAGCATCGACCCTCAACGTTTAATGTTACCATTGGAAAAGGAGAAAAGAAGAAGAAAAGAAGAAGGGAAGCAAAAAAAGATGGAGCAGGGCAAGCTCATCATCGCAGAGGGGAATCGAAGAAGAAGATTGGAATTTGAGAAGATGCGAAGCAATAACAAGTTTTCCCGACTTAAGGGATCTGGAAGGGTGAGGAGGATCAGCAAATATTACTGGCCTCTGAGCAGTTTGAAGAAGAGAGAAGAGAGAGAGGCAGAAGAAGAAGAAAAAATGAAGAAAGAAGAAGAGGAAATACTACTTTTGGAAGAGAATATGAGGAAACGCGAAGCTAACAAGAAGCGCTTATATAAAAGTAAGGGCAAAGAACTCGTTGAACGTGAGAAAGAGGAACAGCGCAATGAGCAGAAATAAAGACTAAGGCAAGTAGCCTACCTTGCGAAAGCAAAAGGCAAAGTCGTAGCAGAAAGCAGCGAGCCTGTGTCGGCCAAGAAGCAATCATCTAAAAGAAAGGAAAATGATGACATGCTGATCGAGATGGGTTTCTACCCTGCACCCACCCTACTACCTGACCTCATAACAATCGTCATTGTGGAGCATGGTTGGGACACGTTCTGTCAGTGCCATCCATCATCGTGCCTCAGGTAGTGTAGGACTTCTATCGCGGGCGTCTACACGAAAATAGGGATGCAGTGACTTTTAAGGGTGAGACAATACACTTCAACGTAAAGGATATCAATGAACTTTATCAGATGAGAGGCAACCCTGATGCACCAGGGAACAAGATCATTGATGATCCTACAGAAGAAATGATGAGAGATGCGCTGAGGGTATTAGCGCAACCAGGCACAAGATGAACAGTCTCCCCTAAAGGCATCCGCACTCTGGAGTCTAAGTCTTTGCTACCGGAGGGAAGGCTCTGGGTTTATCTGGTCAAGAAACGGCTGATCTCAACAACGCATGACAAAATTGTATCAAGGAATCGGGTGATGGTCGTATATTGTATTGCTCGTAGCGTTCTTATTGACATGGGAAGGTTGATCGCAGGGCAGATCAGAGGATTGGTGGGGCATACACGGGGGGTAGTACTTCTTCCCATGGATCATCTTAAGTTTATGCCTGAGTGCGGATGTAGGCATTAATGAGGAGCCCATGCCAGAGGTCCACAGCTTCATCAACGTCAAAATTCTGCTCAAAGAATCCCTACACTGCCCGGAGCTGCTAGTAAAGTGACCTGCGATCGATTTGAATGCGCCGCAGGAACCCAGACCAAAAAGAAGACGAAGAGAAGATAAGGGAAAAGAGAGGGTTCATGAGTCACCAGCGCATGATCCAAAGCCCATAAACCCCCTTCCCTTGGTCATCAGATCTCCAAGCCCTCCAACGCAAACCTCCTCCCCTCTTCATGACCCTCTTACCAACCTTCCTTTTATCCCTAGCTCTTCTATTCAACCAGCAGCCCCACCTTCACCAATAACTTTATCACCACATCCCACCATTGCAAGTTGATGACCCATATGATTTGGATGAAGGCACATCTGCCCAACACCAAAACGGTGCTGGCGAGACATTGCAGGCACAACCATCCTCCACCTCCTTGGCTGCTGAGTTAGCTGAAATGAGAACCCTCTTCGCCCAACAGCAAGAACTTGTCTCTCAGCAGCATCCCTTCTTCAACCATCGATTTGAGGTAGCAATGGAGCGCATTGATGAGATTCATCGTAGTGCTACAACTTCAAGGGAAGCACTCATCAATATCCAGCGCAGTATTCATAGGATCTTCCAACACCAACGACAGATAGTGGAGCGCAATCAAGAATACTTCAACTTTCTTACCGCTTATCTGCATGGTCCGATGGTGCTTCCGCATCTAAGGCAGTATTTAATGTTTAACGATGGCTCTGTTGCACCGCCTCAATATCCTCCACCAGATCCCCCTGCTCCTCAACCTTAGTTTTTATTTGTTCTTCCATTTTAAGTTTTTATGCGGCCATTCTTTAATTGTATTCAATTCTATTATTATTTTGTATGTTAATCATAATTCTTTAACTCTTGTACAGGCAATAGAAATTGTTATAATGCGATCATTTGTAATATATTCACATACTTTGTTAATAGTCAATACAATTAAAGTACATAATTCACTCTACTCTTTGCCTGTGCCTCTTTCTTTATCTTCCTTTGATAATTTTTGCTATGTTCTTAATCCTTTATTTTTATGATCTTCATTGCGTTGCTATGATGTATTATATGTTTACACTTAGAAACATTTCCCATACTTAGTAAATTCTAACTAACACTTAGTTAATTCTTAGTTTAGCAATACTTTACCTTTTATCTTTCAAAGTTCTGCTCAAACCTTCTTTTTGAAATTTTCTTCTAAGTGTTTGTCTAGTCTATCCAAACAACGCAATGAGGACCTTGCTCATCTTTAAATTTGGAGGTGGGGAAGATCTGAGTAGATGAAATCAGAAATATGCAGTATTTAAGAAAATGCGTCCATTTCCATTTTAAAAATAAATAAATAAATAATAATAAATAAATATTTAATTTATGCAAAACTCCAATGTCAGCGCAATGGAAAATTTCAAAACTGTTCCAAACCTGATAAGAGTTTAGTTGTGAAAGAAGTCTACTTGTAGTTGGATGTTCGTATGACACCTGTAGGAGCAAGCCAAAACGAAGGTAGGTTTCCAAGAACAATGTAGTATAAACCAAAAGGAGAAAAAGAATGCAAGGGATAACTCCTCTGATTATCATGAGTTAAAGTTAGAACTAGCACACAACCGTAGTTGGATGTTCGCATGACACCCGTGGGGACAAGCCAAAACGAAGAGTGTAACCATGACCAACTGTCTCTAAGTGAATAAATGATGCACATTTTGCTCATCGTATATAGATACATCAAGTTATTTTGATAAAGAAGAGATATGCATTCTATTTTGAAAACTAGAAAAGTGTCTTTGAGCAGAATTTGGTTACATAGAAGAATAAAGTAGGGCTTGCTAAGAATTAGCAAGGATAGAAGGAAAGTACGATGTCAGATAATGTGCCTAAGTGAACATTCAAAGCAACCAATCATCGCAGAAATATAGGATAGGAATGGAGCATGATTGCCTTGGTAGAAGATATGTTTAAGGACAAGCACATATCTAAATTTAGGGGTGTGATAACTTGTAGAAATACAAGTTATTGATGCCATCTTATCTAGATATTGCGGCCAAAAGTTAGTAATTATGCGCCAATTGTATAAAGATTAGCCTAGTATGACAATAATCATAAATGCTTGCGCTTACAACCACTAACGCCAAAAAGATGGAAGACAAGCCAAACTTTACTCTATTTTGCAGGAGACCAAGTCACCGCTTGTGCTCAAGGCTCATGAGGAACTAATTAACGCATCTCTGCCACATTGCGCCCATCGATCAACCATGAAAAGACGATTACTGAAGTAACGGCGCAATGTGACAGTCGGTCCAGAGCTATGCTTCAACCCCATGCGGTAATAAAAACAAACACCGCATGTGAACCTATGATCGAAAGATGCAACTGAGCAACGTGAGAGCGGGGGATTGAGACACGTGTACAACTAACGGTTGTGCAGAATTGAGGGTCTGATTGCATAATAGAAGGAATAATATCCCTCCATCTGCGTAATTACCATAACCATCAAGTGGGGACCACAAGGCCGGAGTCAAAGATCTGCTCTTATAAATACCTCATTGATTTTAGAGAAAAGTATGCTATTGGATACGGGGCTAAGTGCTATAAGATTTTAGAGAGAAAAGGTTGAGCTGAGTGCTGAAGAGAAGAAATCTGGGAAGAGAACGAGATAAGGCCGAGAGGTGAATCTCAGGTCCGACCTGTCATATACCTGATCGAAGCTCTGTGCAGAGACCCCTACCACTGGTGGAGCAAACCATAAAGGGAAGCTCTTCCTGCTATCGAAACCCTCCTATCCAGCAAGCAAATCTCCATCGAATCTGTGCAGACATTGGCACTTGTTTGTATCTGTTCTATCTCTCTTTCATTGTATTCCATATTTTCTTTATCTCTTCATTCACACATCATGTATCAAACGCTTAGTAGAAATATTAAATGTTTCGATAGATGCCATTTACCATTTTCTGTCTGTTTCCGTTCACCCATTAGTCACTTTCTTCATGATGTTTTCTTAATCTTCTGATGAGCAATATGAATCACCAAGAACTTAATCTGTATTAAAGTTATAGAATATGTTTAGCTAAAGCATGCTAGATGGCATCCTCACCTGTGAGAGCAGAAGTGAAGATATCATTCTGATCTATCGAGAGAAGGTCTGAAGAGTGCGTTGACTAAAGCGAGTAGTACTTCCAGACAGGGAAGCAACCTTGCATTCATTACGTTAGACTCTGTTTCACCACAGACATGTGGGGAACACGGCCGATCACTGAGAGGTGTACGCCAAGAGAAGAGTGGAACAGTATTTGTACCTTCAATCCAATTAAGGTCTTACGTACTTATCTTTCTCTTTCTATTCTGTTCATAAGACTTGTCGCCGCATCCCACATCTTTGCACAACCTTCACAGCTAGCCTTAATCCTAGCATCTTGTAACATCTAGCTTAGGTTTATTGTATTTTTATGTTTTATCGCATCTTTACTACATTCCTTTATTTTACCGCAATTTACATACCTGTACAAACTCCTTTATAAAGAATTGAAAACCTGGTCGCATATACCATGAACATACCGTAATAACCGACACCAGTACCCCGTGTTCGACCTCGGATCATATCGAGAAACTTGCGGTGGAATTACACTTGGTTCCATTGTAAGGAAACTTGTGACAACGCAGAGCATACTACATGAACATTCCAAATTAACGCATAACTATTAGTAGTATCGCATCATTATGAGCACTTAATATCATACATCCCAAACGCGTTACACATACTATATATTATAACTAACTTCTAAAATAATATTATGCATGCAACATGTTTTTCTATAGTGGGATTTTAAATCTAAATGTCATAATATATGCACATATATGTTTAATTTAAATAAAACATACATCACATGCATAAATATTTAAACAACACTAATATGGTTTAACTTTGGCATCCTCAAATTTAACTACTTATTACAAATAAAGGTTAAAAACTACTCCAAAACGAATATGGACCACTCGACCTGACCCCAACTAGACCGAAACCGCCCGAACTGGCTCTTTAAAGCTCAAAAAAGGTTGAACCGGACCAAAATAGGTTAAACCAGTCAACAAGTCACCGAACTAGTCAAACTGATTTCTTCCCGTGAACCGGCACCGTCACATGGGCCTTTCTGTGCTAGGATGAACAGCGTCATGACACTTCATCCCAGCATTGCAACGCCTCGGGATCCAAGATGAACAACATCGTGACACTCTCTGAACAGCATCGTGACGATTGAAGGCAGTAGCACCAATCTAGATTTCTGCTACGAACCTTGCTTGCTTCAATCTTCAATTACAGCAACTTACTGACTCTAATAAAATTACAGTCTCTAGAGCACACAAATAAGCTCATTAAACAAGAGCCAATTACAAATTAAATTTCATAACCAAAGAGAAAAATGATGCCAAAGCTGAATTTCAACCATATCAATCAACCAAACATGCATTCTTAGAAATCCACCCATCAAACTCAAATTAACGTTAATTGAGTGCTTAAATCATACTCTGATACCAATTAATAGAGTAGACTAATATGCAGCAGAAGAAATCAAAATCAATAAGCACTCTAATTACACTTAATTTGAGTTTAAAAACATGCATTGAAACAACTTTCAAGAGAGGGTTTCTAGAGCATATTACCTTTGATCAAAACTCTTTAATTCCTGTTGAATTCCGCGAATTGGATCTTCAAATTCATAACAAACCACCACAAAGATCTTCTCTACTATCCTCTAACTCGAATTAAGAGGTGAAAACTCTGAATTGAGATAAATTAGATTGAGAAGGAATAAGGGTTTTGAGAGAGAAGCAAATTTTTGGAAAATCAGTTGCATTCCCTTTTCCCATTCAAAATTCTGAAGTATTTAACCATGTAAAACATGCAAGTTACTGAACTTTAGCTCATTTATACCTCAAAGAATTTAATTTGAGTGGGTTAGGTGTTTAATTAAAAGGATAACCATTCAAACATTGGAAAACTCTACTAAAGTGAAATTTCCAATTTTTTTTAATTTAATTTCAAAAAATTCATATTCAATTTTGTTTTTATTTAATTTTCTTCAAAAAAAATTTAATCGAAAAATTCAAAATAAATTTTGAATTTTACAAAATTTAATTGAATTTATTTTATTTAAATAATTAATTAATAATTTAATATCAAATATTAAATTAATTAAATACCTAGTATATACATGAATCATATTCATGTTATTTCATATTTAAATCAATATTTAAATATTTTAATCTCTCCAATTACGTTCAATTTTGATAAATTAAACGTTTTAATTATATCGAATATAATTAATCAAACCCTAAATTGAATTTGAACATTTCAAATTCAAAACCCTAATTTCGATTTTGAACATTTCAAATTCACTCAATTCACTAATCCAAGATATAATTTTACGTGCTAATAGAGGGACCTTATGAACCTAAAGATCATGAGCTCCAACAATTTAAGATTAATAGGCTAAACTTTTTAGACCGAATTAATCAATATTTGTTAACTATCGAGAAATACCACTATAGCTCGATAGTTGCACTCTCCTCACTGTAGATATATTTCTATCCACTTTAACCATAATCAGTAAGTCAATCCTTCACAAGTCGTTCATATTTATAGTTAAGTCAAAATTATCATTTTACCCCTGTAAATACATCTTGCTTCTTAAGCTCCCATTGATCCTCTAATGAACAACTTGGTTTATAGTCCAACTAATAAACCATGACCCTCTCGATCATGAGAGGGCGGGGCCCCATTGTTAAAGACCAAGAATCATCACTTAAGAGAATAACCTATCTACTAACCCTAAGTCGAGTAGGAGTGAATTTCATCTTGCAGATCCCCAGCTATCTATCCGCTCTTATCCCCAAAATGGGAGGCTTATTAAGCAGTACTGTTGGACTACTCTCACTTATGCAGATCAAAGAATAATCCCAAATAAACAAGAGTTCATAATTAGATCGGGATTAAGATCGAGTTACCTCAGGTTGTGGAATTTTAAATAGTTATTTTTAACAGTAAATGGTTGTTATCAAGAAAAGTGACTATTTCGAGGTCCGGTCTTAGCAAACTCATAGCATAGAATGCCTTCACTCGCATGTCTCCACATGAATGATTTTGGGATCATATCATTTGTATTAGTATACAAAATGGGCCACATCCAATAGTGCCACTAGGATGAGGTACCCAATCTCATCCATATACTTATAGACTATTTTAGCTATAGACTTAAAACTTGATCCACTTTTATGTCTCCACACAAAGTTAAAGTATTCATATTATAGCCATGGATTCGCTTATTGGATTTTTATAGTAGAATGCAATATCAATAACAATTTATTGAATGAAATACTCAATAATACGTTTATTGATAAATAGACTATGTTGTCAATATTTACGAACTGCGAGTTTTAGAACATTTCTAACACATAGGTAACATGACTTGAATCCTGAGTGAGTTGCGAACTCCTGCCAATGAATGTGGTCCTTTGATTTGTACGGGTGAGAGTGGCCATGTCACCAACTCAACAAGCCTACCATTTTGAGGATTCATCTGATTGTAGTGCTGGGAACACAGCTACACAAGAAGGAATGCACTCCTTCCCTAATGTCAGGGCAAGTAGATAAATTGCTTCCTTAAGGGCTGATTCCGGGGCTTGAACAATGTGGCGCCACACCCTCTCCTAGCCCGAGACGGATATTATCATAGTTAGACTATGATTTAGTGTTCATTAGAGGGATCAGTGGTACTTAAAGAGTTAAATATAATTATAAGGGCAAAATAGTAATTTTAGCCCAATTGTACTTACGAGCAATTTTTTAAGGGTTATTGTACTGTTGATTGGTTATTTCCAATGGACACAGAAATATATCTGTAGTACAAAGAGTGCAGCTATCGGTCTTTAGTGAAGTGCCCGACAGTTGACGGATGATGAATAATATAATTAAAGAGTTTAGTTAATTATTCACGTACCGTTTGAGCTTCAAACTACAGGTCTATGAGGTCCCCTCGGTAGCTCAATAGGACTAAATGAGAATCAATTTTTGGAATAATTTGAAATTTTCAAATTAATTGAGGGAATTAATTATATATGATATAATTGTTATAATATATTTGATACATTATATTTAAAGTTTATTTAAGAGGAGATAAATATTTGAATATGATTCAAATATTAATTATGTGAATTGGATTCATATTATATAAGTTAATGTAAATGTGATTTATATTAAAAGCCATTTGTGAGAGAAAATTGAAACTATAGGCTATATTGTATTTGATACGATACAAAAACTATAGGTTATATGTTATATGTGATATAACATAGTTATGTATATATGTATAATAAATTAGTTATTATATATATATATATAATTAATTAAAATTATTTTCTAAATTAATTAATTAATTTATATTTGATTTTTTTGGAGGGAATTAACTCCCTTCCCTAACTTTCTCTCCACCCACGTTTGATGTGGGTGGTTGATAGAGGGAGTGGGGTTCTTGTTTTTATTCTTCTTCCTACAACAGAGAAGCTCTCTGCGTTCTCTCAGAAAAACAAAAATTCTCTTGCTTCCTCCTTTCTACTCTCAATTTCTAATCCCTTCCATTACCAAAATCACCAGAGTCCACACCTCTTGGATTCTCACCAGAGAATACCGAGGTCATCAATTGGTGGTGTTTAATTGGCCATTTTTTGTTTATGTTTGTGATTTGCACCTAGATGGGTTTTTACGTGAAGAACGTCTTCAAAGGTAAGAGTTTCTCAAACCCTATTTAATTTTTCTATAATTTTATAAGCATGTTGTATATTTGTTAAATTAAATGCATGACTTGTCTTTTATTCTTTATAAAAATTAAATTCTATAAAATGGGAATTTTGGGATGATTTTTTGCTTCCACTCAAGGGCCCTTCAATGGGATCCTTCAATTGGAAGTCGAACACTCATCCTAACGTTATCCCTAGAACTTAATGCGATTTGTTAATTTGTATAGAGCAGATTCGTTTTCAATTCATGTTGATTAATTAGGTAATTAAGACCATTGATTGAGATTCCAATCAATTGGACTAGGCATAGTCAAGAAACTAAAATTGCATTTAAATAACTCGATGAACAAAAATTGCGTTGGCCAATTCCATTTCCCCTAAGCAAGGTCGTTTCCTCTAATTGCATTTCTATCTTTTATTTTCTAGCAATTCGACTTATCCAATTCACATCACCCCCACCCCCTCCTTAATTTACCACTTTAACTGAAAGCACCCTTTAATGAACTAATCTTCCGCACTTCCTTGAGGTTCGACCCTGAACTTGCCACTCGTACTACCTATAAGTAGTTGTTCGTTGATTTATAAATATTATTTGTGTAGCAAGGGTTTATGGGCAATGGTAAACTCGGGTCCCACCACTTACCACTGTTGCTCCGTTTTAGTAGTGATAGAAGTAGTTCGGTATTTACAAATGTTATTTTTTGGGGAATCGTTTAATCCCAAAAGCGTAAGGGTCAAAAGAAAGTTTGTAAATATCGAACTACTCTTATTACTACTAGTAACAATGGTAAGTCCGAGTCGATCGCAGGGGAGCGCGATTTGTTTCGTTAAGCCAATTTTCTAACTAGAGCAGTAAATAGGGGGTTTGGTATGGAAGAGGAAAATGCGTGAAATTGAAATAAAAGAGTAAATGTAATCTAAGATAGAGGTCTGTCTAATTTCTAGAACAAGAGAGAGTTTCCTAGGCAATTTCTATCATGGAAGTTAATAATTAAACAAACATTCTATTCCATGCATGCACAACTACTAAATCGATTCGACTTAATTAATCTCTATAAAAGCCAAACATTAATTAAATAAAAAACAATCAAGCGTCCTAATTATTAATTAAGGTCAGAAGAATCATAACCTAATTAAACTATATGCTCTTACTGGATTCTCAACAGTCATATAGAATTAAAAATCATATGCATTAAGAATGAGGATTCAATCGTGTCGATTAAATGACAGGAAAAGCCATATTCAATTAATCAAGTTATTCTTCGAATCTAGATTAAACATGTCTTACCAAGATTCAAGACCAGCTTATAAATCTAAGCATGCACATCCAATATTTTGCTACTGGGGTAAGTTCAAGCATAGACGAACAACAGGAAACGCGCGAGCTCAAAATTAACTAGCAGAGACATGCAATTATGATAAGATCGTCAATCCAACCCATAAAATGCAAATCTAATTACACCAATATTCAAAGAAAACATATAATTGAAAAACATCAAATTTAATCACATAATTCTCAATAGATTAGACATAGGGCTCTTGCTCGAGGAAATTAGATAGAGATTACCTCTTAATTCACAGAAAAATCTAAGATAAACATCTGATCCATTGATTAACCCAAAATAAAAAAGAAAAAAAGTAACCTAAATACTAAAATCTGAAGGGAAAATAAGAAGAATGAAGATCAACCTCGGCCTCCATCAATTCAGCCTCCAAATTTCGCATTTCTTTTGACCTAAGGGTGAAGAGATATATTTATAGAATAAATCGCAGTGTTGCAACGCTAGGGACAACATTGCAATGTTGCCCTGTGTTTGGGCCAAAGAAGACGCGCGCACTGACGGCATGGGTAGTGTTACTTCAATCGAAACGCCGCAATGCTGCCCTGCACACAACATTCTATCTTCTGGTGTTAGGCAAGCGTTGGATCTGGGCAAAGGATGAGTGTTGCAACGCTTAATAGGAGCATTTTAGTCTTTTTACTCCTTTGAAGTTCAGATGCTCAAATCGACTCCAATTTGTTTCAAATTAACCCCGTTTAGCTCCAAATACTCGGTTCTACCTCTTGATTGCTCGATACCTACAAAATAAGGCAATAAACACATAAAATCCAATAACAAACCTGAAGTAAGCTAGGAATAATAGCTCTTTTTTAGAGTTATCAAACACCCCCAACTTAATTCTTGCTCGTCCCAAGCAAGGTAAAAACACACAATCAAACAATCATGAAACGCATGCTTGCTCTAATAGCAAAGTTGCTACTCCAGTCTTAACAGTCAATTAGAATAAAGATTGCAATCAAGAACGAAATTCAATTACAATTAATCAATGAAGCACAATTTCAAGAATGATTCTTAATCTATTCATGCATGAGTGGGCCTAGAGTCTTGTTAGTTAAGCACGGCCCGGAAAAGTTTTATAACGTCCTCATCCCATTTTCCCCTACTCTAGTTCAGTTATCAACCTTGGACATACCAAACTCACATAAAAAAAAGGGGGCAACACTAAAACAAAGGTGCCTAAACACACACAAAAAAAACATGAAGGGCATTTCTTTTACCTAGAGGGTTAGATTTCACACCCCACCATCGGGAACCTATCCACTCTTTTCTGTGGGGCCCTAACCAGACATGGTGGAGGTAACTCTTTTCACCTCTATCCATGACTCACACACACTATTTTTTACAAGCAAGCTAGCTATTGCCTCTTTTTTTTTTACTACCTTTTTATTGCCTTTTTTTTTATTAAATGCAACTAATTTGCTTTTCTTTCTTTTTCTCTTCTTTTATTCACAATAAGCCCTATTTTATACACTTTATCTAGTTTCGTTCTAAAAAAAGTAAAGTTACTTCTATGTCAAAGGTAGACCTTTCGGGGTGACAACAAAAATAAAAACCAAATAACTAAATTCCAAGCATGCAAGACTTTAATTTCGCAAAAAAAATGACTTAAAGATACATGAGAGAAAAGAAAATTTTTAAAATTGGGCTAAAAATCATGATCATGCTTTCCTAACATTCTTTCATGCAAATTTTATCACAAAAATAGTGCATCATAAACCATCATAATAACAACAGAGCAAAGAGCAAACAAAAAAATCAAAGCACAGAAAGCATAGTCTGAGCACAGCGCTCAAGGACCTCGAGCTAAGATAAAACTACCCAACAGGTACCCCACCCCCAACTCTAAAATTACATTGTCCCCAATGTATCTCAAGTAAAGCTTAAAAATGAAAAGAACAAGGGAACATAAAACTTGCCCTAAAAACATAATCGCGCATGGGATGGCGGATAGATCAAGGACATTTGGTCCATCACATCTTACTTAAGAGTTGAGAGAGCCTCGACGTAGTGGGAGGGTTGTAAGATAGCCTGACCACTATATGGGTTTAACTGAACTTAAGTCACCATATCTGATGATGGCTTAGGGGATCCATTAACTTATAAAAAAACAGTGGATGATGTTGATCGAGATCAGTGGATCAAAGCCATGAACCTTGAAATAGAGTCTATGTACTTTAATTCAGTCTGGTAACTTGTAGATAAACCTGATAAGGTAAGACCTATCGGTTGTAAGTGGATCTACAAGAGTAAAAGAGACCATATGGGGAAGGTACAGATCTATAAAGCCCGGTTAGTAGCAAAGGGTTATACCCAGGTTGAGGGGTAAACTATGAAGAAACCTTCTCACCTGTTGCTATGATTAAATCAATAAGGATACTCTTGTCCATTGCCACTTTTTATAATTATGAAATAGGATGTCAAGGCTGCTTTTCTAAATGGCAATCTTAAAGAGAGTATTTATATGGTCCAACCAGAAAGGTTCATTGAACAAGGTCGGAAGCAAAAGTTTTGCAAACTGAATAGATCTATTTATGGATTGAAACAGGCATCCAGAACCTGGAATATAAGATTTGATGTTGCGATCAAATCTTATAGCTTGAACAGAACATTGATGAACTATGTGTATACAAAAAGATCTTCAACTCCACTTGCATTTCTAGTTTTGTATGTAGATGATATCCTACTTATTGGGAATTGACAGGCCTGAAACTTACGTCGTTAATAAGCTTCAGACTTCATCAAAAGAAAATTTATAATACCGAACTACTCTTATCACTACAAAGATGTAGCAATAGTGGTAAGTCCAAGTCGATCCACAAAGAAGCGTGATTGGTTTCGTTAAGTTAATTTTCTAAATAGAGTGATAAATGGAGGGTCTTGGTGTGGAAAAGATAAATGTGTGAAATTGAAATAAAAGGGTAAATTAATCTAGGATAGAGATCTATCTAATTTCTAGAGCAAGAGAGAGTTTCCTATGCAATTTCTTTCATTAGGCATCAATTAATTACATTGAATCTATCAACCCCTCCACCTATTACAAAATCTAATAGCCCAATTAGTCAAATTCGATAAAAATCCAAACCAGCCCTAATTCAATTTAAAACTGTTCCTTCTTAGCAACATACAAGTTAAAACTAAAAAGCATTAAGAAAAGGTTCGATAGTTGAACCATACTACAAGCCGAAAAGCCATATCTTACAGCATGATTTATTTAGAAAAGATTATATTAGGGCATACATACATTTGGTCAGAAAAATTCTAGACTTCACACATGCGATCCTAATACGTGCAACTAAATCAATCAATATATGCATATGCTAGAATGATTTTGCATACAAGAATTTCAATAAAATAATTTGTCAGATAGAAAACATTCAAGAATTAAACATAAGGCTCTTGTTCAAAGAAATTAGATAGAAATTATCTCTCAATTCATATAAAAATAAAAAATGAACCTCCAATATATCAATTACAACCCAAAACAAAGAGAAAAACTAACCTAAAGATACTACAAATTGAAGGGAATAGAAGAAGAGTGAAGTTTAACTTCAGCCTCCATCAATCCCGCCTCCAAAGTTCATGATGTTTTGACCTAAAGCCGAAGAGCAGTATTTATTGAAATCTATGCAGTGTTGCAATGCTCGACAGGAAAGGCCACGAGCGTCAGGGAAACATTGCAACGGTGGCGAGGTTGAACATCCCCGAGCATTGCAAGGTGAGCATTCTATCAAAAACTCAATACTCGATGCTCGGTTACTCAATACTCGATGCTCGATTAACTCGACGCTCGTTTACTCGGTAGCATTTTACTCGATGGTAATTTTACTTGATGGTACTCGATTATACTCAATGTCATTTTACTCAATTACTCGGTAGCCTTTTACATGATGGTACTCGATGATACTCAATGGCTGATTATACTGGGTGGAACTCAATGACATTTTGGTAATTTCAACTCCTTTGAAGCCTAGATGCTCAAATCAACTCCAAATTGCTTAAAATTAATCTCGTTCTTCATCAAATGATTAATTCTACCTCTTGATTGCTCGATACCTGCAAAATAGGAAAATAAACACATAAAATTCGATAACGAGCCCGAATTAAGCTAAGAATAAGTTTTTTTCAGAGCTATCAGGAATAATGTAGGATACCTAACTGACATAAAAATTGGCTAGCAACCCAATTTTAGATGAAAGATCTAGGAAAGGCGCAGTATGTTCTTGAGATTCAAATAGTTCGAAACCGAAAGAATAGAACGCTAGCTATGTCTCAAACATCTTATATAGACAAGGTGTTGTCTAGGTTTAAGATGTAGGATTCCAAAAGGGGTCTTTTACCTTTTAGGAATGGAATACATTTGTCAAAGGAACAATGTCCTAAGACACCTCAAGAAGTTGAGGATATGAGACGGGTTCCCTATGCAACAACAGTCAGAAATCAGATGTATGCAACGCTATGTACTCATCCAAACATATGCTTTGCAGTAGGAAAAGTCAGTAGGTATCAGTCCAATCCTGGTTATGCACATTGGAATGCTATTAAAAAATTTCTCAAGTATCTTAGGAGAACGAGGAACTACGTGCTGGTATATGGAAATAAGGATTTGATCCTTACAGGATACACTGACTCCAATTTTAAGACTGATATAGGCTCTAGGAGATCTACTTCGGGATCGGTGTTCACTCTAAATGGAGGAACAATAGTATAGAGAAGTATTAAGCAGAGTTGCATTGCAGACTCCACAATGAAAGCAGAATATATTGCTGCATGTGAAACAGCCAAGGAAGCAGTATGGCTTAGGAAGCTCCTAACTGATCTGGAAGTTGTTCCAGACATGCATCTGTCAATCACTTTATATTGCGATAAATAGTGGGGCAGTAGCGAACTCCAAAGAACCTAGAAGCCATAAACGCGGAAAACATATTGAGCGCAAATATCATCTCATCAGAGAGACCTGCTAAGAGAAGACGTTATTGTGAGATAGCGTCTTAGCACAATATTGTTAATCCATTTACAAAGGCCCTCCCGACTAAGATTTTGAGGGTCACCTGAAGAGTTTAGGACTACGGGGAGAATAAATAGGGTAAATGGGAGAAATAGTGACTGTGGGATGCCCTAGTTTATTGTATTTAGATTTCTCTCACAGTACTCAACTTTGTTATAACCCACTAGGAGTTTTAGTCCAAGTGGGAGTTTGTTCGGTTGTATATCCTAAAACTCATAGTTTGTGAACAGTAAACATATATGAAGTTTATTCAGACAAATGTTGTTAAATGAAAAGGAATTGATTGTTTAATAACTCTAAATCCAATAAACTACGAACCCTTGGCTATTGTAATGAATACTTGGACTTTATGTGGAGACATAAACTGGATCAAGTTCGAGTAAAATAGCTTAAATAATCTATAGTACTTGGATTAGGTTGGGTACTTATTTATGAAGATACTATTGAATACGGCCAACTTTATGATTGTTACAAATGTTGTAAAGTGTCATAAACGATGTGATCGGTTCATTTATGTAAAGACATGTGAGTGGGGGTGTTCTACACAATGAGATTGTGTAAGACTGACCACGAAATAATCATTGTTACGTATTAACACCGTTTACGATTAACACTGATTAATTTCACTTCTTGATAACCTAGATATCTTGATCTGAATCTTGAGTTATCTATGAACTCCTATTTATTCGGGATTGTCCCTTGATCTACACAGGTGAGGGTAAGCTCAGCAGCGCTGCTAAAAATATCTTCCATTTTAGGGATAAGTCTAGGTAGATAGCTGGGGACATAGAATTTGCAAGATGGAATTCACTCCTACCCATTTTAGGGATAGTAGAAAGATAGTTCCCTTAAGGGCTGACCTTGGGTCTTGAACAGGGGGCCTCATCCTCTCGCTAGCCTGAGAGGGAATGGATTTAGTGATTAAGATCCTAAATTAATTTTTCATAAGGGACAATGGTACTTAAGGAGAAAAGATGTAACTTAGGGGTAAAACGGTAATTGACCTAGCTGAGGTTACGAACAACCTGTGAAGGATCAACTTAATGATGACGCTTATAACAAATTGACATAAAATATATCTACAGTGAGGGGAGTGTAACTACAGGCTATAGGGGACAGTCCTGTTAGTTAAAGAATGTTGATTAACTAGGTTAAAGAGTTTGACCGTTAGTCTCGAATCATTGGAGCCCATGATCTGTAGGTCCATCGGGTCTCCTTGCTGGCTCACTATGGACAAAATTGAAGAATTAGGTGAAGTGAGAATTTGGAATGTTCAAATTCGACATTTAGGAAAAATTATATTTTATATAAGATATACTTTACAGTTAAATAATAATTAATTATTTTTGGAGAGTATATTTTATATTAAATAAAATATTAGCATGAAAGTGTTTTAAAAATTGATTAATGTGATTAATCAAAATTAGGTGTCAAAGTCAATTTAATATGTGATATTAAAATTTTTATTTTATTTAATTAAAATTATTTTACTTAAATAATTTCTAAAATATGAAAAATGTATTTCATATTTTGTCAAAAAAATTGATTTTTTATAAATTTATTTTGATAAAAGATTAGTTAGTGGGAAAATCCAATTGTTGGATTTTTCCACTAACTAGGTGAGTTATGAAGTGGATCATACTAAGCTTGACACCCATCTTTTTCATGCTAATGGAGTTTGAGGTGGAGGCCATGTAAGAAGAGATTTTGCATGTGTTTGGTTTATAAATAGTTTTGTTTTTCCAAATGAAAAAGGTTAATGCTTCCTTAATTATCAAACCATAATTTTCCACAAATTCTCTTTGACTCTCCAAATTATTTAGTGAAGTTCCTATCTTTGACCAAAAAATTCAGTCCCATAACAAGGTTCTTCAACCGAAGAATAGCGAGGATTTAGCGAGGATTTACCGTTGGTGGTGTCGATTGCTCACGGAGAGGAAGATTCTTATGGAAACTACAAAGGTTGTATTTCTAACTCTTTTGCATGCTTAATCCTTGTTTATTACTTGTAATTAGAGCGTTATTGATCTATTGCTTCCGCTGTGCATGCTTCTTTTTATCCATCAATTGGTATCAGAGTATGCTTATAACGTTCTATTGCATTTGGTGGGTGTTTTTCATATGATGAATGCTTTGTGGGCTAAAGTGGATACATTATGGTTTTGGCATTTGTTTTCTCATTATTTTGTTGTTGAAATTGTAATTACTCACATGTATATGAGCATTAATATGTTGCAAAAGGTCTGTATTTTTTTATGGATTCATTAGAGTCCAATTATGCCTTCATTTGTTCAAAAAAAGTGGTAGAACTCAAGTTGGCCGAGAGAATTGGTGAAGAAAAGGCTCATGACCCATTTCAGCCTCCCAAACTCGAGAACCCAACCCACAGCCCGTTGATCCGACCCGGTTCATTGAAGCTCCCATGCACGTCTCTGGTTTTGCCCTGTCTGACATCTGTACTCAACCCACTTCTCGACTCGAGTCCCAACCCCCACGCCCGGTTGCTCCAGTCGTTGACTGACCTGCATGCGTTGACCAGTCTGATTCGACTTGGTTGAGTTGGTTTGACTGGTTTAACCTAGTCTTTTAGAGTTTTTGAGCCTGTTCGAGTGGTTTTTGGATTGTTCGGGTTGGTTCAAAAGGTTTGATTCCGATTTGAGGGAGTTGCTTGCTGATTTATGTAATAATTTAGTTATTTGTTTGTTTTAATGTCAAAACTGATCCACTTTAGTGTTGTTTAAGTATTATGCATGTGATGTATGATATTGTTTTTAATATGTATGCATATAGTTTTAAAAAACCCCACCATAGGATAAACATGTGGCATGCATTTGTTATATGTTATAAGTGTGATAATGTATATAGTATGCATGCTTAGATTTTCATAATTTAATATAAGTGTCATATCAAAGCATGATTTTTTATTAAGGAAGCATGTTATAGATGAATGTTCTAGGGTTTTATAATTGTTATAAAATAACCTAGACTTTTAAAATCTATAACAAAGATAAATTGTATGCTCACCTAGGATTAACCCGTGCAATTCAATCATTTTTTTAAGAGTTAAAATAGATTGATTACTTGTTAACAAGAGTTGTTTACTTACCCGGGGAGATCTTGTCTAAGGTTGGGGGTACTAAAGTTGATGGTTTATGGAACACCTCCTACCTGGAGATCAAACTGGCGTCTAAGTCAATAGCCCTAGTTTTATGAGCATGTGTGAGTGGTGTAAGGTAACAAAATTGGTTTTTCACCTAGACATCATAGGTTAAATCCCGATATAAGAGTTATACTAGGAAAAATTACCTAGACTTAGGTTGTATAAAATTATTCGGTTGATAACCAAGTCATTACCCATTTTTTATAAAATAGAACACTTCAGTGGGAGTTAATAATATATGAGATATATTATTTAGTCCTCACGTCTCTAAGAGTTTACACCGTGAGATCCATGCTCGACTTCGAGTTGCTATTTGGGCAACCTCCCTTCAGAAAGTGTTTGCATGGGTCAATACCCAAGTGAATAAGGGAAGTAGTTCATAGTAAGTGGGTGAAAGGTGTGTGTCAACACGTCCTATGGTCTCTTCCATCAGGTCACATTGTGAGATTTCTATGTGGAGCCTATTATCATTTTTAGGCGTCACTAGCTAGTCGTTAACCACGACGATCCCTTTGGAGGGTTGTAACATAGGATTCGGAACATCGTAAACTCCAAAAATGGATGGAGTTATTTAGGTCTGTTTTCAAACAATTGTTTCTCCTTCGATGTCTTGTTTGATTCCGATCTCTGTAATTTGAAAATGGCAGGTTTACACTTACAAGACTTACTAAGTGTTAATAAAGTTCTTGACCAAATAAACGGTAACTAAGTAATATAAGGATAAAGTTGTTCTGGTATTAGTATTTAGTCAAGAATGTCTTGATTTAGTGAAGGAGTAGTCAAATGCCCTTCGGTAGGGGCTATTCTGACTTACTGAATTATCGTAACAAAAGAAGAACGAGTGTAGGTACATTATTATTTGCTTAATAAATTGGATTAAAAATTAGAGCTAATCAATTCACTAATAAATTGTTTACTTTTCAGCAATGACAACATCAATTATACAACTGCTAGCTTCAGAAAAACTTAACGGCGATAATTACGGAACTTGGAAATCGAATATCAACAAGATATTAGTAATAGATGATCTCCGATTCGTTTTAATAAAGAAGTGTCCTCCAACCCCTGGTCCCAACACAAACTGAACAGTTCAAGATGCGTACGATAGATGGGTCAGAGCTAATGAGAAGGCTCGGGTTTATATTTTAGTCAGTATATCTGATGTACTATCTAAGAAACACGAGAAGTTAACTAGTGCAAGAGTGATCATGGAGTCTTTATAAGGCCTGTTTGGATAACCGTCCATATCTGTCATGTATGACACAATTAAATTTGTTTACAACTGTAGAATGAAGGAAGGAACCTTTGTAAGGGAACATGTTTTGAACATGATGGTTCACTTTAATATTGCAGAAGTGAACGGAGCCGTCATGAATGGGAAGAGTCAAGTTGGATTCATCATGCAGTCTCTTCCGAAGAGCTTTTTTCAATTCAAAACGAATGCTATGATGGATAAGATAGGGTACAACCTGATGACTCTTCTCAACGAACTCCAGATTTACGAATCTTTATTGAAAAATAAAGGTTCAGAGGCAGAAGCAAATGTTGCTTCTACCTCAAAGAGGAAACTCTAGAAAGAATCATCTTCTGAGAGTAAATCTGGGAAGGAGTGAATTTCGTCTTGTGTAATTGTGTTCCGTCTTGCTTCTACCTTAAGGGAGTAATTTATTTACTTATCCCGACATCAAGGAAGGAGTGAATTTCGTCTTGTGTAGCTGTATTCCCAACTCCCCAATCAAACGAACCCCTAAAATGGTAGGCTTATTGAGTGGGCAATCTGACCACTCTCACCCATACAAATCAAAGGACTGCGTTCATAAGCAGGAGTTCACAACTCACTTAGGATTCAGGTCATGTCACCTATGGTCATCTTAGTGAAATGTAAGTCTCTATTATGAACGATGTTATATAATGAGACTAGTCATTTTGTGGTCCGATCTTATTCAAACTTCTTTGTATAGAACACCCCTACTCGCATGTCTCTATATGAATGATAAAGATCGAACCATTTGTAGCATTTTATAGCAATTGTAACATCTACAAAGCGGGTTGTATTCTTAGTGTCACCAGGATAAGATATCTGGCATTATCCATCTACTACAAACCATTTAGGCTATCACTTAAACATGATCTACCTGTATGTCTCTACATACATATTTAAGCTACAGATGATAACCTTGGATGTTAGTTTATTGGTTTTGTGGGTTAATGTGTTGGGTTTTATGTCCTAAAACTCATAATTTGTAAAATTAAACATATTCTATTATCAATAAAAGATGTTATTCAACATTTCTTCAATAAAGGTATTGAACCTATTAATTGCATCCATAAGTATAAATCCAATAAACTAAGATCCATGGCTATTAAATGAATACTTGAACTTTATATAGAGACATGAAGATGGATCAAGTTCGAGTAAATGGCCAAAACGGTCAATAGTACATGATTAAGATTGGGTACCTTATTCTGGTAACACTATTGGATGCGGCCAACTCTGTAGCTGTTACAAGTTGTTGTAAAGATACTACAAACGAAGCGATCCAAATTCGTTCATGTATTGACATGAGAAGTGGGGGCGTTCTATGCAATGAGTTTTCATAATATCGAACCAAGAAATAAGTCACTCTTACTTTTTAACGTTGTTTATTGTTTAAGACTGACTATTTTACTTAGATGACCTAGGTAACTCAATCTTAATCCTAAGCTAACTATGAACTCATGTTTATTCGGGATTATCCTTAGTTTTGCATAGGTGAGGGTTGGCTCAACAGCATCGGCTCAATAAGCCTCTCATTTTAGGGGTAAGATCGAGTAAATAGCTGGGAACATAGGGTGCAAGACGGAATTCACGCCTACCCAATTTAGGGATAGGAGAAAGGTTATTCTCTTAAGTACTGAATCCAGGCCTTGAACAAGGGGCCCCACCCTCTCACTGGCTCGAGAAGGATCCGATTTAATGATTGGATCATAAATCAATTGTTCATTAGAAGATCAGTTGGAACTTAAGGAACAAGACATAATATTGAGGGTAAAACAGCACACTGACCCAATCGGTATTACAAACAACCTGTGAAGGGTCGACTTACTAGTTATAGTTATATCGTGTGGACACAAATATATCTACAGTGAGGAGAGTGCAACTATCGAGCTATAGTGGTGTGACTTGATAGTTAACAAATACTGATTAATTCAGTCTAAAGAGTTTAGTCAATTAATCTAATTGTTGGAGCTCATGATCTGTAGGTCCATAAGGTCCCTTTACTAGCTCGTAAAACATGAACACCTTGAATTATTAAATTGAGTGAATTTAGAATGATATCAATTTGAATTGTTCAAATTGTACTTCAATTTGAAAATGTTCAAATTGAAATTAGGGTTTTGAGTTTGAATTAGTTCAAAATCAAATTAGGGTTTGCTTAGTTATATTCGATATAATTGACGTTTAATTTGTTGAAATTAGATGAAATTGGAGAGATTATAATATTTAAATGTTGATTTAAATATTAGTTACATGAATAGGATTCATTTTTAAAATTAGGTATGTGATTAATTTAATATTTGATATTAAATTAATTAATTAATTAAATATGTTTAATTAACTAAAAATAAAATTAAATTCCAATTTTAATTTCAATTTAAGAAATTGGATTTCATAATTTTAAATTTGATTAATTGAGAATTAATTAAATCAATTTTTGATTAATTATAGAATTAGTTAAAAGAAATCAATTGAAAATTTGGAAATTTTGAAATTAGATGTTTAGTGGGTTTTTCCCATGAACACCCAAACATGAGGTGTGAATCATGCAAATCACACACTGAATTCCACTTGAAATTGTCAAGCAGTTGCTGGCTATGGATGCTGAAGAGTGCTTGCATGGTGGGATTGAATAAAAACTCTTTGAATTGAAAGAGAAAGTGGCTGGAAAAAGAGTTTTCTATTACTTCTTCTTCCTCCTCTTCAAACCCAAAAAGAACACTTTCACAAATTTACTCAAATCTGAGTTCCACCACTCAAATTCAAGATTGAGAATTGTAGAGAATACCTCTTGGTGGTTCCCGGACTGATTTGGAGCTGAATTGAAGTGAAGAGCAACTTGGATTTGAAGACTTCATCACAAAAAGTATATAACTTGAAATCCACTTGAATATGCATGTTTTAGAACTCAATTTAAATGTAATTAGAGTGCTTATTGATTTTGTTTGCTTTCGTTGCATACTTGTGTATCCTTTCATAATACTACTAAATGTCGAATAAAATATCTCATATTTTATTCAATAAATAAAATGTTTTTACAATACAATTACAAACTACATGACCCACAAGATTCAAGGCATCAAACCCAACAAAAGTGGACTATCAAAATAAGGATATGCTCCCTAACAAATGATCTCTCGTTCATCCTAGTGTTGAAGATGAACTTTAGAGCTTCATGCCTGAGATGTGTGGTCGATTGCCCAAACATCTCATGTAGTAACTCCATGATCTCACGTACAGTGATCATAGGCTCATACTTTTTTATCAAGACTTCAGTTAAGCTTGCCAGAATATAGACTTTGGCCTTATCGTTGGCCTTAGTCCTCTGTCATAGGCATCATGAACATTATGTGATGTTATGGGTCCAGGGATGGAAGGACATTCCTCTGTTAGGACGAATTTGAGATCATCGATGACCAAAATGATGCTAATCGTATTTTTCCAAGATATGTAGTTTTCACTAGTTGATTTGTCGACACCAAGTAACGAGATTATAACGCTAGTCATTATTTCTAAGTTTGCTAAAACAAAGACATATTATTTATATTAGATATATTTGCATAACGCAATTAATCCAATTGAGTTTTAGCAAAATAAATAAATAATGAACCTTAACATTATTTTATTTTGCAATGATGCTTTAGTGATTTAGAATAAATGTCACCCTCGAGTGTACAGTTACCCCTTTCACTATATTGAGACAATCTCACTTAAGAATTATACCAGAATAACTCTTATTCCTATAATGCTTAGTTACAATTGATTTGGTCAAAAAAATATTGACTTCCTTGATATTTTCTTGTAAGTGTAACCCATTTTCAACCCTATAGTCCCCCTCCCCTCCCCTCGGCCGCCTAAAAAGCATGCCCCAGGAAAGGACAATATTGGTGCAATTGCTATAGAGATCTTATCCATTTCTGGAGTTCGTTTTGTCCCTTTCCATGTAAACACCTTCCTAAGGGGGACGCTCCCAGGGCGCCACGAGGCTGAACATGGAGAAACATTACAAACTAATGAAGGAGGATGTATGATGTGTCGACACACGTCCTTTTCCCACTTACTATAAACACTTTCTCCATTCATCTTGATATTGACCTATGCAAATACCTTCTTAAAGGAGGGTGCACCTAGGGCACCACGAGGCCGAGCATGGATTTCATAGTCTGAACTTTTAGGGAGAAAGTGAGTGGAAAAGTCACATATCATATACATCTTTTTCCTTCCACTAAGTGCTTTAAAGCTTAGGGTCTATTAACTTAGATAAATCCAACTAATTAATTTAACTAATCATTGTTAATTTGTTTGATATAACATTTATATTGAATATTTTAACAATATATGATTTTATTTATTAAACGCTTTAATAAATTTAATCATTTATTGCATGCTTATAAAATATATGTCTAATTCATCTTCAGGTCAGTTCTCAGGTAGGGGTGTTCCGTTTCCGTCAGCTTAAATACCCCAACCTTAGACAGAACATTTCTTAGAAAAAGGCCCCTTATAGATAATTATTTTATAAATTTAATCTTTCATTCTTTCCAATTAATCCTATTAAAAGAATAATAAAAGATTAACTTATTTCTAATCATATTAGAAACATGTTAGGATAAGTCTAGGTTAACTAATTTTAAACCGATTAAAATTAATTAAAATCTATGTTTGCTTGCAACTTTTGATTGTAGATTTTAGTTTCTAATTCATTAACCATATAACTCTTACAAATTAATGAATTATCAAAACCTATAACATGCATACTAATGACATTAATTAAATATAACAATTATATTGCCAAAGCAATGTCATGTTGCATGCATTTTCAATTTCATTAACAAACATAATGCAACAAGTATATTGAGTTATTAATGAACTCTTTAGTAAACATGCTTTTAATCATACATTAAGAAATAATAATATAACATTTATATTTAAACATGCATACTATATTATGTGCATCATACATGTGCATACTTTAGGATTAATCTAAACTTTAAATATAATATTTATATTTAATTATGATGCATGATTATGCTTAACCTATGATGGAATTTAAATCTCTATGACATACAATATGCAACATATAAATAATATAATTACAAAAAAAAAGGAGAAAACTGCTGCATATACTCGAACTAGCGATTAGGAACTTGCGCGTGCCTATGAAGCTCAGAGTCATGGCACTGTACCCTAGCACCGTGGTGCTACAAAAACTAACTTTCGTCCCATCTTGCATTGGAGCATCACGACACTATTTTCTAGAAACACCCAGAAAACTTCAAAATCTACCTTTTCGCCTCTATTTTTCGGTGTTCTCCTCAGCAAATCAAGCACCACGAAAGACCCAGATAATAAATGATAAACTCGATTGCATAAAATAAATGACCAAAACAAGCAGGCACTTATAATTTGATCAAATCAAAAGCAATTCGAGATTAAGTGCCAAATATCAAAAATGCCAAAACCCAAATTAAAAACAATATCCATCACATGAAACTATACAGATATTCACCCACCAAAATCAATTTTTGATTTCCCTAAACCAAAAGTAAAGACAATTTCATTGGCTCTGATACCAATTAAAGGAATTGAATCCTAATGCGGAAGCGTTTTAACGCTTTTGTCTTTGAATTGGTATGGGAAAAATACATAATTGATTTTACAGTAAAGTAAAGGCTAAGCATTTAGTTAAGATAATTTAGGGAAAGTATCTTTGAAGATCATTTTCTTCACGAATCTCCGTGAATTCCCACTGCACGAAATCTCAAGAACTCAAACAAAAAGACACTACCAATAGGGCTTCCTCACTATGTCTCTAGAAGGATCACAGATAGTAGAGTCCAAAATTATAGGGAATTAAAGAAACTTTTGAGAGAAGATTTTCTCCAAGAGATTGAAAGAGAGTAGAGAGAGATGATAACCATACTAGAGTGGTTTTTTTGTGTTTCTACATTTATATATTTCATAGAAACTAACTTGAGAGGAAATAACCCCCTCACACCTCAATCTCCATTCCCCTGCATAACTTGAGTGAATCTATTTAAAATTAATTAATTAATTAATTTAATAAATATATATTAAATCATATATAATATATAATAAATAATTAAATAAATATTAATTAATTAATTAACTATTAATCAATATAAATATCACATATTTATTTAACCATGCATTTAAATTATATAAAAATGCATATATCTCTCTTATCATATAGTTTTAATATGAACCCAATTCATATTAAATTTTACTATATAGTTTTAATATGAATCCAATCATATTAATTTAATATTCAAATATTATTCTCTTATATTATATAATTTTGATTATAAATCATATTTATAACTAACTCTATTCTATAATGTACCATTATACATTATAATTTGTACTATTAATATAAATTTTTCTAAAATAATTCGAAAAATTCAAATTATATTAAAATCAATTATAGTAGAGTGACCTAATGGATCTACAAATTAGAAGCTCCAATTATTCATGATTAAATTAATCAAACTCTTTAATTAATATAATCAACATTCATTAATTTTGGGTCATTCTACTAAAGATCCACAGCTGCACTCTTCGCACTGTTGATATATTTATATCCATAGATATAACCAGTCATCAATAAGTCGATCCATCACTAATTATTCGTAATTACATTTATGTCAAAATTAGCATTTTACCCCTATAATTACATCTTTCTCCTTATGTCCCACTTATCCTCTAATGAACAAGCTGTTTATGGTCCTGCCATAAATAAATCCCTCCCTGGCCAATGAGAGAGATGGACTCCTTGTTCAAGACTTGGAGTCAGCATTTAAGGGAGCAGTTCATCTACTTTCCCTAAAAACGGAAATGAGTGAATTCCATCTTTGGGGAGTTATATTTTCAGCTCTCTAATTGGACAAATCTCCAAAATGATAGGTTTGTCGAGTCGGCGACTTGGGCTACTCTCACCCATATAAATCAAAGGATTGTCCTCATAGACAAAAGTCCATAACTTATCCATATACTGCAGATCTTTTAGGTTATTACTTAAACATGATCCATTTGTATGTCTACCATATACTATTCAAGCTACATAAAATAACCTTTGATATTAGTTTATTGGATAGAGTTAATGCGTCCTAAATGTCGAATAAAATACTAGTTATTTTATTAAATGGATACATTTTTATTTACAAATTACAAACTACAAGATCCACAAAATTTAAGACATTAAATCCAACAAATATGTATTAAGGCTCAGGAAATTTTTGAAGGTTTGGTTGTGGTTACTAGAGATGAGGTGGTGGATACTACGATTTTGTTAGATCACGAGGTGTTAATCGATCTATTAAGCCTTATCTAGAGGTGCATACTCTCTTTGAAAACATATGGCAATTGGCTGTTTATTTTCTTTCCATTCATCCATTTTCGTTTTGTGTGTGAGGAATGGAAAATAACAATCCATATGTTGGCTCGACGAGATTTTATGACTGTCTTGTTTTCATGGGATTCTAACTTTTCTCATATGTTACTTTCTAGTTGTAAGTTTAAAGAGATTAAAAGGTTGTTTGAGGTGCTGAGTTGAGATAAGATGTCTGGAGTTCATATGTCTGTGGAGTTCATATATCTATGGAGTTCATATGTCTGTGTTTGGGGTGCAGAGTTGAGTTCATATATTTGAGTATCTGATGTAGTTTTTTAAACTCTAAATAATATGTTTTTATGATTATTATTTTTGTTCTGAAACTTTTTTATTCAATAATTCTAACCATCTTTGTATGAATGAAATATGGATTACAATTTTTTTTTTAATTTCTAAAACTTTTTCTTTCTTTCTTTCTTTTTTGGCTATGAACAACAATTAACTTATTACATTTATTGTAGAAATATGATTAAATAAAATAAAAAACTATAGCGAAATCAAAACTTTTGATTCTAGCTAATTTTTCTTCATGAATTTCATTATCATCATCTTCTTTTTCTTCTTCTTCCTATTATTGCTCTATATTTTAAATATATCATGAATTTTTGTTAATTAAATCTCTCTCATCATCATGAAAACTATAGGATTGTATCAACAGCAGCGGAAGCACAAGGATCATCTAAACATTTAAATTCACTAATTTTGGCAAAATCTAAAGTACGCTTTTGTAAAAAAAAAAAAAAAGAGTTTTAAGACATACCTCTTGTAGAATTTCTTCAATGCTCCATCTCCAGCTGCTATCTTCTCCATATCTTGTTGTAGACCATTTAGGCTATATACTGTCAACTTGATCCTGTTTATGTCACTACATAAAGTTACAACATTCAGACTATAGCCAAGGATGTGTTTATTGGATTTTCATAATAAGATGCAAAATCAACAAGTCATTGTTATTGATAAAATGGAATGTTTAACACGAACTGCGAGTTTTAGGACATTTTCAACAAAAACCAATAGAATGTCACCATATTTCTTCAAGTTTCACTTTTATTTCCTCTAAATTGGAGGATCATCAAAGAACAGTTATCTATTTTTCATTAATTCTTGTTGGAAAATATTTTAGGAAAAAAATTTTCATTTTATAATTTTTTTTTTTTTGTTTGTTATATGTTACATACTTTTCAACTACGTACATCATCCAAATATTATTCACACTCGTTTGATATGTGAATTCATTGCGTATAAATATTGCACTTAGCGTAGACAAAATAATATTTTTTTATATAACCAACAACCCTATAACATACTTTAACAGACATTAGTCTTATAGTAGTTGGAAGTGGTTGTCGAAGTTGTTTATTGAAGATGATTTTTTGCTGGAGTTTGTAGTCAGAGATGGTTGTCAGAGCTTGAAGTTGGTCACATGAAGGTGTATTGGAGTTGGTTGTCAAAGTTTGTCATTGGAGGTAGTTTTCGAATCCCGAAGTTGGTTGGGCAAAAGTGGACGTCGAATTGATCATCAAATATGATTTTCGCTGGAGATTGTAGTCAAAGGAGACTGTCGGAGTCCGAAATTAGTTGCATGAAAGTGGTATTAGAGTTGGCTGTCGGAGTTTATCGTCAGAGGTGGTTAACGAAGCCTCGAGTTGGTCGTTGAAGTTGCTCGCTCAAAGGTGATCATCAAAAGTGGTTTTCATCGGAGTTTGTAGTTGGAGGTGGTTGTCGGAGCCTACGAAGGTGGTTATCGGAGCTGGTCATTGAAGTTTGTTGTTGGAGTCAATTGGTCGTCAGAGTTGGTAGTACAAAGATGGTCGTTGGAGTTAGGTCACTGGAGGTGGTTGTTAATGGCCATAATTGGTTGTCAGAGTTGGTCACGTGAAGGTTGTCGGAGCTCGAAATTGGTCGTCGGAGCTGTCATCGAAGGTGGTTGTCGAAGTCCGGATTTTTGTGTCGGAATTGTCATCGAAGGTGGTTGTCGAAGCTTGGAGTTAGTCGCCGAAGTTGTGATCGGAGGTGGTTGTCGGAGCCCGAAGTTAGTTATCAGAGTGTGACAACGGTCAATGGGTGGAGCCATTGAAAACATGGGAGTTGGGATGAGTTGGTAAAATATATCAACTCAACTCTTCTAACATTTAAAGTTGGTGGACCAAATAATGAATTGGTATATTATACCAACTCAATTCAACTCATGTTGGTGAGCCAAACGCGATGTTAAATATAGTTATAGTTCTGCTTTGGATAAGAGAGAGAGAGAGATTGTTAGCAAATTTTTATTATAGGTGATATGAACACATAATGATTGATCCAAAGAAATATAAATATAGATTGAAAGAATTATTCTATACCGAATATAATAGTATAAGGTCTGTTTCGGCCAACCAAATAAATAAAGGTTGTAGCTGTTATTAAAAAATGACATCAGGAAATGAAATGATGAAATTTGAAGTCGCGGGATTTTGTAAATTTCCCTCTCCCCGGTTTGAGGAGTAGTAGATTTGCGGCAATGACAATGTAA
Organism: Benincasa hispida; assembly: GCF_027475165.1. NCBI lineage: Eukaryota > Viridiplantae > Streptophyta > Magnoliopsida > Cucurbitales > Cucurbitaceae > Benincasa > Benincasa hispida. The sequence continues at coordinate 10,973,085 of NC_143488.1, read as the reverse complement.
ATGCCAGATTGTTCGAAGATATTGTCAGGCCGGCAACTCAAGTCGACTCGCTACCCATTTTTTGGGCCTTTGCTTGCTTGCCATTTAAAATACTCTCGTGACTCCCACCACTGCTCCCTCTCTCTCTCTCTCTCTCTCCTCCTCCTCCTCTCTCTCTCCCCCTCCTTGCCCTCTCTTTCTCTAATCTCTACCAACCAGCGACTCAATGCCTGGCTGACCTTCAAGTTTCACCTCAGATCTCTCCGCCACCTCTCTTTTGCTTCCAAAAGGTAACTCATTTTGCTTCAACCTGCAATTAATCATTCATTCTTCAAGCTTCGTCAATTCTTCTATGCATTTACCTTTTTTTTCTTATTTTTTTTTATGGCCCTTCCTATAGTGTTATGAAGTGAAGGGCTGGCTTTCTTACATTGTTCTCTAACTTCAGTGGATCTATTTTCTTGTAGCTCGTATGGGTTTTATACGCACATCTTTTACTCTTTAAGTAATTGCTAGCGCGTTTCAATGTATTATTTTCTCACTATCCAGCGGCGTCATTGATAAATAATGGGTTTCATTGTTCGAGAACATATTCCATTCTGGATTAGTTCAAAATTTCATTACTATTTTTGTCTCCCTGTACTTCTCATTCTATTTATTATTATTATTATTTAAAAATAAATATACATTAGCTCGGATGCTGATCGTATAAAAATTAACCTTTTCAACTATACACCTTTTTGCAGTTTTTAGTTACAGGGATCCCTAGTAGTTAAATCCATTTCTGCCCCTGTTAAATGACCTTTGACATGGCTCAGAGTGCTAGGGCAATGGGATCTTCCTTTAACTCCAGCAGTGGCAATGATGATACTCTCCTTCAAAGCTTTGCTGCTGCTTCAAATGGGGATGATTATGACAGTGATGGCTCCAATTTTGCACCCCCGTGAGTGCAAAAAAAATACCTGTTGCAATTAATCTCTAAAATTTTATTTGTTACATATTGAATTTCATGAATGCATATTTTCGTTCTCCCTTGAAGCAATGAAGTTGTAATACTGAATGTTATTGGCGGCTTCAGTCTTCAGAAAAAAGATTATACTGAAGTCATTAGGTCATAGCCAGGCTTGCCAACTACATCATTCCTGTGATTAAACATAGTTTAGATATAAATTGGAGAAGCTAGCGTCAAAGTATTAGTCTAATTGGTCTAACATTCAGATATTTAGTGGAGCAACGAAGATCAGAAAGCATTGTAAGAAAATAAATTACTCTATGCATGCAACTAACGGATTACAACTTGTGTCATGAAAAGCACCTCCTGTAATTACCATTGACTTCTCTTTTTAATACCTTCTCATGGGTGTTTGCCTCTAAAGCCTTTGATAATTCTTTTGGATTTGAAGGTTTTCTTTTTTTCCTTTTTTTTGTATGCCCTTATATATTCTTTCACATTTCTCAATGAAAATTTTGGTTTCTTATTCAAAAACGAAAAAAATAAGAAAAGAAAGAAAGAAGAAGGGCACCTCTCTCAACTCTCACCTGTAGCAGGATTCTGGAAAGAAGAAATGAAACTTGGACCACCGATCCCATCCTTTCATGCCGTTGTTTCACCGGATATTATGACCTCCTTCGTTTAGGACTTCAATCAAAAGTGTATTAAAAAAACTCGGTGCTATTAATAGAAAATTACTCATTGATGATTATATTCTAGCATTTTTCTCAAGCTTGAAGCTTGGTTTCTCATCCAGAAAAATAATCATTAATGATAATACTTACAATTCCTTCCTCCTTTTTTTTCTTTCCATTTTTTATTGTGTAAAAATGATAATACTAACAAATGCAAACTCATTGACTTCTTATATTCTCTTTCAGTGTCTCCTCAGCTCGTATTATAGTTTGATGTTTTCTGGATTAATTTTTTCTGTCTCTGACAATTAACTTTCTCTTTGGTTGTTTCTTTAGTACTCCTACAACCATATCCACGGCAATTCCTGCAGAACTTGCTGGTGTCATACCTTTGATCGACAGATTCCAGGTGGGATAATATTTATGATGCCTACAAGTGTGAAATGGTTTCTGTGTTGTTTCTGATGTCTGACAATCTTTATTTTCATTATAATCCCTGAAAATTGATGTCTCTATATATTATTATTTTCCAAGGTCGAAGGATTCTTAAGGATGATGCACAAACAAATCCATTCTTCTGGTAAACGTGGATTCTTTTCCAAAAGATCTGTAGGTCCTCAAGTTCGGGAAAAATTCACATTTGAGGATATGTTGTGTTTCCAAAAGGTGAGAACATCTTGTTTGTCATGAAATTTAAGTACTCACCAAACTCTTACAAGAGTAAGTTGTAAATTTTGTACAGGATCCTATACCAACTTCATTACTTAAAATAAATTCTGACCTAGTGAGCCGAGCCATAAAACTATTCCAAATAATCTTGAAGTACATGGGTGTTGACTCTTCTGATAGAGTTAATGCAACAAGCTTAGATGAACGAATTGAGCTTGTTGGAAAACTATACAAGCACACTTTGAAACGTTCAGAGCTACGGGATGAACTTTTTATCCAAATCTCTAAGCAAACTAGAAATTCTCCTGATAGGTATGCTCTAAACTATTATTTTCCTTGTTGATCCTTGGTTTTGATGATTAAATTCTAGCTTGAATTACTGATATTTTAATTAAATGCAATACCACATTTTTTGGATTGATCTCTCTATGCATATGAATACGAATATTACAGGCAATATTTAATCAAAGCATGGGAGCTGATGTATTTATGTGCATCTGCTATGCCTCCTAGCAAGGATATTGGTGGATATCTGTCAGAGTATGTTCATAATGTTGCACAAGGCATAAATACTGATCCAGAGATTCGAGTTCTTGCATTAAATACACTGAATGCTTTAAAACGTTGCATGAAGGCTGGTCCCAGGCATATAATACCTGGTCGTGAGGAAATCGAAGCTCTTTTAACAGGCCGAAAACTTACAACTATAGTATTTTTCTTGGATGAAACTTTTGAAGAAATTACATATGATATGACAACAACGGTGGCTGATTCTGTTGAGGTAGTATTAATTTTGATGGAATAAGATACTTTTGTATTTCAATGATTTACAAAGTAAGAAATACGTCCCTTGTATACAGGAGAAATGGCCATATAAGATAGAAAAGTGGAATGAGAAATAAATTTAAACTGTCAACTAATTTAGGTATTTACAGTTAATATTTACTAATAATGGATCAACACTTCTCCTCAAGCTGATCTAAAGATATCTTTCATTGCCAATTTGTCAAGTCATTCTTTATTTCATTGAAAATTTTGTTTCCTCTAAACTTTTTTTTGTACTTTGAATAGTGCTTTAGTCAACACGTCGCGACATGCTCTATTGTTGGGAGAAAAAGAATACACATTACACTAGTGTGAATTTTCTCCTTTATGATATATTTATATATATATATACACACACACGTTGACTTCAATATACTTCATCCTATCATGTTGAACTATATTATGGGCTACAGAAATGTAGCCTTATTGTGGCAGTAAACCCGTTTAGGTATCTTATAAAAAAGTTTGAATTCTTCAAGAATCTTTTTATTTATATACCTTCATGAATAGTATGGGCTAAGGCCCTAAGTTCTGTTTCGACGTTGCTTCTAGTCACTACGTTTTACTTTTTGCTTTATCAAGTTATTAAGTTACCTCCAACAAAGTTAAGGAACAATAGCCAAAAGTAGACTTTCTAGCTATTGTACTTCCTTCCCATTCAACATCAGTATAAGTTTTATATTAGATAATATGAGGTTTCATCCCAAAACCAATTGGCAATGAGAGAAGTTGCCCATCTATCTTATGAAAAGTGTGAGGTCCATTGATTTTTCCAATGTAGAATCCTCAACATGCTCCCTCAAGATTGTGCCTCTTTTAGGTTTACCATTCTTGAATTGGATCTCAATTTTACTTTTGAACCGAATTCCCGTTTGGGCTTTATGGGTTCTGATACCATATTAGATAATATAGGCTCCATCTCAAAATCAATTGGCAATGAGAGGAGTAGCCCATCTATCTTATGAAGAGTGTGAGGTCCCTTGACTTTTCCAATGTGGGATCCTCGACACTTTAGTCTATAGATGGTCGTACCTTTTAAATAATATACATTTTCTCTCGAGGAAGGCATGAAGGTGGGGTGGGTCGTAGGTGTTTATGAGCCTCCTACCCCTAAAGGGAGGAGCACAACAATGAGAATTGGACAAAATAGCAATGGCAACCAGTAAGCAACACAATACTATAGTTTCAAAGATGGCAACCAAAACCTTTAAAATGACAATGACGAGAAAAGTTGAAGAGGCATAAACTCCTGAAGCCTCTCAAACCAAAAAACATAAAAAACTGAAGTATCCTGGTTTTGATAGTTGGAATTTGAAATAAACTAGTTGCTGGGTTCCATGATAAGAGTTCGATTTATTAGAGTTAAAGAAGATAGTAGTCTGTTCTTTTGTTTCTTTTTTATATTCATATCTGTTCCTTAATTTAACCTACTTAAGTGAATGTTTTCCTGTGGCTACCACACTTAATATGATTAATTAGTGGACCCTCAGAACATTTCATATTTTTGTTCAGGAACTTTCAGGTGTTATAAAACTGTCAGCACACTCTAGCTTCAGTCTTTTTGAATGCCGTAAGCTCGTTAGTGGGGCTAAAGCACTTGATCTAGGGAATGGTACAGTTTAACATATTATATTTTGGTTCTAATTTGAACGGATGGATGGACATCTTAATCTGACATGGAATTCTTCTCAACAGAGGAGTATGTTGGGCTTGATGACAACAAATATATTGGAGATCTGTTAGCAGAATTCAAGGCAACAAAGGATCGAAGCAAAGGAGAAATTCTGCACTTCAAGTTGACATTTAAAAAGAAGCTGTTTCGGGAGTCTGATGAAGCTGTAGCGGACCCAATGTTTATACAACTGTCATATGTTCAGGTAGGAATGTTTTATCTTGGTTACATCACAAGTTGGATTCTAAAACTTCGAGTGTTGTGTCTAATAGATTCATGAACTTTAAAGAGTGCTCCTAAACTTTCACTTTTGTGTGTAATAGGCCCCCTATACCTTGAAAAATGTTTGCAAGTCCTTGAACTGTCAATTTTGTATCTAACAAGTAAGTCAATCGACTTCAAAATGTAACTAATAGGTTGGAGATTGAATAGACATAGAATAAGTCAATCGACTTCAAAATGTATCTAGTAGGTTAGATATTGAATAGACATAACATTAAATGTTTATAGACCCATTAGATACTTTTTGAAGTCCAAATCCTACTAGACACAAAATTGAAATTTTAGCAATCAAATTATAATTTAGGTCCAGTTTGATAACCATTTTGTTTTTAAAAATGAAGCTTAAAACATTACTTTTACCTTACTGTTTTATTGCTTTATTGCCTCTACTTCGTAGAAATGTCTTAAAAAATGAAGCTAGAATTTGTAACCTGAAAAAAAAAAGGAGTAGTTTTTGAATACTTGATTTTATTTTTGAAGTTTGGAAGGTGAAAAACTTACTGACAAATTGTGATAAAACAAGCATAATTTTAAAAAATGGAAAACAAAAAACAAAATGTTTATCAAATGGGACATTAATCGTTTAACTATTGCATTTCAAAAGGTGTGTATATATATATATATATTTCTAGTTCAGATGGTCCTCATTTGTATTGCCTTAGGGCAAGTTTCCATCCAATAATAGTTGATATTGTAAGAGATATCCTTACAAAAAAAATTATCGATGATGTTTTGTGATTTCGGTAGGAAAAAAATAATTTTTAATACAATTGAATAGTTATTTTTGCCTTGAAAAAGGAAACTTATTGATTAGATATCTTTTAAAGTAATGATATTATTTTGTAGCATATCCTTAACTCAATACGTTGGGCTTTAAAAATTAACATTTAATCTGATAAGCTTTGATGAAAACAATACATTTAAATATATCATATTATTCTTTAGAGTTGCTTGCATATATGGCAAAATAAGCTAAATTAATAGCAAGAATAGCAAACTCTAAAATTAGTTGCAAATATAGTAAAATTCTAATTAAAAGTCCTTAGACCAAATCACGTAGTCTTGATAGGTGGATTTTCTTCTATGCTTGTTTTGCCTTTTTCTTCATCATAGTTTCTTTTTGTTCATCTTTTGTTCCATGCATGTTTTATTTTTGTTTTCTTTGTTAGTTTCTTCTGGGTAGTTTCTTCGTAATTTATTCTTTTGGTAATTTTTTTTTTGGTCTATCGAAAGAAAGAAAGAAAAAGAAAAGAAAGAAAGAAAGAAAGTTTATTCCCTCAAAGTTTTGGGAAAATAAAAAGCAGGTTGCTTAGAAAGTTAGTGCAACCGGAAACGTCTTATGTGCCATTTGAACTTTTATATTTAAACATCTATGTGAGAGTCAGTCTATATTTACAGCTGCAGCACGACTATTTGTTGGGAAATTATCCTGTTGGAAGGGATGATGCTGCACAGCTTTCAGCATTACAAATTCTTGTTGAAATTGGGTTTATTACCAGTCCAGAATCTTGCACGTAGGTGTTTTTATTGCTCTCCTTTATTGAAGTAATTTATCATTATGCTTTGTTTTCATATTTTAAAATAGTATGTTAAACTTTCATTTCCTTTACTTTCTACAACAAGTATCTTCTTCATTCCCAATTATGTAGAAAAAAACATTACCTCTTTTAGTATAGGTTTGTGTACTCCATTTTAATTGTACTTTTAACTGCTTGATGGGTACTAGTGATTGGAATTCGCTTCTAGAAAGATTTGTACCCAGACAAATTGCCATAACAAGACCAAAGCGAGAGTGGGAGTTGGATATTCTCTCGCGTTTTCGTTCAATGGTAAGTTTTGGTATTTGGAGTATTTTGTTGCAGACAAATTACTATCTTGAAGAGTCTATTTAGATTAGTAAATGTTATTTTGAATTGATTATTAAGGCAATATTACTCTCAATTTTATGAATATTTTCTTAAGCACTGACAAGCATTGTTGTTTTTAGAGATATGCCATTCAACATGATCTGTATGTGAGTGGTTTTAGAGATATTCCTCTGAGCCACGTTCAAATCTCGAGTTCCTTTTTCTCATTGAGGATAGGCCTTTCTTTTTAATTGATGTACCTTGTTCTGTACGAATTAGTGAAAAATATGTATACAAGGTTTATGCCAAGTTTTCCTTGCCATTTTTTAGTAGGTATAAATGTTTTTTTTCCTTCTCCATGGCCCCTAGGCTGCTCTTTCCTGCCTTTTTGTGAAAATACATCGCTATTTCTTATCCAAAGAAAAAAAAAGCCACCAATTCAATCTTGACCAAGAACAAAGAGTTTGCTGAATATTTCTCTTACTAATTTGTCAGGAGCATCTGACGAAGGATGACGCAAGACAACAGTTTCTTCGAATATTGAGAACACTTCCTTATGGGAATTCAGTTTTCTTTGGCGTCCGCAAGATTGATGATCCCATTGGACTTCTACCTGGACGTATAATTTTGGGTATCAACAAAAGAGGGGTAATATAGGTTTCCACGTGCACAACTACCCTTTTTTTCTTTTTTTTTCTTTTTTTTGGAGATAAATAGAATGCCAATTCAATTATTAATAGATGCAAAAGACATAGAAATATTGCCAGTTTTCATATGTTTCAAAATCACACTTTCTTCAGAAGTTAGAATTCAAAGAATCACCCACTGCCACATCTACCCAACTACTTATAATGGTTTAATATTCAAACGCATGCATATTGGCATTATAGTCTCACGTGTATCAAATATAATGAGGTACCTGTCCGGTGATTTAAATATTCCTAAATGGGCCATCTGGCTGGTTGAAGTTGGTCTAATTGCTCAACTTTCTATAGGTTCATTTCTTCCGTCCAGTTCCAAAGGAGTATTTACATTCTGCTGAATTAAGAGATATAATGCAGTTCGGTAGCAGTAACACTGCGGTCTTTTTTAAGATGAGAGTTGCTGGCGTCCTACACATTTTCCAGTTTGAGACCAAACAGGTTATCTTCGTTGCTTTCATCTCCATACATCAATACTTGTGTTTGGGAATTTCAGCTCATGTGCCCTGTCACAGTGGTTTCTTGACTAGTTCTTATTTTCTAGGGAGAAGAAATTTGCATTGCTCTCCAGACACACATAAATGATGTCATGTTGCGTCGTTACTCTAAAGCTAGATCTGCTGCTGTTGGCTCCTTGCTCGGAGATTCTTCCTGCAACTTAAAGATTCAAAGTGTGGAAGCATATGAGAAACGAGTTCAAGATTTGAGTAAGGGCATTGAAGAGTCTAAGAGAAATGCTGAACAGGTAACCCTTGAAAGGGCTTATTCTTTGCCTTGAAATGTTAATATGTGGGCATGCATATGTGCTGCTTCATGAAACCATCCATTAATACACTTTTGTAATTATAGCTTGTCTACTCTCATTACCCAGTGGAAGTGTTTTTTTGTTATTATCCTTGATAGGATTTGTATATATTTCACCATCATCTTATAAAAAGTGTTTTCCATTTCGATGATGGAAACCTTTCTTAATGTAGTTACTGAAGGAATTGCACGAAAAGAATAAGGAAGAAATGGTAATGCAAGAAGAATTGGAAGCCCTAAAAGAATCATTGAGATTTGAAAAGCAAAACTTAGCTGAGGCAACACGTAGTCTTGAGAGGCTGAGATCGCAGTATGATGAAAAAGACAAGGAACACCAGGTCAGTACAGCTAACTTCGCATCAAACTTATATTGAGCCTCTATTTCTATTATTTATTTGGTGGTCTATTTTATTACATTTTCAGGACATGTTAATTGAAAAAAGGGATATGGAAGCAAAAATAGCAAAATTGAGCACCACGGTATTGGAAAATAATGTGAAAAAAGATACAGTTGGAATTGATGAACAGGTATGATTTTGAGCTATTTGTTTGATGAAAAACAACTTTCTGTTTTTGTTTGGATATTATTTTAAGAATTATAGTCGCGTTCAAAATTTTAAAACTATGATTTATAACTTGAAGAGATGAAAGAGATTGAAATGGGGATGGAAGGGGGAATTGACTTGGGGGCTACAATTTACAAGTTGGAAAAAGAAATGAGGAGATGAATGGTGAGGGGAAAAGAGCAGGGGTATTTGAGGGCCTCGTTTTTATTTATTATTATTGTTTTTTTTGTTGGGGGGGGGTGCGCATATTTTGAAGTGTTTAGTTCAGAGAAGGCAGTGAAGAAGTGGGGAGCGATGAGAGGCTGGTGAAAATGGTGGTGGAAAGGTTTAAGAGAAATAGTAGTTGTGGGGTTTTGGAAATGGAGAGGGTTTTGAAGTCGGGGAGAGGGGTTTATGGAAGGTGATGAAGAAACAGGCTTTGAGGTCTCTTCTTGAACTTGTGAGCCATGAATATGGCTACTAGAGCTTCTGTAACTATCACCCTTCTTCTTTTTTTTTTGTTCTTCCCATTTGCTTCTGTTGTGTGAAGTCAATGGGGCAGAGTTGTTTTTTATTGTCTGAATTGGTTCCTCAAATTAGAGAGGAACATGTTCAATAAAGATTCAAACAACTAGTTTTATTTCAAAAAAGAAAAAGGAAAAAAAAAAAAAACTTGTTTTCATACAAGTCCATGATTTTCAAAGAAAAAGCTAATTTCAAGCCGTCAGAAAAAGCAAACTTGAAAAAAAAAAAAAAAAAAAAAGGAGAGAAACTTTGAAAAGATAATTGAAACATATTTAACTTTAACTGGATTTTTGTTCCAAAAAGCAGAAAACTATTCTTCAAAGCAAGATCCAAAATTTCAATTTTCTTTTTCTGGCATCCTTTTTGTAATTAAACGTTATGATTGATGTAACTATTTAGTATAAAATATATTGCAAATTGCATCGAGTTGAATGTTATTCTTTATAGCTTCTACAAAAACTTCAAGATGAGTTGAGGCTTCGAAACGATGAGTTGCAAGCCACTGAAGAAATTAGAAAGAAACTAGTAAATGAAAAGCTGTTCTTGGAACAAAGAATTTTTGAACTTGAGAAGAAGTTTAGCAATGAGGTACATGATATATTTTCTTGATATGGTATCATGTTTGTTACTTCATACATTACCAGAGTAATATGTATCAAGTTTTTCACTTGCAGATGGAACATCTCCAGAAAAACTTTGAACATGAACGCAAAATCTCGAGGCTGAGAGTGGCAGAACTTGAAAAAAAACTTGAAGAAGTAACTCAAGAACTAGCTGTAATGGAGTCAACGCTCACGATCAGGAACTCTGATTTGGCGGCACTGCAAAATAATTTGAAGGAACTAGAGGAACTACGAGATATGAAAGAGGTTCTAGTCTGATTGTTTCTATTTAGTTTTGCATAAACTGATCTAGCTGCAGTATCTCTTACATCTATTTAACACCCGGTGTATCCTTTTTCACTCTTCTTTTTTACTTTTCTTTTGGCCTCTTTGTGATGATTCTTTCTTTATTTTAGGACATTGACCGAAAAAATGAGCAGACAGCCAACATTTTGAAGATGCAAGGGGCTCAGCTAGCTGAGATGGAAGCGCTTTATAGGGAAGAGCAAGTTCTAAGGAAACGCTATTTCAACATGATAGAAGGTTTGTTTACCATGCTGTCCATATAGAATGAGTTCTTTTATGTCGATATAGAAATTCTTGTAAATTTCCCCCAGTTTATTTAAATTTCTCTTAGTGTTGAAATATGGTTAAAAAAAAAGCCTCTGGGGAACAACTTCGTTTAAAAAATGAATTTGATTAAAAAAAATTATGTCGCGGAAGCAATAATCAAAATGTCTGTGTTTGTTAAACAAAGAGAAGAAAATGGAAATGGGAAAATGAGAGAGTGAAATCCAATAGATAAGAAAATAAACTTCTAATTGAAGGAGAACAAAATTGGTGAGCCAACTTTACATGGAAGCTCACTTTTATATAGGTACAAAAATGGACCTAATTAATATCACCAACTTACAATTTAATACAACGTCATAAATGGACACTCGCAAAACTTGTAGCAAACTAAAAAGAACAAAAAACTGAAATCTTAGATCTAACATCAACTTCAGATATTAAACTGAAAATTAAATCTAATAATAAAATAAGAAACTTAAAAACAAAAAATTGAAATTTGATTAGAAAAAAATTCAAAGCTCAACATACTTCGAATCTGTTGCTGGCCGTCTATATAGGATTTTATTTTATTTTCATGAATTTTCTGATAACCAAATGTTGAGGTTCATGTAATATTTTAAATCTAAAAGAACTTTATCCAAACTTTCAAATTAGCCTCAACAGCCCGTAGGTACAAGTATTTGTAGGCTAGGCAGCAGCCTCCAAAGAAGAAAAGATCAGTCAATCGGCTGAAACAATAAGCCCAAGGTAAAAACCTGAAACTTAACTTTAGCCTAAGTAAAAACGGCATTTATCCAAGATCAAAGAACAATCAAGGGTAGCTACAAGACAACTCAAGAAATCTCAAGAAATACAAGAAGACTTTTCAAGAAACACACTACATCATATAAGCTGGCCCAAACACTCAGATATAAAATAAAATAAAATAGTCCTTTGTACCTCTCTAACCTTATCTAAACTATCATGGCATATTTTCTTAATTTAATTACTAATTTATATATTTATTACATAAATATGTTGTAATGATTATTTTTAAAGAAAAATAATTGAATAGAAGCCTTGTGTGGAGCATGGTTGTTTTGTTGGTTCTTTTTGTTAGGATTCCTTCTATCTCTTCTGAAGAAGTCGATGGGGTTGTGGATGTTGAAACTCCTTGGTATGTCTCCTCCATGATTTTCGAGGAGTTGGTTGGTAGTGGTTCAAAATAAAATTATATATTATTTAATTATTATACTAATGTGATGTTCCAGAACATGAAAATTTTAATATTTAGAAATGAACTAAAATCGTAGCGAAATAAACTGAGGGTGAATATATGCTAATACCTTCTTTGTTAATAAACTTGAGTTGAGGCAAAAAACTATATGGTCTGTGTGAGCTGTGGTTTGAGCAAAATTATAGAATTTTTGTGGGATAAAGGAAGGAAAGGGAGGAGTTGTAGCTGACAAAATGCTTCGTTTCTACATTCTATTCTCTAACTAAACATTTTTAAATTAGTCGTCGAGTGTAACTTATATTTCTTGGAGTTGTATTCTTCGATGGGTAGGGTTCTATTCTGCTTTCTTTTCTACTTTTCATCAAATCAATGAAAAGTTGATTTCTAAAGTGTACATTAAAAAGAATAGGATAATACATATATATTACATAATTACTTTACTACAAATTGATTCATTTATTTCTCACATTTTTTTCGTGAACATGTTTTTTAATTATTCCTCATGTAACATGAAAAGAAAAAAAAACTTATGAAATGTTCAATTAAATTTGCACTTGATTACATTGCAGATATGAAAGGAAAGATCAGAGTTTACTGTCGACTTCGACCTCTTAATGATAAAGAAATTATCGAAAAAGAAAAAAATGTGCTTACAAGTCTAGATGAGTTCACAGTCGAACATCTATGGAAAGATGATAAGCTGAAGCAACATATGTACGATCATGTATTTGATGGCACTGCCTCTCAGGAAGATGTTTTTGAAGATACGCGGGCAAGTTCAATAGAATTGTAGAACTTTATTTATTTATTTTGATGAATCTTTATTGTCTTTTAGCTATCACTGTTAATAGAAAACATTAATTGATACTCTTTTGTACGATCGTAATGCAGTATCTTGTCCAGTCTGCTGTAGATGGTTATAATGTATGCATATTTGCTTATGGTCAAACTGGTTCTGGGAAGACATTTACAATATATGGATCTGAGGACCACCCTGGACTAACACCACGTGCCACTGGAGAACTTTTTAGGATTTTGAAGAGGGATAGTAACAAGTTCTCATTTTCATTGAAGGTAATGATTTAAGTTATGTTTTACTTAGTACCTATCTTGAGTCTGTAAATTGCACTACATATAGTGGTGTATAAATTATGTTTCATTGAAATAGATGGCTCGTTATTTATGTTCTCGAATTGTTAACTTTTGTTTTATGCATTACTCTCTCTCGAGTTCAATGATCGTAATGCATACAATGTTCTATACATTGGCTTTTATACAAATGATTCATTGTTTCTCTTCTGTTTCTGTCCTTCTCACTCATACTATACTTTGATTTAGGCATACATGGTAGAATTATATCAAGATACATTGGTAGATCTTCTTTTGCCAAGGAATGCAAAACGATTGAGATTAGAGATAAAAAAGGATACAAAGGTAAATATTTCAACGTTCAATCATCAGTGATTTTTACAATTTAATGTGAAATTTCTACCTGGATTTTAGTTTATTCGAGTTATTTATTATACTTCTAACTTTAGTGGGATGACTATTTGGTGAGGTTAGGGAATGGTATCCATTGAAAACGTCACAATAGCTTCTATCTCAACATTTGAAGAATTGAAAAATATTATTTATAGAGGATCAGAGCAACGACATACTTCGGAGACTCAAATGAATGAAGAAAGTTCAAGATCACATTTGATACTTTCAATTATTATTGAAAGTACCAACCTTCAGACACAATCTGTTTCTAAAGGAAAGGTATGGTACTAGTAGTTTCAATATTTTTATTTAGAGTGAAGGATGTAGGTGGTCGTATGATTTAAATATGAAAATACACTACCAGGTCTGGTATGTATGGATATTCACAAGAAACAATGACTTTATAAAAGGTAGATATGAGTTAAAAATTTAGCTGAGCTTTTCATTGAATAAACAAATGAATGTTGTGTTTCTCTCAGCACGTAATAGTTTGAATATCTCTCTTGCAGCTTAGTTTTGTTGATCTTGCGGGATCAGAGAGAGTGAAGAAATCAGGCTCTTCTGGTAGCCAACTTAAGGAAGCTCAAAGCATAAATAAATCACTTTCAGCACTTGGGGATGTTATCAGTGCTTTGTCTTCAGGGGGCCAGCACATACCTTACAGAAATCATAAGCTAACAATGTTAATGAGTGATTCACTCGGTGGTAATGCCAAAACGCTTATGTTTGTCAATGTCTCTCCAGCCGAATCCAACTTGGACGAGACATATAATTCACTCATGTATGGTATCCTTTTCTTTACTATATCCACTTTGAAGAATTTAATAAATTATATATTATTTTTTTAAATCAATTGGGAGTTTGGTTAAAGTATCTTCTATGATTTATGTATATTTGAGATTGTTTAGAAGTTTGATTGACGTATGTTTTTGACATACGTATTCAGAAGTTGGTAAATGTAGCCATGAGTATAGTTACTGTCCTTGCCAACCATCACTGAGAGTAAAGAGAAACTTTACTTACGTATTCATTTTAGCTTTTCAAGCTCAAATTTTTTGGGTTATGTTCCAAATTCTTCTACTTTCTAAATCATTTTAACCTGCAAGAAAGATGGAAAGAATGGTATATTTGAAAGTATTTCTGGCCTCTTATCCATATTAATTTTAAACGAACGGATAGAAGTTTATTATTATCAAATACGGAAGGAAAATGAAGACTTAAAGAGAAACTATATCTTTACATTGAAGCTTCTTTTTATGAATTTGCTTTAATTCAGGTATGCATCAAGAGTTCGATCAATTGTTAATGATCCAAGCAAAAATGTAGCATCTAAGGAGGTTGCTCGGCTGAAAAAAATGGTCGCTTATTGGAAAGAACAAGCAGGTAGGAAAAAAATGGTCGCTTATTGGAAAGAACAAGCAGGTAGGAGGGGAGAGGATGAGGAGTTGGAAGAAATCCAAGACGAGCGACATACTAAAGAAAAAGGGGACGTCAGATATTCCATGTAGAGCTTTTATTATGTTGCACTCAAGTATATAACTTACTAGGTAGGGTTGGACAATGAGGAGTGAATTGACTCAACGCCATTCGTTACCATTCTTATGTCTGATTCTTGTATCGTCAATTGGGAGTTGGGACTGTAACTAGCTTAGCTTATTAGGATGCATTGCATTGTATAGTTCGAGTGGGTTTGTATTGTATATATGAACAGATGTGTTGTTATCTTATCCATACACACTACTTGTGTAATGAATGAATACATCATTTTTCCCCCTCTACCCATAGTATTTCCTTTTCAAGGACCAGCCTTTTATTTGCAGAATTATGAATTAACTAAAGTTGGATGGCCTCATTGACCATTATTTTATTTTCTTTCTTCAATATTTAAAGGTTGCTTAGAGGATTGATTGTTGATTGTTTTTGTATAATAGTTGATTTTTTTTTTTTCTGGTTATCAAAATACTGCAGTCTCTAAATAATAATTAGTAAACAATATTTTGATTCACGGCAGCCACTGACAATTTGGACAGAAGAATTTCTTGACTACTAAATGGTAGGACACCAGGATCACGTTATACACATCTTTTTCTTAGTGCTCTATAGGCAAAAGATAATTTGGACAGTCTATATATATGTGTGTGTGTGTGTGTTTGATTCTTACCCATAGGTGGCGACAAGTTATGGGAGAAGGGAGAGAGGAAGAGGAAGAAGATGAGGGAAGAAGGGTAGAGGGAGAAGATATTAGAGTGAGGGCATAAAGAAAAGTTGTCGGAGAAGGTGTTATTTTGGCCCTGTTTTGGGGCGGTTTTTGCATATAATGTGTACCCCTTCACAATCAAAGCTTGGTATATATATACAAATAACAATAATAACAAACTTTGGTTTAAAGCAATGAATTGAGCCACCTAACTTAGCCGGAAAAGATTTAGGAGAACAGGTAGAACAAAGAAGATTGATGCTTCACTTATATAGAAGAAAATAAGGGTTTGGACACAATTACAAACAGTAGAAAGCGTGAGAATGAGGGAAAAGTGCAGTGAACTGGAGAACAAAGGGGGAATGGCACCACCAAAAATGTAGAGTAATGTAAGTGTCAGGCTGCAACTTTTACACAGGACAAAACTGATTTAAATATTGAAAAAAAGTCCACCAACAAATAATCCAATCAGCATAAAGAATTGCAATGTGAAAGAATGGAAACTATATGTGAACCATCTTAAAGGACCAAACTGATCTAACTTAGATGTGGATAACACAAATTTTATTCTAATCAAAAAATTGAAAGGTCCCTTAAATGATGCACAGATTTTAAGAAAAGTATCTTTTCTTTAAAGGAAAAAATACTCTTTTGGTCCCGAAATTCTCAAGAATAGATGGTATTTGGTCCCTAATTTTTTAAATTAACCATTTTAGTCCCTCAATTTCCAAGAATATATTTAAAAAGTCCTCTCTACTGATAAGCCTATTAAATTTAAATGTAAAATTGATTAAATATATGATGTGAGGACATTGAAAAATATATATTTTTTTAATCTTTATCACTCCTCTCTCTCCTCTTTTTTCTTTCTCTTCTGTATCTTATCCTCACTCCTCCGTCTCCATCTTCTTTTTTTATCTCTCATTTTTCAACAGAGGAAGATGATGAAATTTTCTCACTTCTCTCTCTTCTCTCTCTTCTTTCTCTCATCTTACTTTCTCTCTCACTTCTCTCTCTTCTCTCTCTTCTTTCTCTCATCTTTCATTTTTCAATAATCTTAGTTTCTTTTAACTTTTCTCTCTATTTTTCGGGGAAAACTCATGGTGTGTTTATATAGTCTTTAGTTTTTCTTTATTGGGTTAATAGGTTGTTTTAGTTTGGTGGAGAATTTTTACTTCCATGGAAGTTTCAGACTCACTTTGTTTTTCTTGTTCCTTGGGACAAGGGAGAGAAAGTGTGATGTAGAAAGAGGAGGGAGAGTAAAACACACAAAAGAACCAGAATCTGAAGTGTGATTCTTGAACTGGGCCTTGCTCCATGGCAGTGTGATTCTTGAATTTTGAGAATATATATATATATATATCAAACCTTGCCTTTTCTCCTTTTGACAGAACTTGAAGTCTTCAAACAAAACAAAAAAAAAAAAAAAACCCTTTAAGAATAGGCCCAGTTTCTTCTTCTCCCCCCTTTTTTATATATATAATCTCATCTCACACACATTCTTCCTTCCATTCATCTCTCTCTTTGCTTGTGATCAGAGATGGATATGGTGACGATGATCTCTATGTAGAAATAGGTTCGATTAATTTTGTGACAAGAGAGAAAGAAAGTGAGATATAGTACAAGAGAAAGTAATTTGGGATAGTTTTGGGAGGACTTTTAATATTAATATTGTTATTTTCAAAACTTATTAGAGAAATATTGTTGTTTTGGGAGGTCAAGATTAGAAGTCGAGGGTTGAGGATTCATTAGAGTCGAACTTGAAAACTCGACAAACAAAGAAAAACTTGAAAACAATATGTATATTAGGGCTGTCAAGGGTTGAAGTTTCGACATACATAAGTTGAAACTTCAACCCTCGACAAGGAAAAGGAAATCTCGCTAAAATTTTGTGATGAGGATCTCGCTCTAGAAGGGAATCTCGTTAATTTTGTATATTAGGTTGTCGAAGGTTAGTTTTGACATACATAAGTCGAAACTTCAACCTTCGACAAGGAAGATAAGTAGGTGAAGCTAATGTTGCCCCTGCTCCGATTCCCCTGCGCGATTCCCTGCAATCCAATTTCCCTGCTCCGATTCCCTGCATTCATAGCCTTAATACCTCTTCAACCACCCCAAACTCGTGGGTCGAGTGTTCAACATTCGACCTACATCCTTTTAAACTACCATCCTCTTCATTTTTGCTCACTTACTCCCTCGATAATTTTTAGCTCACTACCCTTGATTTTGCTCACTCTTCTCCCCTTGATTTGCTCACTGTCCCTTCATAGCTCACTACCCTCACTGCCTTCGAAATCATCTTCCTCTCCTCCCATTTCCATTTCCATTTCTCTTCTTATATTTTGTTTAATACAAATTATTCTCACACAAGCATACATCTATTGTATATTCAATTTCCTTTATTAAAATATACTTTTAATCAAGTTGTGGAATTTAGCTCAAAAGAATTTACTTAACAGCGGAATTTACTAGCCTCAAAAGAATATTATAAAAATATTTTTTTAATTAAGTTGTACATTATTCTTTTAATTAAGTTGTACATTATTCTTCTAATTGAGAAACAAATATTTTTTTAATTGAGAAATAAATATATATTTTTTCAGATCATGGCTTTAAACCAAGGACCTGTTGATCCCGATGTTTTGTACGACCAGTCCATTCATCGATCATCTGTTGTATGCCAAGATCGTACTATTGGAGAAATATCTTGCAGGTGTTGAGAGGCAGTTCTCCAGCGCACTATCCCGCTCCACCCTCGAATAGTACCGTTACTGCGCACATATGGATTCTATGGGGTTGCTAGATTAGGATTTATTCAGTTGGACTGACATCTGATCACAGCCTTGGTCGAGAGATGGAGGCCTGAGACGCATACATTTCATATATCTGTTGGAAAGTGTACTATCACTCTACAAGACATAGAAGTGTTGTTGGGGTTACCTGTTGACGGTGAGTCGGTCACCGGAGTGATGTACGATGACTGGTCAGAAGTTTGTCAACTGTACCTCGGTGCGACCCCACTTGCCGATAAGATTAAAGGATCGAGGTTAAGTTTAATATGTTAGGAACACAATTTTGTGAGCTTACAAATGATGTAGACGAGGAAATCAAGATAGCGCGAGCATATATACTACAAATGATGGGTGGAAGTCTGTTTTCAGATAAATCAAGTCATTTTGTTCACTTGATGTTCCTGCCACTGTTACTAACCTCCATGATGCGGGGTGGTATTCGTGGGGTGGAGCATGCTTGGCATGGTAGTATAGACAACTATGAAAAGCAACAAGACCTGAGGTTTGAAAGATAGCTGGGCCTCTCATACTTTTGCGCTTGGGAGCGATTTCTAACAATGGCTCACAGCTACAACATGTTAATGACGCTCAGTTAGTTAGACGAGCCTACGGTTCTCGGTATGTTGTTTTAATTCAATTTAATTTTTATATCACTGATCTAGTTAATTTAAATTCTAAATTATCAATTTAAAATTTTAGGTGGAGAGACAAATTTTGTGTGACTAGGACAGCCACACATGTAGCCAACAAGTATAGATACATGTTTCATCTGCTTCAACTTGAACAGGTACATTACACTGAACCTAATTGATTATTTTATACACATTTTTATTGTATTTTTCTTTAATATTCTCTAATATAATATTTTGTATTTCAGGTTATTTGGGAGCCGTACAAAATTATTATGCATACTTTGCCTAATTTTTGTACGAATGGTCAAAACATATGGCGGACGATGAGTCATCTCATATGTTTTCACATTGGATAGTGGCATCTTCTTGACAGGGTGATGAGACAATTCGGTTTTCAGCAGGATGTCCCATCGCCTTGTAATACTGAACCCGTACTGCATGATATTGACCTAAGGATTGGAGATTGGTCTGAAAAAGTTGCACATTTGGTAGTGCGATGGCACTATCGTGCAAGGTTTATTGCAGTGAGGGTTTCTCTTGAACAGTTTGACACAGATGTCACTCTAGAATATATTCATTGGTATAATAATATCACAAGGCACTACGTCAGTCGTCAAGGAACAACTGTGGGTCATATGGTAAATGAATGAATATTATTTAATTATTTTTAATTTAAATTTATTTTATATATTGTCTAATTTTTTTTATAATTCACAGAGATCGAACAACAGTAGACTCCGTGAGGTTGCGAATGATCCGAACCAGGTTCTTGCTATATGTAGTGACAACTAAAGTTATATGGAGGAAATTCATTATATGTATGATATACCTATTATTCCTCCACCAGCTCATAGACGTAGAGGACCTGTTCGGGAAGATGATGAGTTTGTTGAGGTTGCACATAATGTGGAAGAGTTGCCCCTATGATACAGACGTAGAGTCAAACTGATTATGTTAGTCCGATGAAGATGATGCCAGCATTTGGTTCAGGACATGATGACTCAGAGGCTGGTCCTTCGTCTTCATACGTGCATGGACATGGTGGGGGTCGTGGAGAGCATAATGAATATTTATATTATGAAGCGCCGCAGAGGTACCAGAGCAACATCAAGAAGAACCCGAGCAACCTCAAGTTTGAAGTCGACGACGACAACCAGCTCGAAATCGACGACGTCTACCTTGTGGAACACATTGATTTTTGTAATTATTTTTATATAAATGAGATATTTAATTTACATTTTTTTATTTTTATGAGATATTATTATTTTTTTAATTTATTCTTTTTAGAGTTTAAATAAAATAATAAAATATTTTTAGATTTTTTTTTATAAAATGGAAAATTAAAAAAAAAATGAAGAAAGAAAGAAGAAGGTGGAATGTGTAATAATTAAAAAATAAAAAATAAAAAAGAAATTTGTACGGATGACCCAAAAATTGAAGTGTACTCTAGCTCTCTATCAAAATCTCGCTATCTCACTTTCTCAAAATCTCGCTCTCTCTCTTACTGACCTATTTCTTCTTACTCTCTCCCAATACAAAATTATTTTTAACACATCAAATAATTATGAGTGTTATGATGAATTTGATTGGGAAGTTTAGTGGCAAAAAGAAGGAAATTCATTAGCTCGTTAGGGACCTTATGCAAATTTAGAAATACGGTCTTTTGATCGAGGAAGATTTACGGAATGATAATTAAACAGACTCAAAATAATAATATTTCAAAAAGCAAAAGGGCAAGGTTGAGGGTTCAAAATTCGGCCTACCTTGGTCGAATTTTGAACCCTCGAGTTATTAAAAAAAAAAAAAGCAACAATATTTTTACATATAGTTTGAAAACAACAATATTTTTCTAAATAGTTTATAAAAGGACAATACCCTTTTAATTTTTCCGTTTTGAGAACAAGAGAGAAAGAAAGTAAACAAATTTCATCTTCTTCCATTGAAAAATGAAATAAAAAAAAAAGAAGACGGAGATGGAGGAGAAAGAGAAGAGAGAGAAGTGAGATAGATTAAAAAAAATATATATATATATATATATATATATATATTTCTAAGTTATCTTACCACATCATATATCAAATCAATTTGATATTTAAATTTAATAGGTTTATTAGTTGAGAGATTAAAATGGCTAATTTGAAACATTAGAGATCGAATGCATTTTTTCTTGAAACTCATAGATCAAAATGATATTTTTCCTTTTTTTTTTTTCAAAAATTTCAATGGAATTGAAAAAGGAAATCCACAATTTACATCCATCTTCTCCATCCTCCTTCTCAAACGCACGTGAGAACGAAAAAACCCATCTTCTCCATCTCCTCAAATGATTTTCAATGTCAATCTCTATCTTCCTCACGTCCACGATGAGATCCACAATATTCAATTTTAACTTTTGCCATTGCCATCTCTTTCCAGGAACCAGTTGTCGTGCCAAATTGTGTACTGCAAAAAGAAACTCAACGACGTGGATCTGTCCTCCAATCTCACAATGGAAGTAGTGAAAATCAAAACCAAATTATATTGGATTTCTCACTACCATAATAGATTTTTATAATATATGTTGTAATATAAATGAAGGTTTAAAGACAATTTGGTTCTATAATTCATATCGAGTCAATCTGTGGTGTATGTATTGTGATAAGGTTAAATGATATATACTGTACTGTCATGTAATTATGGAATAAGGCTTTAAAAACGTAGTCTCTCTCCCGGTAAGCTTTGAAAATACGAATTTTTCCCTAATAAATAGTCATAAATGCATTGTTGACTAACCTCTATGGGAACGTTTAGGGCAAAGACTATCCTAAGCTAAGACTATAATAACTGTTGAGAATGTCTTAAAACTCGTAGTTCATAATCATGGAAGCATATTCTATTATTGTTGAAACATTTATTCAATAGAAGTGTTATTGAAATTACATTATGTAAAAAAAATCCAATAAACGAATCTATGACTATAGTATGAATACTATAACTTTATGTAAAGACATAAAAGAGGAGGAAGTTATAGTATATAGCTAAAAAAATCTATAAGTATATGGATGAGATTGTGTACCTCGTCTTGGAGACACTATGGATGCGACTTACTTTGTATAATGATACAAACGACATGATCCTGAAATTGTTTATGTGGAGACATGCGAGTAGGACATCCTCTGCAAAAGAGTTTTGCATAAGACCGGATCATGAAATAGTCACTTTTTCTTTATAATAACCGTTTACTGTTAAAACTTACTATTTCAATTCGATGACCTAGGATAACTCGATCTTAATCCTGAACTAACTATGAACTCCTGTTTATTCCGGATTATCCTTTAATCTGCATAAGTGAAAGTAGTTCAACAACACTGCTCAACAAGCCTCCCATTTTGGTATAAGACCGAATAGATAGCTTGGGACATAATCCTGCAACTCACTCCTACCCATTTTAGGGTTAGTAGATAGTTTGTTCCCTTAACTATTTATTCCTGGTCTTGAACAAATGGGCCCCGTCCTTTCATGGTCAAGAGGGCGTGGTTTATAAGTTGGACTATAAACCAATTGTTCAATAAAAGATCATTGGGAGCTTAAGGAATATTTACAGGGGTAAAACGGTAAATTTGACCTAGCTGTAAATACGAACAACCTGTGAAAGATTGACCGATTGATTATGGATAAATCAAGTGGACAAAAATATATCAATAGTAAGGAGAGTGCAATCATTGAGCTATAGTGGTATGTATCGGTGGTTAACGAATATCGATTGACTCGGGTTAAAAAGTTTAACCGATTAATCTCAAATCGTTGGAGCTCATGATTTGTAGGTCCATAAGGTCCATCTACTGGCTCGTAAAACATTAAACCTTGAATTGAAAAATTGAGCGAATTTGAAGTGTTGAAACTCGAAATTAGGGTTTGAATTTGAAATGTTCAAATTCATTTTAGGATTTAGATAATTATATTCGATATAATCAAACATTTAATTTTTTTGAAATTAAACGTAAATTAGAGAATTTAAAATATTTAAATATTGATTTAAATATTACATGAATAGGGATTTATGTTTAAATTAGGTATTTTGTTAATTTAATATTTGATATTAATTAATTAGCTAATTAGTTTTGTTTAATTAATTATTTAAATTAAATCAATTCCAATTTTGGAAAATAATCTCATAAAATAACTTTTAATTTAATTTAATTAAGTTGAAAAAATTTGAATTAAATTGAAATTGAAATTGAAATTGAGTTGAGTGGAAAAAAATCCAACATTGAAGTTTTGAGTGAATTTTTCCACATTTTGACACCTTGCCTACTCACTTAGTGCAAATTGAAGTGTCAATTAACTGAATGTTGTTTGAATGCTTGCATGTTTAAACTTGTTAAATACTTCATCTTTCAAAAATTTGAAGTTCATGCAATCCTATTTTCTAAGATTTTGAAACAAAAATTATTTTTGTTTTCAGACTCTCTCAAACCCTCTCAACCTCTCTAAAAATATGAGTTTCCACCACTCAATTCAAGGCTAAAAATAGTAGAGAAGCACCTCTTGATGGTATACTAAGAATTTTGAGATCCAATTTTGTGTAGAGCAAGGATCAAGAAGAATCTACATACTTGAAACCTTTGAACTCAAATTAAGTGTAGTTAGTCTAATGATTCTGTTTGCTTCCGCATTTTGCATCTTTATTCTATTAATAACCACCTTTTGCTATAGTAAATACTATTTCAAAACCCTCAAGTAGCTACCATAAACACTATTTTAAAACCCATTTACTATCGTTTTTACATTCATATATATATATATTTTTTATTTACTACAACGTTGATCATTTTCTTCTTAAACTAAAATAGTTTACACCTCAAACACATAATATTATAAGCCAAACTAAAGTAATCTACACTCAAAACACAAAAATATTATAACCCAACCACAATAACATAGGGCTATCATAACCAACAAGACGTCCCATAAATAACTTTTCTCTTTATTATGTTTTTTACATCCATGAATGGTTATAATTAGTAGGGTTGTTTCTCTCTCTCTCTTTTTGGTTCGAGCACAATTGGGGCTTAGCGGCAAAGGATTTGAATATACTCATGGTTAGTTACGATCGGATCTATTCATTAAAAATAATCGATTCCTCAATAAGATCAACTTTTTTGATTACATGATGGCAAAGATTTACGTCCGTGGAAAGGACGATTCATTGCAGGAAGAGCTCGTGTAGCTGCCGCAGGATTTGAAAATTGAAAAAGGAATTGATCGTGATTTTGAATTTGTTCTGTTCATGACTCGTAGGCATTGGAGAGACCGTTTCCTATTTTGGACCCTTTGTCCCGGCCATTGTAGCACGTGTGTCGCCCAGGTGCAACCCAATCCTTTTTTTTTTTTTGAAATTTGTATGTTTCTCTCTCTCTCTTGTTCAAGCACAATTGGGGCTTGGGGGTAAAGGATTTAAACATACTCATGGTTAATTACACACTTACATATCAATTTTATTGTGTTTAGTCTGGTGCAGTTAGTATTGTTGTTATTTAGCAAATTGATAGTTATTATTTAAGGACATGTTTAGGAGTGATTTTAAAATCGACAAAATCACTTTTGTCATTTTTAAAATCACTCGAAAATACACATTTAATCATTCAAAATTAATTTAGTTTTCAATTTTACACTTTTAAATGAAATTTTCATATCATCAAAATTAGTTTTGAAAAATTAAAAATATGTTTCACGATGATTTTGAAAATGTTAAAATACTCAGCAGACTCTTGATCACTAATTCAATCCGAGAATATTTCTTTAGTGATAATTATCTTTCTTGTTTGAATACATTTTAACATCAAACCCAAAAAGTTCGAGAGCAAATTACAACCATCACCCTACTTCACAATCACTTACCAAAAGAAAAGGAACACAAGTGAGAGAGACAATTTTAAAACATGGGCGTAAAAAGAAAACTTATGAAATAGTAAATCAATCACTCCGACGATGAAAAATTGGTTTAAATGGAAGTAACAAGTGCGACGTGACTTGGACTCAAGCTTCCACGATTGCATCGGCAAAGGAGTCAAAAGGCAGGGGACTAGAGACACCCAGACACGGGTCTTGTACTCGGCTCTTTCTGGACCTATTGCGAGTTACGATAATTTCTCCATTTCTGGAGGAAACGGAGCAGGAAGGGAGTGGGGATGGAGATGGGAGGGGATGAGATGGACAAAACCTCAAGACCTTCCGTCACAGTTTTCAAGGGAGGCGGTGGGTCGGCGACCAAATGGCGGATGATGCACATAATAGTAGCCATCGCTATTTGGCTCGGCGGCATTCATCTCAATTTTGTTCTGTGCCTCATCTCCCTCTTCTACCTCTCTCTGTCGAAAGCCCTCTTGTGAGTTTTCTTTTATCTTTTTCCTTTTCCTTTTCTCTGCGTCTCTTTCTAATGTATTTCTTTTTCTCTTTTTTTATTCAGGGTCTTCGCTTTACTTTTGATATTAGTGTTAATTCCTGTCGACGATAAAAGCAAATACGGCCGCGTATTGGCCAGGTATGTTCTGCACCCTTTTTTCCTTTTCCATCGTCGTCCTCCTTCTTTCGTCAATCTGGTGTTCCCCTTTCCCCCACCCCTCCCCCTCTTTCTCTCTCTATCTCTCTCTGCTTACAGTCTGCTGTTTGCTTTCAGATATATATGTCAGAATGCTTGCAGCTATTTTCCTGTTACTCTACATGTTGAGGATATATATGCCTTTGATCCCAATCGTGCTTATGGTTAGTGACTGCTGTTTTAATTTGTTTTTTCCTCCCTTTCTACAATTGTTCGATTTCCCTCTCTCAACAACGTAGAAGAATTTGATTTCAAAAAAAAAAAAAAGAAAAACCGTAGAAGAAATATGAGAAATGAGATGTTTGTTTATAGGAAATTTTAGACTTCCAAATTTGGCTCCTCTTTTGTCTTAATGTACTTTGTTTGTGGCACAAAGTTATAATGAGCAAGTATACGTGACATCCTATTGGGTCCATTTTGGTTCTTAGGGTCTCTAAGATTGCTGAATGAGTCTAAGCTAGCTAAACAGTTGTGTCGGATTATTGTGGGTGAGCACGAACCAACGACCCTTTGAGTGGGCTCTAAGTAGTGGAAGGGCTTGAGCAAAAAAATCTGGACTGCTAATGCTTTGGGTTTTCTTATGTTTTTAAGTTCGTTAATTGTTCCATCGGGACGGGCTGATACTTGTTTGTTTAGAGGACTGTTGAGCGGATGAGAAGCCCTTTGTGTGTTGGACCACCGCTGTGCCACCTGTCTGATCTGCAGTTGCACTCAGTGGCATCTGTTTTGTTTTTCTAGGATGTGTCTTCTTTGCTGTTTTTGGGTTTTCACCATCCTCTTACTGACCGAGAAACTTTGGAGGTAGTGACCTTTCCATCATTTCATATTATAGGCTCTATTTAGGGAGAAGAGATATTAGTGTATGGATTCTGCCTCTTTTTGAGGGGTTCTCTTGTCGTTTGTACTCCCATATGCTTCGTTCTCATGTAGGAGTTATAATACTCTCCCTTTATCAAGTGTTTTAATATCAAGTTGATATATTAGTTGATTGTGCCTTTATTATTTGGCTGTAAAGAAGTTAGTTTCCTAGTTAGTTATTTTAACTAAGCTGACCGGTTGTGTTGGTAGGCAGTGGCCATCTACCTTTTGTGTATAAATAGGCCTTACTGCCATCTCTTTGTCATTAATAAAAGAAATTCTCATTGAGTTCTTGAAAGCATACATCATGTTCTCTTTCTCTTAATAAGGCAGCCTCAATTTTCTCCTCCCTTTGAAAGATTGAACTTCTTAATTCCTTAGAAAGTGAAGTTTTTTGTTGGATATCTTGCATGAGAGAGCGAACGCACAAGATCCCACTTTTGTGTTGCAGTTGCCGGTTGCAATGGTTTATTCTTTGTAGAAGTCACGAGAAGGATTTGGATCATCTCTTATGGGGTGTCAGTTTGCTCACTTTTCTTTGAAGTCATTACTTCAGAGGAAAATTACCATACAACTTAGAGAGAGAACACCATGGATGGGATTTATCATGGAAGACCCTTTGGTATCTCTCAAACCAAATTTCAGCGAGTAAGGCCCTGACAGAGTGATAGGATTTGACCATAGTAATTGAGACTGAGGCTTCAATGAAGGTCCAACTAGGACTTGAGTAACATAGCCTTTGAAATTTGCAAAGGGATCTCCTAACTTTACTCTCTCTAACTTTTCTATCAAAATGTGAGGTTTGAGTCATGGGGAAGTCCATGTTCGATTGGTAAGTTTGGTAACGGAAGAAGGTTGTTTATTGAAGAAAAAAGTGGAAAGAAGGTGGGAAAAGTCGAGTTAGAGTTGGGGATGTGGGCATGGGTGCGATACTGCTTTGCAGTCACTCAAGGGTTGAGTAACCCTTTGGGTTTTTGGTGAAGAAGAAGACTGGAGGGGGCTATACGTTTTTTCTTCTTCAAGTTTTAGCGAACTCTAGAGGGCGGTTTGTTCTGCTTTTGCTAGAATCGTTCAAGGGCGACAAGTCGGGAGTCTTCGTTCCAAAAGGGAGGAGAGGGGAGGGATGGAGAGCGATAGCTGATGAGATTTCCGGTTTTTTTCCTCCCTCGAGTTTAAGGGTTGTGGAACATTTGGGAAGTGGAGAGAGTCTGACGTTAAAAAAGAATATAGAGGAGACTAAAAATGACTTGGTGAAATCGGGTGATCAGGGAAGAGATGTTTGTCTCAAGGAGGGAAAAAGGGAGGGAGAAGAGATCTTATCATGGGAGTGTGATTTTGCTTTTGATTGCGAGATTGCAGTTTTGTTCAAGAAATTAAATGCATCAGTGGATTGGCAAGTCATCAAGAATGAACTCAAGAAGACCTCTTTCTTGCATAATGGTATTAAGGTGTTCAGTGCAAATTTAGTAGTGGGGCTCTGTAACTAGAAATCAGAGGCTGAAGCTTGTATCAGGTGGGGTTCTCCATTGTGTATGGACGGTTTCACTGCCCAGAAGTGGGACTTTCTCTTAGTAGAGGAGGATCGAAGGATTGAGTTTAGTGGTGGTTGGGTAACGGTGCTTGAAGTTCCCCCTTTTCTCAGAATAGAGCTTTTTACATTCGCTTTGGTGAACTTGTGTGGAGGTTTGTTTGAGGAATAAGTGCACGAAGGGGATGATCAGTGGCTAAAGATGTCTGGTTCAAGGCTGTAGGTAACAAAGATGGTTTTATTCCCTTTTTTTGTTTAGCAAAGCGCAAAGACTTCTCTTTTTTGATGAGACTGTGTGTGGATTGGAGGAGGGAGGAGGACGATCGGAAAGGTACAATAGACAGGTTGTCTTTTGCAGGGACGCTGTCCTTGCGTTTGTCTTCAAGACTGAAGGACCAGGTGAGCAGACCTCACGTGATTAAGGGTGGAAGGTTGAACGCTTCAGGGGTTGAGGATTATGGTGGCTGTCTTTTAACTTTCAAAGTGGGTCGGACTAAGGAAAGAGTGTAAATTCTAAGCCCATAACCCCGAATAATCTGTTGAAAGGAAAGCTAAAGAGTGGACTTCCCTCGTGTAGTGCTCAAGACGGTGGGCCGATTACTTTTGGGCCTTTTGTCGACCACAGAAGTTCGGCTCGGTTGAGGATCACCTAGGCATGGGTTGGAAACGAGCTACTGGGTCGGGCCTTCGTATCAAACCTTCGATGATGAGGAGCTTGGGTCAAATCCATCCATAGTGAGTTACTTAGAGGATGACTCTTTTCTTTCTACCTTGATGATCGAAAACACAGGGGAAGTGTTCGTTGAGGATTTGTACTCAATTGAAGAAGTCACTCAACTTGACCAAAGAGGGGATGATTTCGGTGAAGATGTCTGGAGGGGGGATGAAAAAGCCGCTCAAGTCGCTGGGGAAGTTGCTCCTCTCTTAGACACCGAAAAAGGAGGGGATTCGAGCACCGAAGGTCCAAGGATGACATTCAGTGTCTATTCTCCTCGCATTGCAGAGAAAGGGCTAGAACTTAGCCCGATTTCAGTCACGGATGGTCGGAGAGGAGATTGTGAGAGGAAATTAGCACCCTCCCATCCATAACAAGGGGTGCGATGTGTAACGGTCATGCTTGTCCAGGGCCTGTTGCCCATGGCCGCATGCCCAATCCAACCCCCTTCTAGCATATTTTCATGTCCTGTATTGTATTAGTTTAGTTAGCTTGCTTTCTTTACATTTTCATTGTAAGTGACCACTCGCCCCTTTCATATGCAAGGGCGCCAGTTGGCTTTTTGTTCAGAATGCACTATATGGGGATAAGACTAACCATCATTTCCTCATACCCGGAGTAGTACTCTATAAAGCCGTTGTTGTTGCTTGTTGCTTTCTAGTCTACTACAATCTTTCTTTCTTTATTCACACTCACAAATCTTCTTACGAAAACCTTTTCTCCAAACCCGTTTTCCCTAAAACGGGGGTGGAGGTTGCGAGAGGCACTCGGTGTGCCATCGGCAGTCCGTATTCGAGTTGGCTGACTTGTTCGTGAGCGGGAACAAGTGCCGCACAATCGCTAAGAGAAGCTTCCGAAAGAGCGATTGTGACAGTTGGTATCAGAGCCAGGTTGGCTTATAGAGGGAAGATCAGTGATCATGTCGGCGACGAAGAACTTGAACAAGTCCCATGTGGACAGATTGGTAGAGATAGAAGAACAAATGCTCTACCTGAGAGAGGTCCCAGATAATGTTCGTTTCCTTGAGACTCGGCTACAAGAAGTTGCCGAGAAAGCCGATGGAATTGATGCGGTGGTTGGCCGCCTAGACGGATTACCCGTCAGAGAATTGATGATGAGGGTAGAGACCCTCGAGACCAAAACAGTACGGTCCGGCAACTTTGAACGAGGCGATAGCTCCTCGGGTTCTGTTGCCCACATAGAGGAGCGTGTCGAAGAGCTGGACAGCTCCCAAAAAGCAATACTTCATATGGTAACCGACCTATCTGAAGACTTTCGATCGGCCCTGGATGTCGTCAGAGCCGAGATAGCGGATGTGAGTGCGAGGGTGAATCTCACCATCCGAGCGGTAGGGAACCAAGCCCCACCTGGGGGCGCAGTGGCAGTAAGCCGAATAAAAATCCCAGAACCAAAACCCTTCTGTGGGGTGCGAGAAGCGAAAGCCCTGGAAAATTTTATCTTCGACCTTGAGCAATACTTCAAGGCGACGAACACAGTGACTGAAGAGTCGAAAGTCACAATAGCAACGATGCATCTAGTTGAAGATGCGAAATTGTGGTGGAGATCACGATTTACAGACATACAGGAAGGACGCTGCACTATTGATACTTGGGATAGATTGAAACAAGAACTTCGTTCGCAGTTCTTCCCTGAAAATGTTGAGATCTTGGCTCGACGAAAACTCAGAGAGCTAAAGCAAACAAGTAACATCAGGGACTATGTAAAACAGTTTGCAGGACTCATGTTGGACATACGAGATATGTCTGAAAAAGACAAGGTCTTTTGCTTTGTGGAGGGGCTGAAACCGTGGGCGAAAGCAAAACTATATGAACAGAGAGTACAGAATCTCCCCTCTGCCTATGCGGCAGCTGAACGACTATACGACCTTAGCACTGACTCACAAGATGTGAGGAAGCAATC